>NC_041753.1:20125537-20430662 GCF_004115215.2 Ornithorhynchus anatinus | reverse complement strand
ATGCAGGTGTGGACACAGTGCGTGTCAGTGTGCGTGCAGGCGACCCCCAGATTCTGAAAGAACACAATTAAGTAAAAAACGGAGATATGTCATGCACTAATTGCTGATGTGGCCCAGGATCCATAAACCCTACCCAACCTTATGGCCAATTCCCTCTCCTGTTTCTCCCATCCCTCTCCAAAGACAACATGAAAGCCAGCTTCTCTGCTCTATTGGAAAGCAGCACAGAATCATGCCACTGTAGAAAAGGCTGCTAATTCCAGCTAAAGTTTCTGCTCTTCTACTTCACCCCAATTCTGTGCTGCTTTTGGATGAAGCAGAGAAACACCCGCCCCAGTGGTGGTACTAATAATGATAATAATATTAATAGTGGTATTTGTTAAGCACTTACTGTGTGCTTAACACTGTACTAAGATAGATTCAAGTTAATCAGGTCAAACACAGTCCCTGTCCCACATGGAGCTCACAGTCTGTGTTTCATCCCCATTTTATAGATGAGGAAACTG
This sequence comes from Ornithorhynchus anatinus, assembly GCF_004115215.2. NCBI lineage: Eukaryota > Metazoa > Chordata > Mammalia > Monotremata > Ornithorhynchidae > Ornithorhynchus > Ornithorhynchus anatinus. The sequence goes on along the minus strand of NC_041753.1, from coordinate 20,430,156 downwards.
AGACCCAGAGAAGTTAAGTGTCTTGCCCAAGGTCACAGAGCTCATTGTGGGAAGGGAATGTGTCTGCTGTACTCTCTCAAGTGCTCTGTACAGTGCTCTGCACACAGTAAGTGCTCCATAAATATGATTGACTGACACACAGCAGGTAAGTGGCAGTGGAAGCAGAGAAGGTTGTCATGGCTGTCGCTAAAGCTAGAATCTTAATTCCACACCCGCTAAGCATTTGGAATTTTAAAAGCCTCAATTTTCAAGAAAATTTTAAAAACCTCGATTTTCAAGAAAGCTGAGGGACATTTAAAAGTGATTGAAGATGAATGGCCTGATAGGAGTTCAAAGGGATGCGGAGATGTTCAGAAGGACTTAGCTAACTACAAGGTGCTTTATGAAGAAAAGGCTGTTGTTCAACCTAAATTGGACTCATTTTTCAATAAAGTGGTTTTGTGAAAAACCACTTCCATAGTCAACAGACCAAATTTCTACTTGGACGGCCTTCTGCAAAGCCTAATAGTCATGTTACGACTCTTTATTTAGCTAATGTTGTGATGCTATTTTTCAATAATAAATCATAGACAAGCAGAGAGAAGCGGCGTGGTCTAGTGGATAGAGCACAGGCCTAGGAGTCAGAGGCCCTGGGTTCAAATTCCAGATCTCCCATTCATCATCTGTGTGACCTTGGGTGAATCAGTTAACTTCTCTTTGCCTCAGTTACCTCAAGTGTAAAATGGGGATTAAGATCGTGAGTCCCATGTGGGACATGAACGGTGTCCAACCTGACTAGCTTGTATTCATTCATTCAATCCTATTTATTGAGCGCTTACTGTGCTCAAAGCACTGTACTAAGTGCTTTGGAGAGTACAATATAACAATTACCAAACACGTTCCCTGCCCATGACAAGCTTACAGTCTACCCCAGCACTTAGTACAGTGCCTAGCACGTAGTAATACTTGAACAGAAAATCAATTATAGTTTTGTGATGCTTAATGTTACAGAATATTGCATGTAACATTATTTATTTTTCAGGGGTTCTGGAACTGATTCCAACATATAACACGCAAGGCACTGGGAAAATATACCCCAAGATACAGCCATTCATGCCGTATCCACGTTTTCAAGAAACATGGTATGGATGTGTTGTGGGATATGCCTGTCCAGGGTTGGACTACCTCCACCCAGCACACACACAGAGAATCCCTTGAATGCCAAGAACGTCCAGGAGAGAGGCTCCTGGGGATTGGGTGACAGCCTATGAAACATCCCTAAGGAGATGAGTTAGAAGGCAGGCCAGAAGTGCCGCTTCTCCCCACTGAAGTAGGCCAGAAATTGGGGGTGTGGCCAGGGATGGGGGATGGGGGGAAGTGAGAGAAGAGGGAAAGGGGAAGGGAAGAGGGGAGGAAGGGCTAGAGAAGGGGGTGGGTGGGAGGGACTTACCTCCTCCTCTCCCACCACCCACTACCCCCCTTCACCACCACTACCCAGCCTATCAGGGGCCTGAAAGCCAGTGCCATGCCAGGCAGTAGCGAATGGCAGTGGCAGAGGAAGGTGGGTGTTGATGACGACCAGTGAGCAGCAGACAGCTGTGGCCGTTCAGCCTCTGGGCTATGCCAGAAACTCCCATCGCTGCCTTGAAAAAACAGTACAACCATGGCAACGTTGGCAGTGGCAGCAGCAGTTGCTGTTTCTGCCACTTCCTCTTCTTGCCTCTGCTTTGATCGTCATCACCGACACGGCTGAGTGGTTCTATCCCACCGTCCCATACTAAATCGAGACCAACCCCTATGGGTCCGCCTTAGGTCTGTCAGGTGGTGGGACGGAACCCCTAGACGGATAATAATATTAATGGTGGTATTTGTTAAGCACTTACTATGTGCACAGCTCTGTTCTAAGTGCTGGGGGGGATACAAGGTGATCAGGTTGTCCCATGTGGGGCTCACAGTTTTAATCCCCATTTTACAGATGAGGTAACTGAGGCACAGAGAAGTTAAGTGACTTGCCTAAAGTCACATAGCTGGCAAGCAGCAGAGCCCGGATTAGAACCCATGACCTCTGACTCCCAAGCCCGGGCTCTTTCCACTGAGCCACGCTGCGCATCTATCAATCAGTCAGTGGTATTTGTTGAACACTCACTGTGTGCAGAGCATTAAACTACTGAGAAAGTACAATACGACAGAGTTGGTAGACCCAATCCTTGCCCTCATGAAGGTCATAGCATACGAATTTACAAACTATCATGACTGTACGTATATACGTAATTGTGGTATTTGTTAAGCGCTTACTGTGTGCTAGGCACTGTACTAAACGCCGGGGCACAGCGTGCAAGTTGTCTTTCAACAAGGCACACACACATTTGATGACCTAATCCCACTGTCTGCAGCCACTTTTCAGAGGCGAGGAGATAATCCATTCATTCATTCGATCGTATTTACTGAATGCGTACTGTGTGGAAAGCACTGTACTAAATGCTGGGGAGAGTACAATATACAAGCTGAGGAATTCCTGCCCACAAGGAGCTCACAGTCTAGACAACTGTACTAGTCTCAGCCAGGGTGTGAGGTTTGTGGGGGTGGGGGCTGCAATTCGACATCCAATTAGTTGTGGAGAAATAATCTTTCACTGACAGAGAAAAGACTATATGATTTACTCATTCTCTTCCATTGCTAATCTCTGGTTCCCTCAATGTAAAAATCTCCACATAATCCTTTCCGGTTTCCCTCAACTCCCGTCTGAGGCAAAGTGCCACTTTGCACACAATGGCAATGACTCCTCAGGTCTTGGGAACAGTTCCCGATTCTAGGTCTGGCTTCCCTCTCTGCCTCCCACTGAAGACCAAAGTCTGTGATTCCCACCGTTAGGGAGCAGCCTGGGCCTTCCCGCGCGAAGGCAATCAATATTCATTGCTACCCGGCTCTAATCCCTTCTCCCTCCTGAGAATCTCGGATTCTCCAGATACAATTGCAGATTGAAAGCGAGTTTAGGTGCTTTAAAAATTCAATTCTTGGTCCTCTAGAGGGCATTGCAATACAGCTTTTTTAATTGCACAGAAACAAGTGAACCACTGTATTAGCTTCCAAGTAAGCTCAGGCTTGTCACTATAAACATACAATTATGCTGGAAAACAGCAATTTGGCAGCAGTCGCCTAGCCAGCACACTTTGATTCTTCTCAAACCGTGAAGCCCCAGCAAAGTGAGGGATAATCCTGACCAACTGAGATCCCCGAGGAACCCAGGAGATGCTGCTCTGGCAGCTGCTCAAAGAGAGATCTGAGCTGCAGGGAAACATTTTAGAAACGCAAATTACCATAAGGCATCCTAGTGGTTCAAGGACTCCACCCCCTTCCCTTCCCTACCCGATCCCTTTCCTATCCTTTCCCTTCCCTATCCCTTGCCTTCCCATCCTTTTGCTTTCTGGCAGGGACAGAGGGGGATGAGGAGCGACTGTGTGTGCAGCGACTGGGAACACGTCTAAGAAATCTATTGTAGTGTACTCTCCCAAGCGCTTAGTGCAGTGTTCTGCACACAGTAAAAGCTCAATAAATACCGCCGATTGACTGATGGGGGGAGGAGGGGAATGTCAATCAATCGTATTTATTTAGCACCTACTGGGTGCGGAGCACTTGGGAGAGTACACCGTGACAATATAACAGACACATTTCCCACCCACAGTGAGCTTACAGTCTAGAGGGCAAGGCAGAAGAGGACACAATTCCACTGTTTCTTATTCCACTGCATGAGAATATTTCTGTCAGACTCTTCCCATTAGCACGCAAGGTACTTTGGGAAGGGAATGTCGTGTACTTCTTTCGCACTTCCCAGGTGCTTAATACAGGGCATTGCATTCAGTAGATGCTTAATAAGTATCATTCTTCTCCTCTTCCTTCTCCTCCTCCTCACCCTCCTCCTCTCCCTCCTCCAATTCTCCCCGTCCTATCATAGCAAGCATCACCTCTTTGGCTTTCTGGTTACAAGTCCAAGAGCCAATATGGAAAGTTGTGTTGCGTTTCCCTCTTTCCTCCAGTTCCCCACCAAGGGGAGTGACTTCTTTCCAAGCTTTTGAAGTTAGATTGATCTTCTAGCTTCTCTGAGGGACAGGCTCTTTTCTCTTGTTGGTTTAAGCTCATCTGAATTCACTTTCCAGTAAATCAACATCCAATACTAATAGGGAAACGAACATAGCTGAGGGGCTGGGCTTCAGTCCACTTTCCCTAGCCCACTGGGCCAAGTCTAATTCCAACTGAATGTGGGCATTCTAGGTGCGCAGGCTGAGGCCCAAGTGCCTCCCTCTGGGAAACCGTTTCAGTTTGCCAGTGTAGACACGCCTGAGTTCCTCTGAATAGGACTTGGCTCACTCCCAGTCAACCTGTGACCACATCAGTTGAAGTCTGTAGAATAAACAATAATAATAACAAATGCTAATGACGGGCTGGCCCCAGCCCAGACTTCGACAATATTACCGAGTCAAGGGACGATTGCAGCAGCCCGTAAGCCAGTGCCAACACGGGGCCGATGTAAACCCCTGGGGAAGGCCTTACTCCCTGTTACGCAAGGTGAAGCAAGCCGTGCTGTATCAGCTCTCCCTCATTGTTCCATCCGCACACCTCACCCCTGACCCGGAGGGGCCACACCTCCTGGGGCTGAGAAGGGGAACTCGGGCCTCCTCTCTTCAGTCAGCTCTTGGCTTCTCCTCGGAAGCTGCCAAGCGGGCAGGCGGGCCAGCTGTACTGGCGCCAGCTCCGGGAGACAATGGCAGGCTCGAACCAATGCCAGGGCTGCTCCATAAAAGTGGCATGATGCAAGGTGAAGACAAACAAGGGTAAATCAAAAGTCTGTGAGGGCATTCCAAGAGGAGCGCAGGAAAAATGCTACTACTGTTCGGCACTCCCCTCAGGTAAAATAGCAGGACGGTTTGGACTTACCCTGCTCAGTCCCTAGCCTGGGACTTCAAAAAGTACAGAAGAGGAAACTGCCGTTCTCGCAGAGAGCCTGGGAGCCTCTGTCCACTCTCTACGTGGAATCGAGGTTGATTTTCTGAACACGTCGATTTGGTCGGCCTTAGCTCCTCGCTGCCTGGTCCGTTTTTCAATTGTGCCCTCGGCTTTGACTTGACTTTATCCCTCCGGGGATTTCCGAGCTCCCCTCGCCTCCAGAATATGTACGATTTCTGAAGGTGCTCAAAATTCTCCAAGTCATTATCACCCAGAGAATTCAGTTTGGACTAGTACCTAGAGAACCAGTGATCTGCCAGTTCACGGACTCTTAACAATGATAGACTTGCCCCCTGGGTTTCACGAAAGTGTGTGCGTCTTAGGGTTGTAGGTAAAGGGCACCATCAGCCCAGTGGGGAATACCATATGACTGTACCTCTAGACTGTAAGCTTGTTGTGGCCAGGGAACATGCCTGCCAACTCTGTTTACTCTCCCAAGTGCTTAAAAGGGTGCTCTGCACACAGTAAGTGCTCAGTAAATATAATTGATTGACATTGGCAGGACATTCTCAAATTTGGCTGCCCTTGGTCCTGGGGACATTGTCACAAACTGTATCAGCAGGGCAAGCTCCAAACCTTCCATTCTGTCTCTTGAGCCCCTCGGATCTCAAGTCTTACTTGTGGCCCACAGGGGATGAGCCATCTTCTTTCGAAAAGTTAAGCAGGCGACCAGAACATTGATTTGTTTACAGATTTTAACCAGCTCTTCCCACGCTGATATCCAGTATGTCTTGGCCATACTGGTCTGAGGACAAGCGAATATTGCTGGCTGGAAAAAACCCAGGCCCTGATTTCTTCCTTCAGGCTCCAAACTTGACCAAGGAGTGGTGAAACGACCAAGCTTCAAAGGTAATTTGGTCGAATTCTATTTGTTTAGTATTTCTTCTAAGGTTTTTCTCACGTGTATATGGCATCCACGTTACCTATTGCTCAAGGAAGTCAGCCTACAAAGGAGTGTGACGTGGTTGGTCATAATATCCCTTGGATGGAGGCAAGATTGAGAGAGGGGTTGGCAGCATCTCTATTGTTGGGTGTTATTGTCTTTCCCATGATATAACAAATCAGCTATTGACTGGAGTTTCCAGCACAGAGTAGTGCTTACACACCCTTCAATTTCACTGGCTTCATTTCTAACATTTCTCAGACAGGAGCCAGACAAATATGAAAGCAGGATACAAACCTTCAAAAAAACCTCCAGCCTATACTGCAAGTAGAAAGTGATGTCTCTTGTTATTGATGAGCACAATTAAAGAGGCAGGGAGAGAAAGCCAGTGCAAGAGAGAGGGAGAGAATGTGGGAAAGGGGGAAGAGAAAAGAGAGCGAGAGGGAAGGAAAATGAAACTTCATATTGTGTTGCTTTTAGAAGCAAATGTAAACCATCAGCATCAAGGGAAGGATTAAAATGGTTAAATACCAGACATAACCTGTCATACTTCCATTCCATTTCAGAGATCCAGGTAAATGTCAGGGGATTTTCGACACTGTATACATTTTCTGTTTTTTTCAGTTACGTTTCCTTGTTTGTGTCAGCTAACTTGCAGAAACACAAAAATGTTTTTTTAAGCAAATATGCCATCCCTTGCCAACAGGAATATCCTGTTTATGGGTGCCTTCTTTTACAAGGTGCCAACTGTTTGAAGACATTTATGTATTGCCACATCAGAAAATCCTGCTGATAAGAAGCTATTTCTTCTAGTAATGTTGTGGGGGGGAAAAAGGAAGTAGATTATTGGACAGATGCACCCCCCACCAAAGGACCTTTAGTCCAAATGATTCACAAGTCTGGTTTGTATTTCTTCCGTCATGGCTAGTGCTCCTCTTCTCACACACCTTCAGATGCTCATCTGCCTCTAAGTAAAAGTTCATAGCATTCTTTGGGGTTTTGAGGTCAACACGTTTGGCATTTCAATCAATCCATCAATGTTATTTGTTGGGTGCTCATTAATATGTGGAGCAATCAATCAATGGTATTTATTGGGCACTTACTGTGTGCAGAACACTATACTAAGCATTTGGGAGAGTTCAGTGCACAGAGTAGTTAGCTCCTTGTGGAGAGGGATTATATCTCACAGACTTAAATGGGGAGGCAGACACTAAGATGAATTACAGATGAATGTGTGCATAAGTGCTGGGGGAGGAGAGGAGCATTTATCAGTGGTATTTACTGATCGCTTACTGTGTGCAGAGCACTGTACTAAGCCCTTGGAAGAGTACAATATAACGATATAACCGAGTTGGCAGATATGTACCCTGCCCACGATGAGCTCACAGTCTAGAGGGCATTTGCCTGCTTTTCCTGATTCTACTTTCACAGAAGACTTAGGACTGCACAAATGATAATGCTTTGCATTTATAGAACACCTCTCACCCGAAGGGATTGACTCATTTTATGTGACAACATTCCTGTGAGGTAGGGAAGGGACAAAGATGATTATTCCCATTTTGCAGATGGGAAAGCAATGTCACAACAGTTGGGGGAGGAGAAATGTCATCCTCAAATCTAACTGTGAATCTGAAACTCAGGCTTATCGATACTGGTTCCACTTATTCATTAGTCTGGGTCCCTAGCCTCTGAGGATTAGAAAGCACTGGGCTACCAAACTACCTCTCCCTATGGAGAAGCAGAGGTCTCAAATTGTAGCTGCAGCATCAGGTTAATGCCTGACTTGTTATCTGAGGACGCTCTCCGTGTTTTAAGCCATGAGAGGTTACTACAACTTCAGCTCTATTGGTACCTTGAAAAGTCACTGAACCTGGAGTGCCTTTTCCCTCTGTCTCTGAATTTAATGCAAATGAAGAATTCAGAGAATTCATTAAAGCATGTTTATTGAGCGCTTATGGTGTGCAGAGCTGTACTAAGCTCTTGGGAGAGTACAATATAATAATTCAAACATTCATTTAATCGTATTTGTTGAGCGCTTACTGTGTGCAGAGCACTGTACTAGGTGCTTGGAAAGTGCAATTTGGCAACAGATAGTGACAATCCCTACCCAACAACGGGCTCATGGTAAACAGACATATGCCCTCCCCACAAGGAGCTTACAGTCTAGAGGGGGAGACAGATGTTAATATAAATAAATTACAGATATGTACATAAGTCCTGTGGGGCTGGAAGTGGGGATGAATAAAGGGAGAAAGTCGGGGTGATGCAGAAGAGAGTGGGAGAAGAGGAAAGGAGGGCTTAGTCAGGGAAGGCCTCTTGGAGAGAATACCTGTGCTGTCTTCGAAGAAGTCCCCCTCTCCCCCCTTTTTTCTAAACTAGGGCAGGTCTCCAGCAATAGCAATCAGAAACATCACCAAGCTATTGTCCTGTTAAAGAAGGCACAGCTTTCCTCACTGCAGAACATTCATTATCAAGATGATCCCGTCAATACAGACACATAAAAAGGGATGATTTCATGATGAAAGCATCAATTTAGCAGTTACTCAGACTCCCTGGTTCCACTTCCAGTCAGCTGGCCTTGCCTTTCCAGTGACTGAGATAGGTACATTTTTGTTTCATGCTATTCGAGGCTCTTTCAGATGAAACCTGAGAGCCAGATGGCCCTTCTCACACTTCCTAATCCAATTCCCAGCCCACCGGGGGAGCTTCGTAAATGTTAAGTGGTGATCAGTATAATCATCATGATACTGATCCAAACACCATGTTGGGTTGCCAACTTTGGAAAAAAAAGGACAACAGGGACATTTCTAAAATTGATACATGCCTGGTTTGAAAATAGCACTAAAAAGTAACAAGTCAATGTCAGTCCCTATAATCAGTAGAAGGTATTGAGCACTGTAGTAAGTGTTTGGAAAAGTTCAATACCTATGGAAGCCATAGTCCCTGCCCTGGAGGAGTTTACAATCTAAAGGATGCTGGCAACCAGAGAAATATGATCCTTATGACTTTCAAAGGACCCAAGGTGTAAAACACAATGGGAAGAAACCCTAGCATTCCGTAGGTCATTTGAAGGTATTCGTTAAGCCCTTATTATGTGCCGGCCATTGTACTACAAGAGATACAAGAGAATACAAGGGTGGATAGGAAGCAGCATGGCTCAGTGGCAAGAGCACGGGCTTGGGAGTCAGAGGTCGTGGGTTCTAATCTCCGCTCTGCCACTTATCAGCTGTGTGACTCTGGGCAAGTCACTTCTCTGTGTCTCAGTTCCCTCATCTGTAAAGTGGGGATGAAGACTGTGAGCCCCACATGGGACAACCTCATTACCTTATATCTATCCCAGCACTTAAAACAGTGCTTGGCACATGTTAAGTGCTTAACAAATACCATTATCATTATTATTACAAGCAATTCAAGTTGGACACTGTCCCTGTCCCATGTAGGGCTCACAGTCTCAATCCCCATTTTACAGATGAGGTAACTGAGGCACAGATTCGCCCCAGGTCACATAGCAGATAAGTGGCAGAGCTGGGATTAGAACCCATGAACTTCTGACTCCCAGGTCCCTGCTCTTTCCACTAGGCCATGCTGCTTCTCTGTAAATCTCAGGGGCCACATCTTTTTCAAAGGTCCAGAAATCTGCACATAAAAGGTGCTCGATAAATATGGCTGCTGCTGATAACGTTTGGGAAGTCGGGACTCTGCGTACATTGTAGATCTGTCTCAGACTCAGTGGCCATCATTAGCCAAATCTCGCTTCAGCTTTTTCAACTGCAAAATGGGGATGATGATTTTACTTGCCCCACTGCTGCTCTTTCCCCCTCCCTTTCTTTCTCTCTGTCTCCCTCCCCCTCCCGGGAGAGTGAGAGGATTGTATATGCAAGCGCTTTCTGTTCCTGGTAAATCAATAAGCATAGTCCAAAAGTAAAGTATTGTCATTGTGTTTTGAAAGATTGGATGGTGCTTTTAGTCAGAGTAAAGATTGGATTCTAGGAAATGGAATGCAACTGATGAGAGATAAGTATGGACTCTTAAATTTACAAAAGAAAAAAGGAAAAAAAGAAGGGGGAAGGAAGACCGTTCATGGAGTGGAGTGTTCAGTCCCCATCCTGGCTATTTTGGGAAATAGAACAAACATACTCAACAGTAAACTCAAGTTCCATGAGCTTAGAAGCCTCCCTATAGCCTCTTGTGCTCTGACTTGTACGGTTTCTTTTTCTTGTTTTTTTTTCCTTCTGTTGGCAACTGACTCCTAAACTTACTTCAGTCCCATCAGATCACAACTGGTACTGACATTTAGCATTTTTCATTTCAAAGCATTTAACAAATGTTAGCTTATTAGGTATATGTGCGTAATAATAACAGGAGCTCAGTGTATTTGGTAGACATATTTTTGGTAGTAATGTGGGGAGACTGAGCTGTATTCAGTCAATCAATGGTATTTATCAAGAGCTTACTGTGCGCAGAATGCAGTACTAAGTGTAGTGGATAGAGCATAGGCCTGGGAGTCAGAAAGACCTGAGTTCTAATCCCTGCTCCTCCATTTGTCTGCTGTGTGACCTTGGGTAAGTCACTTCACTTCTTTGTGCCTCAGTTACCTCATCTGTAAAATGGGGGTTAAAACTGTGAGCCCCATGTGGAACATGGACTATATCCAGCCTGATTAGTTTGTTTGTATCCCAGTGCTTAGTACAGTACCTGGCAAATAGTAAGCCCTTAAATAGCATCAAACAAACAGAAGTGGTAAACAGATTTCCTCAATCAATCAGTCATATTTATTGAACACTTACAGTGTGCAGAGCACTGTACTAAGCGCTTGGGAGACTACAGTATAACAGCCACATTCCTTACCCAAAGCGAGCTTACAGCAGCAAGTAGTTCATAGTCTAGATGGGGAGACAGACATTAGAATAAATTTTGGATATGTGCATAAGGAAGAAGGGGAGGAAAAGAAAAGGGTTGGGGGGGCAAGAGTAAGAAAACTGGAAAGGAAATGGAAGAGGGGGGAATGACAGCAATGAGGGAGCTGTCAAATCTTGACCTTCAATAAATACCATTGATTGACTGATTCTTCTGAAATATTGCATTGATTTATTGAGCACTTACTATGTGCAGAGTCCTGTACTAAGCACTTGGGAAAGTCCAGTGCAACAGAGTTGCATTCCACGGCACTTACACAAGATGCTTACAGTCTATAGCAGACCCTGTTTTAACTCACCAGATACGCATGGCCGTACCTAAGGAATGGATTCCTCTGCATTAACTGTAGGTTGGGACTCAAAGTTTTGCTTCAGCTCTGTTGTTCCAGCCACTTCACCTCTAGGTCCCTCTCTTTTACCATCAGCAACATGGGGCCACTAAGTTGTGAGCTTTGAGCTCTCTGATGAAAGGCCGTGTGTGAACCTTATTATTATGCAAAACCATGACCCAACTGGTCTGAAGGTCAAGATTCGATTTCCGATTTCAGTTTCATCATTCCCAGGCCTGTGTCCTTCAAACTGTAGAAATGCTGGCCAAAAGACTCTACATCCACACCTTGTTTCTAAAGTCAGTGGTCATAATTTTAGATAATAATAATAATGATAATAATAATCAAGGTATTTGTTTAGCACTTACTGAGAGCCAGGCACTGTTCTAAGCACTGGGGTGGATACAAGCAAATCAGGTTGGAAACAGTCACTGTCCCACATTGCTCACAGTCTCAATTCCCACTTTATAGACGAGGTAACTGAAGCACAGAGAAGCAAAGTGACTGCCTAAGGTCACACAGCAGGCAAGTGGCACAGTTAGGATTAGAACCCACAACCTTCTGACTCCCAGGCCCATGCTCTATCCAACAATACAGTAAAACATTACCAATTCACTTCATCCATTCACTACTTTGTAAGGGTTCTTGGAAGTGGGCAGGTAAGAAAGTAGTAGCTGATTGAAATTAAGAGCAGCATCTCCAAATTAGCATTTTCCTTTTTTTTAACATTTACTTATTGTATATAGGGTGCTCGGCATGGTATGTCACATATGGAAAGTCACAAGCCCTATCCTCAAAAAGCTTCCATTCTGAAAAGAAAAGACTTGACACATAAATAAGCAAAAGACATTTTGCCAAAAATCCAGAAAGCCAAAACAGGGGAAGTTGGTTTTTGTGGTTCAATATTTTCCTGATTTTCCTTCATGATTTACATTGGGAAATCTAAGGAAGGGAAGAGTGAAAAAATAGGAGTAGGTAGGAAGCAGAGAGGTGGAAGAGGTAGGGGAAGGAAAGGCAAGAAAAGAAAGATGATGAGGGGTTTTTTTTTTTGTTGTGTTTTTGGTATGTATTGTATGTTGTTTAGGTGGGTTTCCAAAAGTATGCTCTGTCATTTTCAGCATGTTATTATTACAATATTCTGCCTCAGGTAAGTGACATTGTGTGGAGTCTTTGACAGCTTTTGATGTGACCAACTGCTAGGTAAGATGACAAGTTTGAAAGATAAAAAAAAACCCTCAAAATATGTGCAAGTTAATTCTTAAACACCCTCTTTTCCAAAGTGTGGGAGTTGGCAGAGGGACATCATTATTGTTTTTGTTATTAATAATGAAATGTATTGGTAATAATAATTATGTTATTGTTAAGCACTTATTATGTGTCAAGCAGTGTTCTAAGCACTGGTATAGATACAAGTTAATCAGGTCCCACAAAGGGCTCACAGTGTAAGCAGGAGGGAGAACAGTAATTGAATCCCCATTTTTACAGATGAGGAAACTGAGGTACCGAGAAGTTAAGCGAATTGTCCAAGGTCACATAGCTGGCAAGTGGTGGGTCCAGATGTAGAACCCAGGTCCTCTGCCTCCCAGATCCATGCTCTTTCCATGAGGCCACACTGCTTCTCCAGCACTTCTTTCCAACAGTGTGCTAAGCTCTAGGGTAAATACAAGATAGATTTAACAGAGGCTCATATTCTAGAATGAAGGGAGAGCAGGTATCTTATTCACATTTTACAGATCATAATAATAATGGCATTTGGAAAGCACTTACTATGTGCCAGGCATCGTACTAAGCGCTGGGGTGGATACAAGCAAATCGATTTGGACACAGTGGGCCGTCTCAATCCCCATTTTATAGATGAGGTAACAGAGGCACAGAGAAGTAAAGCGGCTTGCCCAAGGTCACACAGCAGACAAGCAGCAGAGCTGGGATTAGGATCCGTGACTTTTTAACGCCCAGGTTTGGGCTCTATCCCCTATGCCATGCTGCTTCTCCGCTGGGAAACAGAGAGGTTGGTTAAATGACTTGCCCAGTGACACACAGTTGACCAAGTGAGAGCTGGGCATAGAACTCAAGTCTCCATACCACTGTTTGGGACACTTTTTTTGACTTCTGAAATCTGTAGGAAGCCATCAGCTCAGATCTCCAATTCATCACCCAAAGCTGGGATCCAGAAGGACTTGGGTTCTAATTCTGGCTCTACCACTTATCTGCTAGGTGACCTTGGCAAGTCACTTAACTTCTCTGTGCCTAAATTACCTCATCTGTAAAATGGAGATTAAAAGCCACATGTGGAACAGAGACTATGTCCAACCTGATTATCTTTTTTCACCCCAGCCTTTAGATCAATGTCTGGCATTTAGTTAGCACTTAGCCAATACCATAAAAAAGAAAGCTGTAGACCTAACCTAGACTGCCCAATCTAGGCACTTTCCCAGTATCCTGGTGGGCCTATCTGGCTCTGCCTGCACACCCAGTTGAAGCGACTGGTGGAAATACTTTAGAGAAAGGCAGGGAACAAGGGAAAAAGTCCAAAAAAAAGTCATGTGACCAGAGTAATGATGATCTAGCACTACTGGATTGCTGTGTTCCCAATTCTGAGTAATGTCTAAATCAGGAATTCTCGATCCATTGCTCAGGAGCACTATAATACGCGGTGAACTCAATAATCAACTTCAGAATTTCAGAAAAATCCGCCTCCAGTAGGGGATAAAATGGAGCTTTGGGAAAACAAACGTTAAGCAAGTTCCTCTTCTCATCTACTCTGGCTGTTGCTGCTCTCCCCTCAGCCTCAGATCTAGAAAGTGGCAGGGGGCGAGGTGGGGGGGTTGTGTGTGTGTGTGTGTGTGTGTGTGTGTGTGTAGGCAGGTACGAGGGAGGTTATTCCAGGTAAAAATTTTAAGACTCCACAGATATCAAAAAAATCAATCAATCAGAGAAGCAGTGTGACTTGGTGGATAGAGCACAGCTTTAGGTCTCAGAAGGACCTCCTTCTAATCCCAGCTTTGCCACTTGTCTGCTGTGTGATCTTGGGAAAGTCACCTAACCTCTCGGTGCCTCAGTTACCTCATCTGTAAAATGGGAATTAATTCTGTGAGCCCCATTTGGGACATGGACTGTGTCCAACCTAATTAGCTTGTGTCTACACCAGAGTGCCTGGGACATAGTAAGCGCTTAGCAGATACCATGAAAAAAAAAGAGTATTGACTGCTTACTGTGTGCAGAGCACCGTACTAAGTACTTGGGAGAGTATGATAGAGTTGGTAGATACATTGCCTGCCCACAGCCAATGGCGGACACATGAACCTAGAAAAAGATGCTTGAGAACATGAATAAGAGAAATGCAGAAACAGAGATATGCCCAAGTGCTGAAAGCTGACTGGAGTAATTGGTAGCTGAATCTGGGTAGAATTTCAGGGGAAGAAAGGGGCTTGCTTTGATGCAGAGGAAATGGGAGGCCATTCCAGGTAAGAGGCAATGATATCTGCTGTGGACAGAGGAGGAAGATTCCCTCTGGAAGCCAGGAAACAGGTTTGTTTGGCTAGAGGGGAGAGCATAAGCGGGGGAGTAACAGATGATGAGGGCACGCAGGTAAGAGGAGGTCAGTTGGTGGAGGGCCTTGAAGCCTGTGGTTTAGGAGGTTTAATCAGAGCTACAATTGAAGGGAGAATTTAAGCTTCTGATAACATCAGAACAGGACTCGAGGAAAATGGTATTTATCATTCTGAGTAGGACCGATTAGAGAGGTGGAGAGGCTGGAGGCTGGCCCCCAGCAAGGAGGCTGTTTGGGGAATCCAGCGGTGAGCCGAGGAAGGCCTCCATTAGGACGGTGGCAGTGGGAAGGAATTGGCAGGAGCTCGTGAGGATTGTACGGCCACTGCAGAGAAGCTAGCAGGGCTGTGATTCAGCCAGCTCCTGGCCACCCAGCCTGTAACCTAGACTCTTGAGCTGAGATTCCCAATAATCAATGGTATTTATTGAGCGCTTACTGTTTGCAGAGCGCTGGTCTTCCTAAGCACTTTCAGAAGCAGAGTGGCCTAGCGGGAAGGGCACACAGCGGAAGGGTGGCAGAGCCGATATTAGAGGAGGATCTAGGTTCTAATGTCGTCTCTGCCACCTCTCTGCCGTGTGACCTTGGGCAAGTCACTTCACTGTGTCTCACTTTTCTTCTCTGTCAAATGGGAATTAAATAGCTGTTCTCCCTCATACTTAGATTGTGAGCCCCAAGAGGGACAGGGACTGTGTCTGCCTTGACCTTGTATCTATCTCCATGCTTAAGCTTGTTGTGGGGAGGGAATATGTGTTTATGATTGTATTGTACTCTCCTAGTCGCTTAGTACAGTGCTCTGCACACGGTAAGTGCTCAATACATACGATTGACTGTCTGCTTGGCCCATAGTAAGCACCTAAAAAGTACCATAATTATAATTATAAGCTCTTAGCACAGTGCTCCAACTGCAGTAGGTGCTCAGTGAATATTACGGATTGATTGAAGAGGGTAGGAACTGAAGAGTGTCACCTCTCTGAACCAGCAAGAGGGAGAAGGAGCAGCCTATGAGAGAAAGATTAGCCTATTTATCCTCAGGAGAGTGCCAAAGTTGAAGACGATGTCACCATCTTTTGGGGTTGCTCATCCTGTATCTCTATTTCCAGTCTCTGACAAGGCCTGAGATCTACGTATGGCTGAAAAAAAAATCCCAAACTGAGCCTAACTGATCCATTAGGTCTTTGGAGGTTTCTAGCCACTTCTAACCCCACCCCAGTTGCCTCATTCTTAAGAACCCCACCAGCTTTTTGCGGACTCCCTCCCCCACCCCTCCATGCAAATTGAAAAATGACAGCTGTGCTGCCATGCAGCTCTCCAGAATAGCAATGGAGGGAGAGGGTGGAACAGGACCGGAGAACAGAAATACCCGTAATGCTTCAAATCAATTGGGTGGAAATGCCGATATCCCGATTCCTGGTATGAGTTCTGGGGTGGGACTAATGATCGTCCAAATGTTACCTCCCTTGCCTGGCACTCTGCATCCAAATGTTTTTTGCACTGAGTGTTAGACTTATCCCCTGAAGAGTCTGGTCAGAAATTCAGAAATTTACAAGGGGGAAAAAAAATTGTCTCGATAAAGAAGCCTCGATACAGACAACATTTAAGAATAACAATGTGCAATTCTATAGAGCCTGGTATGCAAAGAGCTCAAATCCCTTTGTAAACACAATTCTATTAGTGGGCATGGGAGCTCGATTATGTATTGAGAAACCTGGGGAGATATAAATAAGTTTAAGCACTTGTCAGGACCCAGAGCAAGCCAGTGGTAGAGGCACGATTAGAACTCAGCTCTTGGACCTCCTGTTCATTTCTTTAATAACTTCCGTCTAGCACTTACTGTGTACAGAGCACTGTACTAAGTGCTTGGGAGAGTCCAATATAACAATAAACAGGCAGATTCTCTGCCTACAACGAACTTACAGTCTAGAGGACGAGGAGGTTGATGAGGACGGTGAGACATCCAATTTGAGATGTTAAGCTCTCCCAAGCATTTAGTATAGTGCTCTGCTCACAGTCAGAGCTAAATAAATCCCACTGAATAAATGAATGAGTATCAATTCCTAGGTATTCCAGACCCCACTGGCAACCTTAGTAATGCAATCCAGAAGGCAAATGTGCAAAGATCTGCTGGGGTCATTCAAAATTGGGTCAAAGAAAAAGTAAAGGAATGAAAACTAGGGACAGTTCTTGTTTGGCTTTGGTCAGGATGAGTTATTTTTCTGAGCTGAATGAAGGCATCTGGGCCCTTCTGAGGTGAATTTGCGATCTCTTCCCCACAAACAGCAACATACCTTTCACCCAACACAGTGGACTACCTAGCTGGCAGCTCCAACAGAAGAGGAGCCTCACATGGCCTTGAAATGCGAGTTCCCTTGACATTTTTGGAGATGGACCTACACAGAGCAACGGTTGAAGCTTCTGGACAGTGAACTCAAGGGGAACCTGTTCTCACTGAACCTGTCCTTGGCCAGAGAAGATTGCAGTCTCCACACCCTGGAACTTTCTTTCCATGAGCCGTAAATCCATTTAAATGCTCTCTGTCGTTCTTTTGAAAAGATATGAATAGAACTTTATTAATACAGAACACAGAGCAAATTATAGGGCCTTTAAGTATTATGACAGCATATACGGCAGCTATTTTATGGTAACTCTTCATTATAGAGCAGTTTATTTAAAGGTTGCCCTAGCAGTTTGAAGATGGTGCATTTTGCTCTCTGACTCACCAGAAGCAGAGGAAGTTGTAATCAGGTGTTTGTAACATTCCCTAGCCAAGTTGCAAGTTGCAGGGGTGATCCTTTTTGAGCTAAAACAAATGAGCAGGGGAGTGAGGCGAGGCATTTCTGACAACGGTAAGTGCTAAACTGTTGAAAGTCGAACATTCCTCCAAGCTTCAGCCCTGAGTTAATGGCCACTGGAGAGGAAATACGATCGGCCTCTTTCAAGAACCATTTTTCCGATACCCTGCAGTTTTTATGACTGCTTTTCATTATCCATCCAGGAGGATGGGTGAAGAATCCTTTGTTCACAGCTGGTTTCTCACAAGATGGAAGATGCATAGAGGAGTCATCTTGAAGCACTTTTGAACGTCCACGGAGCTATTTTGTTGACCTTAGTCACTATGTCTCATGAACTCATGACATAGGAACTCAACTTGTAACATCTCACACTTAACACTGGCCTGATGAAACGGGATACCACAGGCCGCCTGGGTATTACCCAGGAACATGCTGCCTAAGTAATTGAACTGGGCTGATGGAAATTTCTCAACCCCCTTCCAGCCAACGGTACCACTGAGAGGTAATAATAATAATGATGATGTTATTTGTTACGTGCTTGCTAGGGGCCAGGCACTGTACTAAGCGCTGGGGTGGATACAAGCCAATCGAGTTGGACACAGTCCCTCTTCTATGTGGGGCTCACAGTCTCAACCCCCATTTCACAGATGAGGTAACTGAGGCACAGAGAAGCGAAGTGATTTACCCATGGTCACACAACAGACAAATGGCAGAGCTGGGATTAGAATTTATTACCTTTTGACTCACAGACCCAGGCTTTATCCAGCACACCATGCTGCTTCTCAATGGTCAGTCTTTGCAAATGGAGATACAGAACAATTAACAACGCTCTGTGGGTGGGTCCTTGTGCCAAGTTAGGTCTATATGCCAGCTATGTTATATGACAGGCATGTCCAAGTCATTCCTGTGGCTGAACCTCAGGAGTGGTTATGCATTCATGGGTGGACTGCACTTGAGAAATGCTGCAGTTTTCCTAGTGAATTCTTTGAAAAAGTAGTAACACATAATATTGTCCAACTCAATGAAAGGAAATTGAATTGGTGGAGAATGGGCAGAGCTTCTGTAAGAGGAGAGAAGATTTCCTTCTCCAATCCAGCCCAGACCCGTCGCTCCTCTAACACCAAACTTCTTACTGCTCCTCGATTTTGTCTTTCTCGCTTCTGACCCTGCGCCCACATCCTCCCTCTGGCCTGGAACACCCTTCCCTTCAGCTACCATTTCCCCATCTTCAAATCCCTTCTAAAATCACATCTCCTCCAAGGAGCCTTCCCTGATTATGCCCTCATGTTCTCTATTTGCCCTTCCTTCGTGGCTCAGTGGAAAGAGCCCGGGCTTGGGAGTCAGAGGTCATGGGTTCGAATCCCGGCTCTGCCACTTGTCAGTTGTGTGACTCTGGGCAAGTCACTTCACTTCTCTGTGCCTCAGTTACCTCATCTGTAAAATGGGGATTAAGACTGTGAGCCTCACATGGGACAACCTGATTACCCTGTATCTACCCCAGCACTTAGAACAGTGCTCTGCACATAGTAAGCGCTTAAATACCAACATTATCACCTAGGCACTTGGTGCATAGTACCCCTTAAGCACTTGATATTCACCCTACCTCAGTCCCAAAGCATTTATATAGATCTCAATCAATCAACTGAATTTATTGAGTGCTTACATTGTGCAGAGCACTGTACTAAGAGCTTCAGAGAATACAATATAACAGTAGACACATTCTCCACCCACAATAAGATCACAGTCTAGAGGGGGAGACAGACATTAATGTAAATAAATTACAGGTGTGTACATAAGTGTTGGGGGGCTGAGGGAGGGCTGAATAAAGGGAACAAATCAGGGCAACACAGAAGGGAGTGGGAAATGAGGAAATGAGGGCTTAATTAGGGCAGAACTCTTGGAGGAGATATGCCTTCAATAAGACTTTGAAGGTGGAGAGAGTAATTGTCTGTTGGATATGGAAAGGGAGGACGATCCAGGCCAGAGGCAGGACACGGGTGAGAGGTTAGCAGCAAGATAGATGAGATCAAGGTACAGCGGGTAGGTTGGCGTTACAGGAGCGAAGTGCGTGGGCTGGGTTGTAATAGGAGAGCGGCAAGGGTGAGGTAGGAAGGGGCAAGGTGATTGAGTGGGTTGAAGCTGATAAGGAGTTTCTGTTTGATGTGGAGGTGAATGGGCAACCCCTGGAGGTTCTTGAGGAGTGGGGAAACATGGACTGAATGTTTTTGTGGAAAAATGATCTGGGCAACAGAGTGAAGTATGGCCCTGGAGTGGGGAGAGACAGGAGGCAGGGAGGTCAGCAAGGAGGCTGATGCGGTAATCAAGGCTGATTAGGATAAGTGCTTGGATTAATGTGGTAGCATTTTGGATGGAGAGGAAAGGGTGGATTTTAGCGATCTTGTAAAGGCTGGACTGTGAAGGACTTAGTGATAGACTGAATATGTGGGTTGAATGAGAGAAGAGTCAAGGATTATGCCAGGGTTATGGGCTTGTGAGACAGGAAGGATGGTGGTACCGTCTACAGTGATGGGGAAATTAGGGGGAGGACAGAGTTTGGGTGGGAAGATAAGGAGTTCTGTTTTGGACACATTGAGTTTGAGGTGTTGGCTCAATTGCCTCCTTCCCTCCAAGGGCCACCCCAAGGGAGAGAAACAGGTCTGTGACCTTCTGGCATTAGCATTCACCCACCCTACCCAAGTGAGTGGTCCAGGGAGTTACCTGTCATTGATCCCCTCCCCGCAACCTCCCTCCCTCTTCACACCTTTCCTCTCTCTACACCCTTCTCTTCCTCTCTCCCCTTCCCCATTAGCAGCAACTATTGCTATGAAGCAACCAAGTGGCACAGTGAGGTCATCACATTCGACCAGGCACAGCGGGATGAAATGACATCGTATGTCATGTGGGGATACACAAATCGTATAGCTTTTTGCCCTAACTGGGAAATCCCAAGGCACTTAGGTCCATATCCATAATTTATTGATCTTAAGGTTTGTCTCTCCCTCTAGTCCGTAAGCTCCTTCTGGGCAGGAAACACTTCCACCAACTCTGTTACATTTTACTCTCTCAAGCGCTTAGTACAGTGCTCTGCACACAGTAGGTTCTCAATAAATACCATTTTATCTTTCTCATCTGTAAAATGGGGATCTATTCTCCCTCCCTCTTAGAAAGCGAGCCCTACGTGAGACAGGGACTGTTGTCTGACCTGATTGTATTGTATCTACCCCAGGGCGTACTACAGTGCTTGGCACACAGTAAGGCTTAACAAATTAATAATAATAACAATTATTAATAATGATAAGATGCAACTGGCCCCTGGACAAAGTTTTCTGTGGCACAGGTGAGGAGAGTCAAGGGAGCTGGGGAAAGAAGTTACCATGCAGAGACTAGTTTAAAAAGGGGATTAAATATCTGTTCTCTCTCCCTTTTAGAAAGTGAGCCCTCTGTGGGCCAGGGACTGTATCCAACCTGGTTATCATGTATTTACTCCAGCTCTTAGTACAATGCTTGGCCCACAGTAAGCACTGAACAAATGTAATAATAATAATCATAATCTTAAGGTGCAATTGGCCCCTGACCAAAGTTTGCTGTGGCACAAGTGAGGAGAGTTGGGGAAGAAGGGGAAAGAAGTTATCATGCAGAGACAAGTTGGGCCCCGTATTTCCCAAATCTCGGGCCCCCCACTTTATGTGGGTCCTGAGGCAATTGTTCTTGTCACCCCTCCTCCCTCGCCTTCCTCCAGGTCAGATCATACGGCAGAGAGACAGCTGGCCTGGGCCCATCACCCTCGAGGACCTCTCTCCAGGCCATAGTTCACTCTCCTGCCCATTCCCAGCCCCACGACACTTATATATATATATATATATGTATCCTTACACTCCACTGCTTCCCCTACCTGTAATTTATGTTACGTGCATTGTTCTGTATCAAGTACCCACTCCCACCTCCAAACAAATCATTCTGTGCACAACTCCCCACTCCACAAAAACCTCTAATGGCTGCCCATCTATCTGCATCAAGCAGAAACTCCTCATCGTAGGCTTTAAGGCACCCAAACAGGTCTCTCCCCCTACTTATTCATTCATTCATTCATTCAATAGCATTCATTGAGCGCTTACTATGTGCAGAGAACTGTACTAAGCACTTGGGATGTACAGTTCGGCAACAGATACTTATTTATCCTTGCTCCTGTGCCACTCCAATCGGCCTGCGCACTTTACTCCTCTGACGCCAACCAACCCGTGGTTCGATCTCGTCTCTCTCACCGTTGACCCCTTGCTCACTCCTTCCCTCCTGCCTGGACCTTCCTCCCCCTTCATATCTAGCAAGCCACCATCCTCCCCATCTCCAAAGCCCTACTAAAATCATATCTCCTCCAGGAAGCCTTCTTTGACTAACCTCTCATCTCCCCACCTTGTTTGCCCTCCCTTCTGCATCTCCTCTGCACTTAGGTCCATATCTCTTAAGCGCTTTGATACTCACCCCATCCCCAGCCCCACAGCACTTATGTATATATCCTTATACTCCACTGCTTCCGCTACCTGTAATTAATGTTACGTGCATTGTTCTGTACCAAGTATCCACTCCCACCTCCAAACAGCACTTAGGTACATATCTTTATACTCTGCTGCCTCCCCTATACGGAATTCAATTTAATGTCTGTCTCCCCTGGTAGATCATAAGCTCCTAGAGGATGGGGATTGTGTCTACCAACTCTACTGTACTCTCCCAAGCACTTAATACAGTGCTCTGCACACAGGACGCACTCACCATATGCCATCGAAAAGAGCAGTACTGAGATACCGTGAGCAGATGTCTCGGGCTGGTCTGGATGGTCACATATTTTGGGGTTTTGTCCTTTAGGGGTCAGCTTCAGATCATGATTGAAGTGAGCCATCACCTCAGAGTGTTGCGTGTTGGGGATGATGGCTCCAGATGATGGCAGTTACATGGGACTTCCCACAGATGGCAGATGAGCAGCTCCTGTCTAAGATGGCTATCCTTCACAAAATGACAGCAGGATGGAAATAATAATAATAGTCTGGTAACATGGCATAAAATAGGGTCTCCCTCAAGCTGCTTGGGGTTCTCGGTAGAGGGGCAGTGAGAGGGCAGGGCAGCTATGGGGGCTGGGCAGCAACAGAGAAACACTTCTCCGAAATGTTGGATGTGGCATTATGATGTTATTTTGCCCTGGGTAACCTGTTGTGCCCGTAACACAATATAATGGTGCCTAAGGAACTGGTGGGGAGGGTGATTTTTCCTCGCTTTAGGGCAGCTGAGCATCTGAAGTCAGCCCTGCCATCCTACCACCACTCATCAGTGATGGGCTCGGCACAGAAACAGGAAGCCGAATAATCTCCTCCTCCTCCTCTTTGGTGGCCGCTGCAGCGGGTATCGTCGGTGCGGCACTACACCCCACTGCCGCTGAGCGGGCCCATCATGAGGCTTCACTGAGCTATGCTGGGAGCCTGCATTTTTTTTTTTTTAACAGGAGTTGCTCCTCGACAACTCCCCGAGACTGCTGTCGCCACTTCGTGATAATGCTGGCAATAGCAGTCTCTGATTTAGGATGGGCCCAGTTCAGTAGGGTCTACTGCCCTCCACCTCCAACACCAGGGCAGAATCACCAAGACAAGCTACTGTTTTCCACTGCCCATGCCTGTGTTCCCCTGTCCTGTCATGGGTGACAGTGGAGAGTGAGTACTAACTCCAACTTCCTTTCTCTTCTCTGTATACCCCGTCCCTCCAGTCTCTGTGTCCTTCTCCCACCCCCAATGACACTACCCGCGACCCCACCTAAGGAGATAGCCTTCGAAACTCCAGATAAAGTTGTTTCAGATATTGGAGGCGGCCGAGTCTGCGTCTCCCTCTCAGATGCATTCATCAGCAGACACTATTGTTCTCACTTTTGAGCTAGCAAAAAGTCCATTCTGATTCTCTCCTGCAGATGGCCTATAAGGCCATCCTTTTTTCTTTTTGCTGGCAGTTTTGGCTGAGCCTGCCTTTGAGTGAGCAGGAGCTCTTTGCACAGGCTAGTTTGCTCTGAAGCTTTCTGTACCATAGCTATTCCCTCAGATAGGAAGAAGGGGAAGGCCTCTCATTTGATAACCTGCTCCCAACTCCTCTGATAAAGTGGCTAATGGCAGGTTCCCTCTCAGCGCTGCTCCTCTTTAGGCAGGGAGCCTTCCTGGTTAGTTATTCCCTGTTGCTTCAGAAAGCAAACAATAGAGTCAAGCTAAGCAGAAAGTACGTACAGTACGTGCACAGAGAAAGCTCTACTGTACCTCGCAATCCTCAGGGGGGCACTACAGAACTGTTCACCACCAGCCAGACTGCTTTTCTTTTTTTAAGATCATCGGCACTCAATTTAAAAGCATTCGCCCTTCCTTTCCTCTGACTGGCCGTGAGATCCGTCCTTTGGTTCACTCAGGAATGTCGAAGATGGCTTTCTTGGAAACAGATTGATCTGAGAGCAGATATGTTCATTTGCAAGGCTGTTAATCAATTTTTAAGCCCATACAATTTGTGCTACCATAGGGCCCGGACATTTAAACAACATTCGGACAAATAGCTTGTTCCTACTTGAATGTAGACAGACATGCTACCCGGGACTCTAATCTATAAATGTTGGTTAAAGAGACTGAGTCTAGTCTTCCTTATGTGCATCAAAACCCAGTGCCAAAAAATATCACCTAATTTTACTGAATGCCATCTGATATGCTTTTCTTTCTAAAGACGGGCGGGAAAAGGAATGGGAAAATGTGATTACTTGCAGCATTTAATTACTCCTCTTGGTGGCTCCTGGACCCTTAAACATCACCAGGCAAGTTTCCATACTCAGTGGGAGAATTCTGGGCTGGTGAGTTTAGTTGGTTAGAGTTCACTAGATTTTTTGATGTGATTTTTGTTTTTACAGTTTTTGTTTTCTCTATTATCAGTGATTCCTAAAGTGGTAGATCATTTGGAGTTTGTCATGGTTTACACAGGCCACATCTCCAGAGGGCAAGCTTGATTTTCGGAGATACCTTTTCCTGAATCGGCCCAAGATCAGGTACATGTGAATGGCTTACCTGAAGTTATCCATTATCGAGCCTGGCAGACATAACAAACACTAGCAAAGTCACATGTCCCCAGTGCTGCCTCTGAGCCCTCCTTGAGACATCATCCTGGTGGATAGACTGGGTTATTATCATTATTACATTTGTTAAGCTTTTACTGTGTGCCAAGCACTGTTCTAAGCATTGGGATAGATAGATGAACATATGGAGGAATGGATGATTTGGGAGGTTGGAAAAATAAACTGTACGACAAGTGACAGGAGAGGGCTCTTTTGATATATAAAGGGGGCCTGTGACATGTAGTCAGTTCTTTTTTTTTTTTTTTTTTTTAACAAAAAGCCCTTCAGAGAAGCACTGAGGAACCACAGCACTAATTTGAAGTGTAAGAGAATCACTCTAAAAAGTAATTACAATCATGTACTGAAAATGCCTTAAGATAGCAAAACAATGCAAATTACTCAAGATCTCACAGCAAGACACTACAGACTTAATAGACAGTAGTTCTTCAGTTTCTTAGTGCTCGGCCTACCACATCATGATCACAACCCATTTAGTAATTATTTATTACATTTTATTTCTATTTATTTTCATTATTAACAGTAAATACTCTCTGCTCCTCCAATATGCCAGTATTTCCTCCCCACAATCATTCATTCAATAGTATTTATTGAGCGCTTACTATGTGCAGAGCACTGTACTAACCGCTTGGAATGTACAATTCGGCAACAGATAGAGACATTCCCTGCCCAATGACGGGCTCACACACACTTAAAAAAAATGCTGCATATCTTTAAAAAATTCCAGATTTGAGATTTTTTGACATTCAATTTAAGTAGCTGTGAACATACGGAATCTTAGATTCCGGGCTATTCGCTTTCTGCCCCCCTCCCTCCCCACCCTCCCATCATCGCTCTCCTCCTTCCTTCTTCACCTTTTTTTTTTTTACCCTGGGAAATGACCAACACAACAGTTCTTCACACACTTTCTACAGAGGAGAATTGTTATGAATTTGAATATAAGTTTCTACACACGCATAAATTAGGTTCTGGGTTTTCAGGAATACTTGCCACTCATATTAGAACTCCATTATTTTAAAAACATACTCCAGGGCAGCTGGAAAGTTACGTCAATTACAGTACTGTTTCATGGCAAAATGAATAAGTATTTCTTTTTCTGGGGTAAATGAAACTAGAATCTGGATCTTTGTTTTGGTTTAGGCAAGTCCCAGTTTTGAGTGAGGACTAGACCAAATGACTTGATTCTGTCTCTTTTATCACCACTACCAAGGAGAAACCGCAGAGAAAAGGACACAAGGTAAGCGGTTTACAAAGATAATAGTAGAATGAAAATGATTCAGTGCCTTTGTAGCTTAGGCTAAAATATTTTGTGTCACCTAGAAGCATTCTTTAAATTTGCATTATCATTCATATTCACTGCCATGCGCAGATGGGAGCTCAGTAAATACTAGATGATGGTAATGATTACGTTGTGTTCAAAGTCTTAGACGAAACACATAGGGAAATAATCTGATACACATTCAAGAGAAGGCATGACTAGTATCATTATCATCCTTACTGTAGCAGGTGGCTACTTTTTATATTTCCCTCTATCCTTTTAACATTTTTCAAATTTCTAAGAACAGCAGGCACACTTTTAAAGAAAATTAAAAGAGGGTGGTGCAGGGAATGACAATACATACATAACAAAAGGAAGATTTTAAAAAGCTGGGCAAAACATGTTGACATTTAATAAAATTAAATTAATATATCATGCTGCTTTAGGACTATGAGATTAGGAACAGCAAACAGAGTTGTTACCAGTACATCTGTTCTCTGCCGAGAACATAGGAATTTTACATATAACTCAGATCACTTTTTGAGATAGAAGAGAGCATAAACAACCACTTTGAATTATATTTTCCAGGACCCAAAAAACACAGATGCTGTTTTCAACTTTCTCAATAACTTTCTGACACTTGTCATCTTTTCTACACACTCCAATCTTAGTCTTGGGGAGTATTTTTTAGGCTTTACTGGTGTATTCTCCTCATTTTCCAATCGCAGCAGAGAATCAATTAGTCTTGCTAAGGTGAGCCTTTGGCAGTTCGAAGTTAAAGCAGTGGAGTCACTGGTATGTAAATTGAGATGGGCTATAATTTGACAGATGTTAAACTATATTTCATAGAGACAAACTTTTTTTTTCCTTAAGATTCACCAGTTAACAAGGCCTAATCAACTATTATCAAATTATTTCCAATTTTCGTCCTAATCAACATTGAGTTGATAGCTAGCTATTTATTCCACCCCAAACTTCATGTGAGAGTCAACATCATACAGTCAAAGCATCTAAAATCTCTTCAAAGCTGAATGTCCCTTTGCAAGTAATTGTCTTGGGTAATTGTTCATTGATACTAATGTCTTGGTGAAGAAAGCAATCTTCCTGAGCAGGGAATTCTTTCTAAATTCATTAAGAGGTTTAGAAAACCTAGACAATATAAGTGAGATACTAAATAGATTAGCGGTTTGAACAATCATTAACGGGTGTTCTTTTGGCTCAAAGCAAGTTTATCTAAGCAGATTTATAATTCTTTCTCCTACAAACAAAGGGATGTTTCTGCTTTAGCTAAAAAGTCTGCACAGGATTGGAGGACAGAGATGTTGCATCCTGGAATGAGCTATATTCATGTTTATGGCATTTGATATTAATTAGATTTAAACAATAGCAACTCAGGATTAGGGAACAATGAATCGGGGGAAGCTATTTCCAGACCTGGCCAAACTTGACCTATTTTCTTGATGATAACTTAGCCTTGCCCCCTCCCTGATGCCACCCCTTAAAGCAAAAACACATCCTAAATATCTGCAGGAAGATACCTATGTATTAATGTACTAGTACTACGTACCCATGGGTCATCGGTACACGTTTTGCATAATACAGAGTCGTGCACCCTGTGGGTATTATTATCATCATCATCACGGTATTTGTTAGACGCTTACTATGTTCCAAGCACTGTTCGAAGGGCTGGGGTAGATAGAGGTTAATTGGATCAGATACAATCCCTGTCCCACGGGGGGTGGAGGGGAAGGCGGGCGGGGGGAGGGGGCGCTTATAGTCTTAAGTAGGAGGGAGAAAAGGCATCGCATCCCCATTTTACAGATGAGGAAACTGACTCAGTAAATAGTAATATTAATTATGATGACAGCAAATGCCTACACATGTGAATTTCCATATGTGAAATTTCATGAATCAATCCATCTCAAACATACTCTTTACAATGGCTCTTTGAGTCATCTGTTCATGCCTAACAGCACATTCAGATTCCATTTTAGGTGAAGCCCTAGTTTAATGGAAGAAGGATTATGCCTTGTAGCATTTGGGGCTGAACATGAAATGCCAGCAGCGTATTCTGCAAGACAGGCAAAGTAAGGAAGGAGTGTTACCTAGTGGCTAGGGTAGGCAGCAGAAGTCCAAACTCCTCCATGCTGAGAAGCAGTGCGGTTCAATGGATAGAGCACGGGCCTGGGAGTCAGAAGGACCTGGGTTCTAATGCAGACCCTGTCGCTTGTCTGCTGTGTGGCTTTAGGCAAGTCACTTAACTTGTCTGTGCCTCAGTTACCTCATCTGTAAAATGGTGGTAAAGACTCTGAGCCCCAGGTGGAACATGGACTGTGACCAACCTGATTAGCTTGCATTTTCCCCAACATTTAATACAGTGCCTGCATACTATTAAAAAAACCAACCAAACAAAAAAAAACCTCAGTTCCTGACAGACTGTGTGACCTTCAGCAAGTCACAACTTCTAGGGTACCTTGGGTTCCCCTGTAAAATGAAGCTACTACTTCCGACCTGCACATCACAGGGGTGTTAAAAGGTTTAATTAATGTTTGTAAAACATTTTGAGTTCAGTGAATTAAAGATACCCTATAGTCATTTTTTGTAAAGTAGGTTCTTTGAAAAAGTAGGCTCTGGTTTAAGTCCCCTGAAAGCAGGAAATGAAAGGTCAGGAAAGTCTTTCCCTCTAATGATAATTATGATTGAAAGAGAAGAAAATGGAACCAGAAGAGTTAAAAGGAAATCCAAAGGGTCTAAATCAAGCAATCGGTGTGACTGTCTCTATGCATGCAGGGTTTCTATCCCAGGTTTTATATTACGAATATGGGAACTTTGTCAAAGCAAATGTTAGTTAAAAACTGTTTACCAAAGGAAAGGTAGTTAAACATCTCATACGGATGATGGCGTTATCATCACCAACTTGTATCATTAAAAAAATTTATGTTAAAAAGTGAAAATGAAGCTGGACTACAAATATGAATCAATATAGGCGGGGTTGTTTTCTTACTTTTGATTTCCACTCACGGTCACAGATTATATTTGTGAAGTTTTAATGTAAATCCTTCCATTTCAGATTTGGAGGTCGGGAGGGCTAGACGGTTGAGTCTATTCTTGTATCAGAGAACTTGTATTATTACGACTCCCTTCCAGGCAGTGGCCCCTCGAAGAAATAAGAGTCATCCACTCCCAATTTAGAAAATAGATGAACATTTTATTCTTTTTCTGGTAGCTAAATAGATTACTGACTCAGTATTTCGGGAGCCCAGATAGACCAAGGAATCTTAACATATCATTTAGAAAGTTAATCCTATCACACTTCCTTAATCAGTGCAAACATTCAGCAAAAGCAGTTTATCAATTTCTTAGCATACAATATCAATTGTGTATCAGAACAAGAAAATGAAAATAAAGGAGAGGAACTATAAACCTGGATGAGGTCATGCATTTCCAAATGCAAATTGAGAACCAAACATTAAACAATAGAGATCTACTAATCCTTTCACAAAGGCACAAATTGCAAATCAGACTCCCATGCCAGGGTGGCTTTGACTAACAAAGTCTTTAATGCAAAGGATCCCCGAGGCCAAAACTCTCCTCTGTTTCTACAAGCTCCAACACTTTGGGAGCCATATTAAGTCAGTTATACTCTGCTTATAAAGTTAATTGTGTTTAAACCAAATCAGGCTCATGGAGTACTAGACTTAAATGTCAGCCCCCGCCCCCCTTCCCCCCCTCCAATCAGTAGTAACCCAAGGTTACTTTTTACCGAATTTCTGGATCTAATCCCACACCATAAATATCATTTCTGAATCGTTAACCATCTACGAAGCCATATTATTTTGTTGACTAGTGCTGCAACTTTAGCACCGAACTTGAATAACAAGCTTCAGCAAGCCCTGACATGTGCTTGATAAACAAGCTAGCTTACCCCAAACAATACTTAACCAACGAAATAATGCTAAAAAACGTGATTTTGAGTTACAATTAGGGAATTTAGCTTAGTCTTTACAAATAACCACTTGTCCGCTTGCTCAGAGCAAGTGCCAATTTCAACGAGAGGAGTGGTAGAGAATGCTGATTTCATTTATATGGTGACCATGCATGCGGTAAACTGGTAAATATTTTTGCATCTATAGTATTTGCAAGGTTGGTTTAGCTGAAAAGGTGTGCTATTATTACACAATGCACTGCTCTGAATCTGCCATGAATTCCTATATAAGGCAAGCCTGCTTTGTCAAATTGCATACTTACATGGCACTTGCTAATCCCACCCCACATGGTCATTTGCAAATTCCAGCGTCTGCTGGAGCAGTTCATTTAGATCTTCAGAAGCTGGAGTATTCTCACCAAAAGGAAGGGGTGCAGTTGGATTTCATTGTGCAGAGAATGAGGGCCACATACCTGGTGTGTGGTTGCATCACTCTGCCCCACTCAAATCTTTCACCCTCAAAACACTAACAGATTTACAAAATCGGAGTCATTTTCTCTTTGTAATGCCAGATTTTTCTAGTGTTTAAACATTTTTCCCTTAAGCCTTTGAAGTGCATTTTTTTTCACCTTTCCAGCTTTCACATTTTCACGATACACCCACATCCTCTTCCTCTATCCCTCAAGAGGGCTAATTTTCACCTCAGGAAGGATTGTGGGGTGGGAGGGTGAAGAGGAATGCCTTCTTCTCCTTCCCCAAGCACTGTTTGCAATTACAGAAGGAACTTCAGTAATTCTTACCAACTTGCAGAGTGGGATAAGAAACTGACTTGGGAATCAGGTGTGCAGAGAAGGTCAGGTCTTGACTAGACCAAACTTACAGGGTGACCAAGAGTAAAAGGAGATTTGGTGGGTCTCTAGGTTTCCTCACATCACAAAGGGCTAAGAGTGGCATTCACATCATTCCTTCATACTCACTGAGAGCCTCCTATGTGCAAAGCATTGTACTAAGCACTTGGGAGAGTCCAATGTACACATAAACACTTTCCCTGTCCTCAACAGGATGTTGTCAGAGTGAATAAAATGCTATCTACAGAGCTCCTTCCAGAAAAAACAACAGCCCCAAGCCCTACAGATTCTGACTCTTGCCTTCCACTAGAATAGGTATCGTTGTACCCACTGAGATCTTGCCTTATTCATTATAGTCTCTGAACTAACCTTAAAGAGTCTTGACTATCCTTTGTAACTTATACCATCTTAGTGAGCGGCAGAGTGACCCGGCAGATAGAGCAGGAGCCTGGGAGTCAGAAGGACCTGGGTTCTAATCCCTGATCCACCACTTGTCTGCTGTGTGACTTGGGGTAAGTCACCTTCTCTGTGCCTCGGTTACCTCATCTGCAAAATGGGGATTAAGACCGTGAGCCCACGTGGGATGTGGACTGCGTCCAATCTGATTAGCCTGTACCTACCCCAGAGAAGCAGCGTGGCTCAGTGGAAAGAGCACGGGCTTTGGAGTCAGGGCTCATGAGTTCGAATCCCAGCTCTTCCACTTGTCGGCTGTGTGACTGTGGGCAAGTCACTTAACTTCTCTGTGCCTCAGTTCCCTCATCTGTAAAATGGGGATGAAGACTGTGAGCCTCACGTGGGACAACCTGATTCCCCTATGTCTACCCCAGCGCTTAGAACAGTGCTCGGCACATAGTAAGCGCTTAACAAATACCAACATTATTACCCCAGCACTTGGTACAGTGCCTGGCACATAGTAAGCGTTTAACAAATAAAATAATTTTCCTACAAATGTGATTACTCAAGTGTTTCTGTTGATTGCAAATACAATGCATATAACATTTCCTAGGTTATTACTGCAGAGGACAACATACCTGCTTTATACACTGCTTTCCCTGGTACATTGCATTTATTGAGAAGCAATCCATGACCTAAAAATCAAAGGGAATTTAAGAGGGCCAAATGATCCCACAGGCATCAGGGTTACCTGCTTTGCACTGATATTTTAAAAATGCCACCTAGTACGTTCACTTCTCTAGCAAGTGTATTTATGCATTTTTTTTTCCGGGGGGGGGGGGGGGGGGGCTCTGCTCCGTGACTGATGTAAGCTATGTATTCCTTAAGAACAACTGAAGTGACGTGGTTGAGCAACGGTAGAATTGCCAACTAATTAGCAATACAGGCTGTCCATGAAATATTGAAGCAATTTGAAAAACTGATGATTCAATCATATTTTTCATGTAAAACAGTAAAACACAGACTGAAAGAAAACGCATCTCCTCTGCACCTGCAGGTCAGCTGAAACTCTTAAATACATGTCACCGCTCTTCACCCTAAGGGGTGCTTCTTAAGAAATGCATAACTTTCTCAAGCAATAGTATGAAGGTACATACTGTTTTCTTTTTAGCATTCCTGATGAGAGCTTCCAGAGTTTGTCATCCTTTCAAATCTCAAACTGTTTCACATGTAGTCATTTTAAATGTCATCAATGCTTTTTTAAAGGTTATACTTTAATTATTCACATGTACGTTTCTTGAGGGGTTCATTTGCCGTCCTCAGGAACGGTAGGAGAACCCCATGACACCACACATTTCACTTTTAGTAGAAACGTTTTTGTACAGGTGACGGGATTAATCCTGCTGTAAAGAGTTAATGATATTTTCTGATGTACTTTAGAATGCCGACTCAACCTCATTTTACCCAATTAGCACACACCTTTAGGTGCTAAAAATCATCCTTAAAAATTCATCCTATTGACGTACAAAAGTTTGAAAAGTAAATCCCAAGAGTTGTTGCTTTTTTATTTCCTTTTCCAAATCTGTTTAAACTTTCCTTGGACTTTGCTAAATTTTACCTTCAGAAGTAAGCCATAATAGAATAGGTGTATAACAATAAAAAGCTATTTTTAGGTAAACTTGCATATCAAAGTACAAGTGGTATAATTGCTCGTTTTAAGTGTTTTCCCCTCAATGACCTCCTTAAGGATCTGGGCTACTCATATCCCATAAAAATTACTGGCTGGCATTTCTGGTGAAAATATCGAAATAGTACATTATCTTTCAGAGACAGCACTGAACAGTTTTGAAGGGGAATGAATCTACCTTAAAGTTCTTCACAACTTGAAGTTGTTAATGAACAAAAACATGACTGCAAAATTAGGGTAGAATGACTATCTTGATCTTTTTCAATTGGCAGAGTAAGGTATCGCTTGTATACTGTACCAAAAAAACCTCTGCTGTTGATCTTCTTTTTTGCGCAAGTAAATATCTAGGACATTAAAATAGTGTCATAAGGAAAATGAAGTTCACTTTAATAAGCGGCTTACTCCTAAAATATTAGGTTGTCTTTATTGTGCAATATAAAATGCTATGTAGCATTGTAATGATAGTGCACCTAGAGTTCAAAACAGATACAACTATGTTTTATCCATTCTTTCTTGAAGTGTTTTGTTCCATTAGATATATGTGCAATTAATTTTCCTAACGTTTAACCCCGCCCCCCACCCCAAGAAGCATATTAACGACACTTACCTGCTAAAAATGAAGTCGCTTTAATGTTAGAAATCAAACCTTGACTAGTTATGTTAAAACACAAAGGCATAATTGAGATTTCACATTTTCCTCATTTTGACTCAATATCTCCAACTGAAATCTTCTGTTAAACCAGTGACTAACGTTTCCTCGTAATTCTTTCAAACTAAATAAAACAGGTGAAACATCCATTTTCTATGTTCAGGACTCTTGGGAGCCCAATAAAATACCAAATGTTTCTCAACTGCACGATTGGGGCCATCAATTATTTTAGTACTTCATTTATGCGAGACATTTTGGTATTTCAACGCTCAAACGCACTTCTGATCAAGTCTGCTAGTCAGCAGTAGCTAGATGTAACGTACCTTCGTAAGAGTGCCTTTAAAATGCGATCAAATTAGTCGTTCACGGGCTCAACCCTATCACAACAGAGTACATATGAAATGGTGCTTAACCCTGTGACATTATCCTATCTTGCAGGAGAAAACTAGTACACAACTGTGTGTGTCAGATACTCTCTACCCTGTGACACCCACACACACTGGGCTTCTAAATTTGGATATTCTCGTTTTTACCCCACCGCTTGATAACGTTTCCCCAGCAGCTTCTTTTCTCTGAAAATCATTTCAAAACCATTAATTTAAAAACTCTCCTCGAAGTAAAACATCGGTTGGCTGCTAGACAGGAAGGCAACATATTTGTGAATTATAAATGAAACTCTTATCTGTTCATCCTCAGGAGGGCACTACAGAACCAAACACTCCACTTCCAAACCAATGAGAAGATTTAGTTTGTCATTATTGGGGTTATTTGTTTTGCGAAGATTAAGGATTAGGAGTAAAGAACCAAAGCTTTTAGGTTTTGATATGTGCAGAAGAGCAAGAGTACTTTAGTAAGAATCGCCGACGTTATGGATTCTTACCACATGAGGCCCCAAGATTATACTGTACTGGGTACAGCTTGCTAAACTCAACCTATTAAAGTGTCAAAAAAGATGGGTTGTTTTCTACCTATAAAGTGACCTGGTAATATATTATTGGAATGTGTTTTGACTTCAAAAATGACGCCAGTTGGTTAATCCCTGCAGCATGAAGGAGTAAAAATGTAAACGTTCCAGTTTATAAATGACACTTAAAACCTTGGAGAAAAGAAAAAAAAAAAGAAGTTGAAGTATGAGGTTGACACAATTGGAGCTTCAATCAAAAACCTATAAAACTACATTTGTTCTGAATGTTATTGAGGATCTGCAACTGAATTCTACACACTGCTCACGTTTCTGCTTGTCTCAGAAGCCTAAACAGTATTATACTTTACTGTGAATACTTTAAAAGGCATTAACTAAAAGAATATGCAGATCTGGCTAATAGAAGCTATTCAGTAAACAGTGAGGTGGGCAGACACTACTAAGATCAAAGAAGAATTTTCATTTTATAGTAATATTGGAGATGCTAAAGCCTCCTTTGGGTCACAAGTGCTCAGGCAAAACAGAAGTCATTCAGATAAAATATTATGTTTATTTAAAACTTATTTTCAACTTGAATATGCAAAATACAAACTCCAACAAAATGTTCATTTTACTTCGTAGTTTACAAATATACAAAATAGAAGTTTGCTTAAATTTATATTACATATTTATTAGGTAAAGAACTATATAGAAAAAAAAAAACATTTGTTCTGCTTAAGGCATACTTGGGAATAAACCATTGTACAAATTATTGCACATTGAAACCACAGTGCATTACAGACTGTCTGCATACAAATTTTAAGAAGTAAACCAGGCTAATTTACCTGACTTAGGTCATAAACGTAGATCGGAAGACAAAAATATATTTCCTTGTCGAATATGCAGCAGTTTGAGAACTTTGGCTTCCTTTTTTTTTGGTACCTTTAGAACCAACAGTCACTAAGCACCATGAATTAGGCTTTTAAATGTATTTCTGTACCTGAATTTCTTCCTCTTAATCTAATAACATAACATTGGCTTTTAGAAGGCAAAGAGAATATAGGATGTTGTTCATATATCTATATTGTATTGAAACATAATTCTTGGGAATGTCATCTCCCCTCCCTCTTGCACAATCTATTTAAACCCTGATATCCATGACTTCCAGTCTCTCCTTGGCATCTTGCAGTCTAGGAATTTTCAAGTTGGATTTCAAAATGGAATGATAGAAGATCCAGTCTCAGACCCAAATGGGTTTTTTGATTTGTAAAAAAAAAAGCCAAAAACAACAACAAAAAAACTCAAAACAAAAAAAAAAACAAATAAAAAAAACCAGCAAAAACCAAAACAAAAAAACCCAAAAAATCCCCCCCCCCAAGCCAACAACAACCCCCCCCCCCCAATTTCTCTTGATTATCCATTTATTTATTTTTGCCTCTTTTTTTTCCCCTTTGGAAGATTCAACCTTGATTCTCTGTAGTGCTTGAGCTGGGTTCCTCCCTCGTCTGGAAGATGGTCTTAGAGTAAATACTGAATCTCTTATGGCAGCATGGGAAAGATCCACTGCTTTGGATTAAAAGTGCCTCTTCATGTGTAAGGCAAGGTGGTCTGACCTGGAAAATGCTCGATCACACCTCTGACACTGGAATGGGCGGTGGCCAGTATGCTTCCTGTAGTGGCGGGTCAGTTCATCAGAGCGGGCAAACTTCCACCCGCACCCTTCCCAATCACAGTGATAAGGTTTTTCTCCTACAAAAGAACAGAGAATGAAAGATTAGTCAAGCGGTTCTGATGACTAAAGGAGGCTAATTATGGTCAATTTCCAATGCCACAGGAGACCTTCTCATTTAACAGGCGACCCGAACACCTAAATTGGGACTTTTGTCTTCCATGCATTTCTCCAGAGAAAGCAGCATTTGTTCTCCAGTAGAGATTCGGAAGGGAGGTTGGTCTTAAGAAAATCATTTTAGCCACGACAAAAAGACTTAAAACGCAATCCTCACTGAAACCTATAGAGAGACTAGCACATTCATTTCTGGACAACTGCCACTCCGAATGTCTCCATGCAGCGAATGAAAGGTCCACTTGAGTTTTACAATGGAAATGACGTTCCTGTCCTTTAAGCAAAAGTTAGGGAAAATGTGGTCACGCCAGAGGCATTTTAAAAGACCGTCAGCTCAGGAGAATACGCCACACCGGGCATCTACAAGAATAAAAGCAGGAACTCTTGTACAGAGGGCAAAAAACTCAATACTGGTACAACTTGGTTTCACTTGGAAAGTGTTGCCCCCTCACTTTATCCTTTTTTGAAACTAGAGTCCTCTGGAATTTACCAGCCATCTCTTTTTTTTTTAAAAAAAGTCTATTGCCAGTCCACCTGGGCAGTGGGATGATGTTCACAGCATTCAGAATCCCACATGGAAGCGGAGCTATAACTTAAGCTCGCTACTCTTTTCAAATCTGCCGTTTCAGGTCTTCATATTTAAATTCGGCCTTAACTTTTTGGAACTGTCATCCAGAGAGACATTTAACCTAACCACTGCCGTCGATTCCCAATTAACACAGGTGGCAGCTCCTGGGCGGCAAACAAAGAGGAGCCATAACTTCACCAAAAGAACTTCCATGCTAAAATGAATTCACTCTACCCAGCGCATCAGCACACACCTAACCTTCTCCAAAAAGAAAACAGCGCGAGGTAACTTAGAAAGTACGGAGCACTGAGGTTCTGGTTAAAGAAGTCAATTCGAAACGAGGTTAGAAAGGACACTCCCCACAGCAACATCGCCGAAGACTAAGGATGGGTTTAAGGTGTTCCCCCCACCCCCACACACAAAGCCTGGCTAATCATTAAGCGAACGAGTTACGAAGGCT
This sequence comes from Ornithorhynchus anatinus, assembly GCF_004115215.2. Taxonomy (NCBI): domain Eukaryota; kingdom Metazoa; phylum Chordata; class Mammalia; order Monotremata; family Ornithorhynchidae; genus Ornithorhynchus; species Ornithorhynchus anatinus. Next base: position 20,393,042 of record NC_041753.1, on the reverse strand, counting down.
AACGTCAGTCTACATTCAGGTGACTGCACCGCCACTGGGCCTCTTGGCCAGCAAGCTCCATCCGTCGCGTAGTACGTAACCTGCAAGTCAAAAGGGGGGGGGGCGCCTCTGCGTGCCGGTCACCAGATGGACTTCTTACTCTCTGGGTCGCTTCCCGCCCCCACCCCGGGGGATTGACCCCGGGTCGGGTCTGGCCCAGTCGTCACCGTGCCCCTACAGAGGCAGCCATGTCGGGAGCTTTTCCTCTCTTTCCGGCCTTTTCGGCTTTGGTGTCTGTTTCCGCCTCCGTCCTCGAACACCTTACCTGTGTGGGTTCGAAGATGGGCCTTAAGGTGAGAGCTCTTGGTGTACGTTTTGCCGCAGCCTGCGTAATCACAGGTGTGGGTGGCCGTCCTTTTCCTAGGCCATGACCTGCGCCCTCTCTTTGGTTTGGTTTCTTCTGGCATGCAGCTACCTGGTGGCATAAGCTCTAAAGGTGAAGAGGGGGGAGTCAACATCACCCCTGGTACCACAGGATGCCCGTTTAAAGAAGGCTCTTCAAAATTAGCGTGATAAGGAGACTGACCTTGATACTGAAGCGGAGTGACTTGTGGCTGCAGCTGATCTGACAGGAAAGGAGGGTAACTGGGCCCCGGGTGGTAACCGGGGGGAAGCGGCAGTGCCGGATGGCTCAGCCCCTGAGTCGAAGGGTGGCAGTCTCTGCTGCTGTTCATCAGCTCCTCGGCGGTCAAGGAGGTAGTCCTGCTAGGGAGGGGTCGCCCCAAGGGGAACTCATGGGGACCGTGGGGCTGTGCCCTCTGGCCATTGCTGAGGGCCGGGACCCCACCACCGAGGTGGGCCTCCACGGGTCGGCCTATGCAAGAGGGGGCTGCCTCTTGCTTGATTTTAGGGCACATCCTGGGCCCGCCGCTGTAGGGGGCCACCACGATGGGGTGGCTATTGTCCGGGCTACAGGGGGTGGGGTTGTTTTTACTAACACTGATGATGGATTGGTTTCCGTATTCTCCCATGTTCACCGTGGCTTTTACCACAAATTTCCCGTGGAGGCTGCCTCCCGGCAGGGGCGGCTGCTGCTGCGGCTGCTGCTGCTGCTGCTGCTGCATATACACCGGGTCCAGGTCGGGTCTCATAAGCTCGGCGACAAATCCACCGGAGGGGGACACGTCGTTGATGTCGGCCAGGTTGAAGGGGGCGGCCGGAGGGGGCGCCTGCTCGCGGCCGAACAGGAGGCCGCCGCCGCCGCCGTTGCTGCTGCCGCCGCCTCCGCCCCCGGCCCCGCCCGGGTCCACCCCGGCCCGAAGCGCCGGGTAGGTGAAGCCGCAGGTGGCCGGCCCGCTGCTGGACGGGGACGACGAGCCCGAGGAAGACACCGCGGCGGCGGCGGCCGCCGGCTCCTGGTGGATGAGGGAGTTGGATAGGATGAAGTCGAAGTCCAGCAGGTCGTTGAACTCCTCCGCCTCCCGCCGGGCCAGGAGCGCCGGGGGGGTCCCGCCGCCGCCGCCGCTCTCCATCTCCGCCGCCGCCAGCTCGTAGGGGCGGCCGCTCAGGACCGGAGGTACCCGCTTCATGTGGGACAGCTCCTCCCGCCACCGCTGAGGGGAAGAGACGCGGCGAGAGCCGGCGTTACTACCGCCCGCACTCACCTAACCCCTCGGCCCGGCCGGACACGGACGCCGCCGCCTTTCTCCCCCCCCCCCCCCCCACTTCTCTCCACTCCATACCGAAGACGGAGCAGACGAACGAAGGGAGGGGGCGGGACGCCCCCTGACACCGTCCGAGCCCGTGCCCACGGTGGGCGGACGTTCCCTCCTTCCCTCCCACGCATGACGGGCGCCCGGGACCCCTGAGTGTGCAATGAGCGGGGGAGAGGCGAGCGTGGGGGTGGGGGGGTGGGGCTCCCACTCGCTCTCAAAATCCAGGCCGACTCCAGAAGGGTACATACACATAGACGCACTGCACCTTTAGCCGGCCACTCACACATCGGTTCACCTGTCAGGGCCCCCCGGGGGCCCTTCCCTTAGCGTCTACCTCGCCCCGCGGCTGTCCGAGACCATCCGGTCTCCGCCAGGCCACCTCGCCGCCTGCGCCCCCCACCTCCCCGGCCACCTTTCGCCACGGAAGGGGCGGGCGCGGGGAGCGACTACGCCCGGCGACCACTTTGGAAGACGAAAGAGCGATCGTCCGCGCAGGTGGTTGCGCGCACGGGCAGGGCCCTCCCCCGCCTCCCGCTCCCGAGTGCGAACGGGAAGCCTCCGCCTCCCTCCGCCTCCCGCCCCTCCCCACCCACCCGATTCTCGTGCAGCGCAACGCCGCGCAACGCAGCGCCGGGGCCTTTCGCCGCTTCGGGGGGCGTCCCCGCCTCTCCCTTGCCCTCCCTCCCGCGGCAAAGCGCGAGGGGAGGCGAAGTGTTTCCACCTCCCACCCTCCCCAAATTGGCGTCGGGACCCCCAGAGGCGGGGCAGGGGCCAGGGCTAGGGGACTAGGTAGAGCGATCGCGGCGCCGGCTCCCTTCCGCCTAGGGGAGAGAGTCCGGGAACGGGACATCCACCGGGACAACTCCCTTGGCAGACTCTTGGGCAGATCGAGTCGGCAAACACCTCCCTCCCCCCCCCCCCCCCCAACCACGTCGTGCTCCGGGCAAGCCCTCCGCTTGGGCACAGACATTTGGGACGCTTAATGGGGGGGGTGGGGGGTGGGGGGTGTTCCCGCCCGCTCCCCAGCCCCTTGGACGTAGCGGCGGCGATGGCCGCTGCACATCCCGGACATAGAGATGACACCTGGGCAGCCCGAACGAACAGCGTTGGGCGGAGGGTTGGAGATACTCACGTTGTTAGTGGCACCTGCCTGTCTCAAGGCTTTCTCCCTGCCCGCCGGGCCGGCTGCGAAGGTGGCGATGGAAGGGAGCAGAGTGCCGCTGAGAGCCATGTCAAACTCGCCAGGTGGCTGCCTGCAATCGAAAGGGGGCGGGGGGAAGGGGGGCACAGAGGCCGGGGAGGTCAGCATCGACCCCTGCGGGCACACCGCTCACGCGCGCCTCTCCCCACCCCGCCCGAACGGCTCCGTCGAGTACATCTTCGCCAGAAGTCATGCCCGAATGCCAGTCCTCGCTTCCCCTTCTCGAGATTCCCCCTTCCCTAAACCCATCACGACGGAACGTACCTCATTAATCTAGGAGTGGCCGGAAAGGTCTCCGGGAACGCGAAATCGTCGGGGCCGTCAAGTTACAAAAAGCAAAAACCAAAAAAAGGAAAAACAAAATCCCCCCCCCCCAAATCCGCAGATGAGAAAAGCAGAGAACACCCCTGATGGCCGAGACCCTTGAAGATCGTCTCCGGAGATGCGACGAGAATAAGAGATGTACGGGCCGACAAAAGTCGTCAACTGCAAAGTCTACGGAAGATCGGATGCGATCTCGCTACGGCAGGCTGCTCCTTCTCGCTCCGTCGCCCGGCGAGGAGACCCGGCCAGGCCACCGTTGGCGGGCGTGCGTGCGGGCTAGCGGCAACCGCTGCCGCCCCGGGACCGGGCGGCCAGGTGAGGATGGCAGGAGCGAGGGGACCCGTTCGGCGGCAGCGGCAGGCGCAGCGGCAGCGCCAGCGGGGCGGTGTTCAAAGCGGCGCGAAGCGACTCCCGGGGACTGCGTGCTGGCGCCGGCGGCGTTTGCCCCGCTGCCATGGGAGCTGCGGCTGTCGAATGAGAGGCGGCACGGGAGGAGCTCGGGGGTGCCGAGGTGGGAGGAGTGAAAGGGAAGGAGGGAGGGAAGACGGGAGAGGGGGTGGAGTGGGGGCGGGGGTCCCGGCGGCTTCCACCCGCCGCCGCCGCTCCCCACACGCTCCGCACTTGAATGACTCCAGCGTTCGGAACTGTCAAGCCGCGCGTTCGCCGGTCCATACTTATAACTTTTCGCCCCGCCCTCCACCCCCTTCCCCGGCTCAGCTCCGCCTGCCCGCCCTCCCGGCTCGATCTCCGCCCGCGCGCCGTGTTTTCGTTGCCACGGGTTACGGAGAAACAAACGCCGGGAACACGTGGGGCAGCCGCCATCGGCGGGGGGGGCGGGGGGAGGAGGAGGAAGGCGCGCGCGAGGGGTTGGGTCGTGACGTCAGCGGAGCAGCTGGCTGGCAGGGAGCGGTACTGACGCCAGCGGCGGCGGCGGCCAGCCAGCCGGCCGGCCGGCTAGCCCGGCGGCCAGCTAGCCGGCCGACCGGCCAGCGAGGGAAGGAGGTGGTGGCAGCGCCCGAGCCCCGGAGGGGTTCTCCCCCCCCCCCCCTTTTCTCCCGGGTTCGGGATCGCTCGGGAGCGAAACACTCTGCCCCTTCCCGGGCTCCCGCCAGTAGGACCCGCCGCGGCCCGAGGGTAGCGGGGAAAGTGTTGCAGGAAGGGGTGGGGGGGTGGAGGAGTTTTTTTTTGGGGGGGGGGTGATGAGTCGGGGCGGCGGGGACAACGGAGAAAAGACCAAGCGACGGGGAGGACTGCCAGTCAAAAGTTGAGCCGGGAAGGTGCGCGGGGGGGAGCGGGGGCGGGGTGGCAAGCTGGGGAGACCATCCGACTCTGCGCTCGTTAAAGCCCCTTTCATCCGCGATCTCAAAGCGCTTTCCAAGTACGGCATTATTCCCTTCATTTTATAGCCTAAGAAACTGAGTCATAAAGAGGTGAAGTGAGTTGCTAAAGGTCACACGACGATTCACTGGCGGCCCTGAAGAGGCGACCCGGAGATCGGGCGTCTCGGCCCCGCAGCACCGCCTTTAGGAGATCCACCAAAGGTCGTTTTAGGTGTACGAAATGGTTCGGAGGAACCTAAGTTTGCATAGACCATTATTATTATTATTATTATTGTTATTTAATCGACGGTAGTCGCAACAGCCCAGGGCCACGGGAAGAGCTCCCGAGGGATGCGGCATGAAAACGACCATTTTTTTTTTCCATTTCGCGCTGTCTTTTTTTTTCTTTTAATGCTCAGTAATTTTCCAGGCAGGAAACGTGCTTGCCCTCATCCTTTTCTCTTCATATTTCTCTCCCCCTTCCCCACCCCCCACCGTGGTTTGCCCCGTCATTCGCAAAACAGAGGACAGTGTGCGAGCCCCTTGTGGGCGGGGGTTGTCTCTATCTGTGGCTGAATTGTACTTTCCAAGCGCTTAGTGCAGTGCTCTGCACACGGTAAGCGCCCGATAAATCCAATCGGATGACTACAGGACCTGGATCCGGACCTCGGTTAGGGTTCCCTCTCCACTCCTCCGTTCCGTAATCTCACAGAAGAATAACCGACGTGTCGGTCCAGACGTTGTGAAAACGTAGAAGCGGCCCGCTGCCAAAAATAAAATCGTTTAGTGGATTTTGCCCCGTTTTATGTTATCACCTGTTTGGTTTTGCCCTAGCATTAGCGTGCTGCTTGAGTTTCAATTTTTCACTCATCGGTGACCACAGAATCGCTCTCTACAGAATTCTTTCTCCCTGCCAACAACAGGAATCCCTGTAGGTCCAGAGATCTTGGATGACATTCAGAATGACTTCCATAAACTAAGGCACAGTGAGCCAAATTGTAATTCTGGGATGTGCGTGTAGCTCCAGTGAAAGGCGGTGCGCCTAGCAGGGGAAGAGCTTGGCTGCCTAAAGAAGGTTGGATGTACTTAGCCTCTCTGGAATCCCACAACCACGGGTGGATGCCGTGGGCACGTTCGTTTTGTTTCTTAGAAATGTGGCAGATTTCCAAAGTGTTGGGGGGAAAGAGACACCCGACGATGCCCCTCGTGGTGACCGCAGAACTGTCGGAATACTAAAGAATTCTAAAGGGCACGGGACGGTTTTCCTCTTATGGCTTTGATAAGCCAATGGAGTCGCCTTCTCCGTTCCAGATGCAGTAAGGAGAAAGCAGAAATGAACCTGGGAAAACAGTCTGATCGGCCGAGGGAGCCCTTGGGATGTAAACACTAAGAAAGGGGCTTGAGATTCTTCATTTCGGTAGCCATCGCCTTGTAGAGATCGGCCTCTCATTTTTCCCCGGGAAGGCCTAGGGTAGTTCCTTTCAGCGAAGCTACGTGGTCCCGTGGCCCCAGATTTGCTGCGGCGTATGATAATAAATATGACGTCGTTAACAGACACGTACAGCATTCGTCTTGTCACTGCCATATTCGATGTACGTATTGCAACAGTGCTCTCGGAGTTAAAATTGGCCGTTCCTTCGTGCCAGTCAGTCATTTGGTTACTCAGCTGATCGTATCATAAAAGGAAATCTGGATGCGGATTTCTCGAAATGGAAAAGGATTGTCGAACTCACAAATCACCTTCTTTCAAGGGCAGATTCCAGGTGCTCCACAAAGGTTGTGACCCTCCCTCTTTGGGTTCTTCTTCTAAAAACAGGTAAGTCCAGAGGAGTTAAATCCCTGCCCTATATAATTTATAAACATGAAGCTGAGTAAACCTTTGATGACTAAATTGCACTCTAAAATAATAATAAAAGACACCCTTTAAAGAAGAATTAAATGCTCAGTGGTGACTTTATTTCAGCAAACTGATATTACAAGTTTTGTGGTATGAATGTTAATTATTAATGTCCTTGGAGCTATAAAATAGGTTTTTTTTTTCTCAGCACGAAGTGCATTACTTGGCAGAGGATGTGATGGAAACCATCAGTGCTAAGGGATTAAAGTGGAGACGTGAAGGGTAATGATACATTGAGGCAGCTATATAAATATTTCAGATTGGGGAAGATGTATGCGCATCTGTACGTATAGCACTCGTTTAGGGTACCTGGGCCAAATCCTGGCCCAAGATACTTGAACACAACTCCCATTGACGTCAGTGGAAGTTGTGCATTAAGTAACTGAAGGCAGGATTTGGCTCCAAGCGTTCAAATCAAAGTTGAATAAAATCCTTAATACGGAACTCTACAAGCAAGCAATGCCTCTCCCATTCCCAGCACCTTGGTGGCCAACCTTTACATCTGACTGTGTCCGGTGAATCTCCCCTTAACGCTAGCCTGGTTTTAAGGTAAGGATGCGGTGCTTCTGACTTAAGTAACAGGTCAGAGAGCTGAGCTGGGGCTCCCTTCTAGACCTAAAAAAAAAAAAGAAAAAGAAAAATCCTTGCTGAGGCGAAGAAGCCCCCCTGCAGGCTTTACAGTGGAAATTGACCTTCAGGGCTAGTTTCAAAAATTCTCCTGCCCACTGCTTGTGTGATCATTTGCTACCCACTCTCAATTTCAGCAAAAGCGCTCTCTCCCCTCTTCCTCTCTTGGAGAGTTCACTGGGCCAATATGGCTATTTTTCTGAAGTGCTCATTTTCATTTTCTCTATGAGAGATCAAATCTAGATGGGACAAGCATAAAAAAAAGTATGGGGCCTAAATCTGTGTGAAGAACACTTAATTCTCTTTGTGCTATGAAAGCAATATTACCTTTCTACTGGTTCCACCTTCCAACCCACTCCGGGAACATCTGCCTGATTGGCAGGGAGTATTTCAGGCTTTTCCACTCTCTTCTCTTTTTTCTCCCCTCATCCCCCAAACCTGTCAATAGGGCAGATTCCTGCGCCAATTAAAAGGCATGCTCTCATGGAAGAATTATGCCGCCTTGCTGCCTGCGTGATTCTAATCTATCTCTGCTGTGCTAAATTGCAACCCAAATGAACAATAGCTGATCTATCATTGCTAGTGGCCACCCAAGAAGATATTGAAAATCTCATTAAAATACTCCGTTAATTTTTTTTCAACCTATAGCTGTTCGCCCCATGCGGACCCAGCCAGAGGGCTCCGTGGAACTTGTGTACGATCCTTAACTTGTGATTTTACGGAAACACCTCCCGTCCCCTCACCCCCTCCTATTTTTTTTTTTTTTTTACAATCTCCTGCATTTCTGAAACAGAAAATGAGGTTAGTAGTGCAGTATTGGAGAGGCACTGAACATTACTAGGAGCAAGATTTCCTTCCCTCTTTTGCTCCTTCCAATCAAAAGGCTTATGAAAAAATAATCCCGTAACCCCCAGACTGATTTATTTAAAAATGCATTGTCATTTTCCAAATACTTAATAACTATCAGATGCTCTGAGGGGATTTGATCACTTCCATCCCATTGTTCTTCCAAGTAACTCTTTGCGAGAAAATTTCTAGCTTTTTAAATCTGAATCGATATTTAATTGAATGATCATAGAGAGCTATGAGTACTAAGAGGTAATGCTTTTTTAAAAGGTACTTTCAAGTGGAATCCAACATTCCACTCTTACTCCCGAGTGACATTTTGGAAGGAAGTGTTTCCTCAATAAGACTGGCAGGTTTAAAGATGGGTAGATTAATCTCCCTACTCCCCAGTCGTACCAGCGTGGCTCAGTGGAAAGAGCATGGGCTTTGGAGTCAGGGCTCATGAGTTTGAATCCCAGCTCTGCCACTTGTCAGCTGTGTGACTTTGGGCAAGTCACTTAACTTCTCTGTGCCTCAGTTCCCTCATCTGTAAAATGGGGATTAAGACTGTGAGCCCCACGTGGGACAACCTGATTCCCCTATGTCTACCCCAGCGCTTAGAACAGTGCTCGGCACATAGTAAGCGCTTAACAAATACCAACATTATTATTATTATTATTACCATTCCATCAAACCCAGCTGGCAGGGACCAGAGAATGCGAGCAGAGTAGCACAAACCACCTGTCCTATAATCACTGCCTCCGTGCGGCTTCTCAGTCCCAAAATCTGCCTGGTTAGACTGAGGTTTATCGTTTGGACAATCAGTCCTTCCATCAGTTGTATTTATTGAGTGCTTACTGTGTGTGCTGAGCTCTGGTTGAGTACCATATCGGGAGAGTACACCAAAACAGAGTAGCTAGATACTTTCCCTGTCCACAAAGAGCTTACAGTCTACAGGGTGCATCCATCACTTATGACAAAAGAATCCACCACAGTTTGTTATGGGGTTATTTCCTCATTTTTTTTTTCCATGGGATTTGTTAAGTGCTTACTATGTGCCAAGCACTGTACTAGGCGCTGGGGTAGATACGAGATAACCAGGTTGGACACAGGTCCTATCCCATAGGAGGCTCACAGTTTAAGTCAGAGGTAATAGGTTTTTAACTCCCATTTTACAGATGAAGTAACTGATGGACAGAGTACTTAAGCGACTTGCCCAAGTTCACACAGCAGAAAAGTGGCAGAGCTGGGTGGGATTAGAACCCAGGTCCTCTGACTCCCAGGCCCGGGTTTTTTTCCCACTAGGCCCAGTTGCTTCCTCTAATGTGTGTCTTTACTTGATGACCTCTCAACTTATGGTATGCTTGTCAACTTACGTAGTTCCCCCATTAGATTTTAAGCTCCCCGAGTGCAGGGATCGTTTCTTTTACTCTTTCGTATATTACCTAAGGGCCTATCACACTGCTCAACACACAGTAGGTACTCGGTGAATCAAGTCTTGTCCTGTCTTATGCCGTCGAGTCATTTCCGACCCATAGCGACACCACGGACGGATCTCTCCCAGAACGCCCCTCTCTCCACCTGTAATCGTTCCGGTGGTGGATCCATAGAGTTTTCTTGGTAAAAATATGGAAGCGGTTTACCGTTGCCGCCTTCTCTGCCATCGACTCTCTCCCAAGCCTCTGCTGCCCAGCAAGGGTGAGTTTTGACTTGTAGCAGATGCCCTTCCACTCGCTAGCCACTGCCCAAGCTAGGAAATGGAGTGGACAAGCCTCTGCTTGACTCTCTCCCATGGCCGAGACTGGTAGAGAACCGGAAACTCTCCAGGTGCGACCCTGAGAGGCTCGATAAATAAAGTAGATACCGAATAAGGCCTAGAAGGCCAGGATTGGAGCTAAACCTTTGGATATGAAATCCGCTTGAGCATCAACTAGTTCAGATATATTTCATGGGCATCAACACGTTTTTTCCTATAAGAATTAAATGACAACAACCCTGGATTAATGAAAAGTCTAAGCATTCCCAACTGATGTAAATAATATGCTATTTCATTAAAATGGAGTGAGAACATTTACACAGAAATGTTTACTGATGTTTCTTCAAAGCCCTCCCGAAATCCCACCTCTTCCTAGAGTCATTCCCTGATTATTTTTCACCGCTCCAGTCCCGGATACAGCGTAACGTGGTGTTGGAGGAAGCTATTTGTGCACAGACCCAATTGAGCATGCACAGTGGACCCAGAGAGTGTTATAATGGGAGTGTTCCTTAATGAGCGCTTCCCCATTCCCATGATTTGTAAATAATTTAGGTCTGCCAGTCTCCCCCGTTAGATTGTAAGCTTCTCAAGGGCAGGAACCATCTCTCTTACTTCTGATGTCCTCTTCAAACTGCTTAATGCAGCATTACACACACAGTAGACATTTCATAAATGCCACTGATTAATTGTTTCAGTTTTGCTTTGAAACCCGTGGGCATTTGAAGTTCCAATTCACTGAAAATTTTCAAAAATCTTGAACATCTTGTACTGATCAAATATATTGAATTTTCATGGAATTATAGGGTTGGAAGGGACCATGAGAATTAGTTTCTGATGAGAGAGAGAGAGAGACAGAGAGAGAGAGAGAAAGCCCAACATGGGGCTCGCAGTCTTCGATAAGTAACCTTATCCATTACCGCCACAATATCCATTACCAAAATATTTAATGGGGAAATATTCTTTAGCATAATAGAAATAAAGCCAACAGCTATAGCAGAACAATAGAACAATGCGAGACAATCTGTACCTTTTGGCTGGAAATAAAATGCTTTGTCTTGATATTGCCCCACCAAAATGCCTTGGCTTTTCTTTATTTTTACAATATGTGGCTCCCACAGAATTCACTCTCCCAATTTTTCACAAAGACAATATATCTTAATTACAACCAAATGAAAATTTTGCTGTCACTTGGGAAGATGGTAAGGCTCCTATCCATGTACAGAAATATTTTGGCAGCCTATTTTGGCCAGGAGAGCACTTTAAAACACAAATGACTCAACTGTTGCTCCTGGGGGCAAGTCCCATTGGATTGAAGATCTGTTCTGAAGAGGGTCCCCATCCATTTGGACGTTAGCAGGTAATAGGGTTGGCATGTGTTATCACAGGGCTAATCTCTTTCTCTATTGCAAAATGACTCGCTAGGGTTTCAGTGCTCATTCCATCACAATAGGGGCCGAAAAGAATGTGGTAGGCAACACTCAAAAGCCATTGTTTGGACCCACTTGATATACTGTCGGGGAAATTCCAGGCATTATCTGTAGCTGCCTTGGAAAAACTAGGATAGTACTTTTACAAACATAGTGGTGCTTCCTACGGGCCAAGCACATAGTAGAGAAGCAGTTTGGCCAACTGGATAGGGCAGGGGCCTGGGAGTCAGAAATACTTAGTTTCTAATCCTGACTCTGCCACTTGTCTGCTGCCTGACACTGGGCAAATCACTGAACTTCTCTGGGCCTCCGGTTACCTCATCTGTAAAATGGGCATTAAGACTGTGAGCTCTATGTGGCACAGGGACTGTGTCCAACCCGATTAGTTTGTATCTGCCCCAGCACTTAGTACAGTACCTTGTACACAGTAAGTTCTCAACAAATACCCTCCCCTACCCACTGCTAAGAAAAAATAGAGCAGGGGTTTAAATACGAGGTGATCAGATCAGACACAGTCCTTGTCCCACATGGGGCTCAATGTTTTAAAGATGAGTGAGAACATATATTATTATCCCCATTTTACAGATCTTGTCCATCTCGCTGCAGACCTCTCACTCACTGTATATATCTTCATTACCCCATTTATTATGTACATCACCTTGATCCTATTTATTTGTTATTGTTTTAATGAGATGTTCTCCCCCTTGATTCTATTTATTGCCATTGTTCTTGTCTGTCTGTCTCCCCCGATTAGACTGTAAGCCCGTCAAAGGGCAGGGACTGTATCTGTTACAAATTTGTACATACCAAGCGCTTAGTACAGTGCTCTGCACATAGTAAGCGTTCAATAAATACTATTGAATGAATGAATGAACGTCCTACCTCGGGCCTGGAACGCCATCCCTCCTCGTATCTAACTGACATTTACTCTCCCCCACTTCGAAGCCTTATGGAAGGCACATCTCCTCCAAGAAGCCTTCCCCGACTAAGCCCTCTTTTCCTTTTCTTCCACTCATTTCTGCATCACTCTGACTTGCTCCCTTTTTTCACCCCTCCTTCTGCCCCACAGCACTTATGTCCAGATCTGTAATTTATTTATTTATATTAATGTCCGTCTCCCCCTCTAAACTGTAAGCTCATTGCGCAGGGAATGTGTCTCTACTACTGTTATATTGTACTCTTCCAAGGGCTTAGTACAGTGCTCTGCCCACAGCAGATGTTCAACAAATATAATTGATGGGGAAACTGAGGCAGAGAACGGTTGTGATTTGCCCAAGGTCACACAGCAGGCCAGTGGCAGAGCTGGGACTGGAATCTGGGACTCCTGATGCTCAGTTCCATGTTCTTTTCATTAGTCCACACTGCCTCCCTATACTTTTCTCTTCTCATATTCCTCATTTTGTGTTCATGTCTATGACTGTGGGGAGACTTAATGGATTTCTAAATAAAAATACCAGAATCGCCTACCCGCGACAAGCCCGCCGAAATGGAATTTCCAGTTATTCCACATATCTCCTAAAGCGATTCAAAAAACAAGCATCAGATCAGAGATCCAGTGGGTCTCTACCTTTTCAAACCTCGGCGCTTGCAGATACTTGTTGCAGTCTCTTTGCTATTTGATGTAACCACCTTCAAATTATCGAAGAGATGGATGTTATTTATTTGTGTTCCTTCTAATCCCCAGCCCCATCCAAGTGACCTGTTTCCAGAAACTAGTGTAGAAGATAGATTTCCGCTTCCTTAAAGGTACTCCAATTTCGGAAACAAAGCCCCTGAGGCCTAAACTGACCATTTTCTCATATAGCCTGACTGCTAATTCAGAGGCTGCAGGATGCCGAGGAGTCTATGGGCAGAACGCAGCGTGGCCTAATGGAAAGAGCATGGGTTTGGGAGTCAGAGGATCTGGGTTCTAATTCCGACTCCATCACTTGCTTGCTGTGTGACCTCGGGCAAGTCACTTGACTTTTCTGTGCCTCGGTCCCTTCATCCACAATACCGGTTCTCTCTGCTTCTTAGGATTTGAGCCCCATGTGGGACCAGATTATCTTGTATCTACCCCAGTGCTTAGTACAGTGCTCGGCACTTAGTAAGCGCTTAACAAATACCACAATCATCATCATCATCACACAGCAAAAGAATGCATAGCCACTGGCCAAACATAGTTCTTGCATGATTGCAATTGGAAGTGTATTTTTTTTGAATCCTCAGTTTGGAAATGTCAAGTAAACAAGTTTGAGTGTAAGTTTAGTAATCATGCTGGTGCTGTTGGTTTTAGATGTAATAGTTTGCAGGAAGAGGGAAGAAATCTGCAGGTCTGTAAGCAGAGCCTTATATAAAGCTCTATAGATAGAGTTAGTGAGTGCAGATATTTTATGGAAAAGAGACAACAGAAAAATAAATGGACATAGCACTGGGTTTCAAAAATAATGATACTATGCTGGGCTAAAATCATTTTTAAAGTGAGATCTTCAGATGAGGAAACATTTTCCAATGTATCACTCTGCAGCAAAGTCATAATGTTGAATTTGTGACTCACAATCACCCCATGTCAATAGACCAATGTAGTAAGCATAGCATTATTACTTCACTAGGGGCATGAAGCAGAAGTTAGGCTGAAGAAGGAAATACTGCATAATGACTGTCAAACCCATCTTCTTTTGTTATATATAGCTTTCGCTCTCATGTTTTTCCCTCCATGAAAGAGCCATTTGAAAATATAGATGACCCTGAAACGCTCTACCTTGGGTTTTATATTTTAATATGATACACTTTGACTTCTCCAGCATTTGAGTCTATAGAGCGTAGGCCTGAGAGTCTGAAGGACCTGGGTTCTAATTCCGTCTCTGCCGCAGGTCTGCTGTGTGACTTGGGCATGTCACTTAAATTCTCTGGGCCTCAATTACATCACCTGTAAAATGGGGATTAAGATGTGGGACAGGGACTGTGTCCAACCTGATTAACTTGTATCTACCCCAGTACTTAGTACAGTGTTTGACACATAGTAAGCGCTTCCCAAGTACCATATTATTATTATCATTATCATTATTTATTATAATCATGGCACGTACTAAGCAGTTACTGTGGGCTATCAATCAATCGTATTTTTTGAACACTTAGTGTGCGGAGCGCTGGAGTAGATGCAGAGTTATCGGATCCCTGCCCTACACAGTCCATGCCTTACACAGGGCTCACAGTCCATTTTACGTCCATTTTACAGATGAGGAAACTAAGGTCCAGAGAGGTTAAGTGACTTGCCCAAGGTCATAAAGCAGGCCACTAGCACAGCTGGGACTAGACCCCGAGTCTTCTGGCTCTCAGTCTCCTGCTCTTTTCAGCAAGACATGCTGGTTCCCATCCCCAGGAGAGAAAGTGATATTGGTGTACTTACCATTTTTGAGGTTGGGACTCTGGGAGTCAGTCTGGTGTCCAAGTGAGTTCCTGGTGAAAGGCTCAGTGATGGGCTGAGAGGAAAGAATTTCAAAGTCCCAAGTACAGTTCTAAATATGACAGAATTGAAAAGCAGTTAACCTACAGGCTCTCATCACCTAGAACTTGCCTTTTAAAGTTTCTTGCTTCACAAATCAGTTCCTTCTTTTCTAATATGAGAGTGTCAAAAAGGACACCAATTAATTTTAAGACGGCATCATTTTTTTTTCATGTTTTCTCAGTTCCAAGAAACTTTCTGCCACTGAAAATATAGGGTCTTTTGCTGTCAGCCCAAGTCCTTTACTTTCTTAAGAAATTCCTCCCCTAGGTGGCTGGGAAAATTCTTAGAAGGACACGGTCAAAATTTCTTTACTATGCTATAATTTTTGCAATTTATCTTGGCTCTGTGTTGAACCCTCTCAGAGACTTGCAAAATTAAATTTCTCCCCTATTTTGAGTTTTTCTATTTGGCAAGTATTCTTTTCTGGCTAGTCACTGTCTCTGTACATCAGCCTCCTCAGGGTGACAAGCAAGAATATACAACTTGGAAGATAACATTTCTGACTAACTAGCCTTATAGGGGGAAGTGCTTCTGTAGTAAGCACTGTTTTTATTTGACCAATTCCATAAAATCGTTTCTTTTTAATAGTGCATTCTTTGTGGGTGGGAGAACAATACTTCATCTCTTAGACTTTTAGAATATTGTATATATTTTAATGACGAGACTCCTCCCGGAGCAAAGGGCTTTGAATAGCTGCATTTCTATCCAATCTCTGGGGAAATGTAGGTGTTAAAATCCAGAAAGTATTCCCCTTTTAAACACAGATCAAACTTCATATCCCGCTTTTCAACAGAACTCTTTAATTACCTTAATTCAGCTGGAAATTCCAGTTTGTAATAACATAATGGCTGGGAGCGGAACCTGCGTATGCTCGAGTCCTCTGTCCCTTTTGTCTTATCCATTCATTTTTAGATTACAAAACCGTATAGAATACAGAATGCCAATAATCATAGCTGAGACTCATCGCTTCACAATAAACATCCCCTCCTTAGTCATGACTCTTCCCAGAAGTTTGGCTTTTACTGCATAGCTGGGTGGTAGGAAGTACAGTTTGCCAATCTTGGAAGCTACTTAAACTTCCTGGATTCTGAGTTCAGTCTCACATTTGGGTGTCTCCTTAGGTTATAACTCCGCTCAACGAGGTCAAAATTGCCCTCTGGGTTTGAGGGAAATAAAGTCTGATAAAGGCCTCCATTAAATAGGCTTATATGGTTTCTTGGACAGTCACTAGCTCTTCGAAGACAACTTTCTGATGAGTTAAGCGTAAGTGAATCAGAATCATATGGATCACATTTCTCTTGAAATACACATGGGCCTAAAAATGAAGGGAAAAAGTACTTGACAAAATGTGTTTTGGATTTTGCCAAACCCAAAGTATTTGAAAAATAGCTCGAGACAGTTGATGAACCCAAATACATGCCTGGATTCGCCCACCCCTAATTGCAGCTGCAGCCATCTAATAAGTGAATTGTGTGAAACAAGACTGGTGTCTGAATGGAAGAACAGTTCTGGGGAAGAATGACTGATGCATGGTGGTTAGTGTTTTGGCAATGGGATCTACATATCTTATATTCTTTTGCAGAGAAGAAGAACTAGTTTAGAGTTCATTAACCAAGCCATTGAAAAGAGCTCAAAGAACAATTAACATCCCAGATTATATAAATGTATTGTATTTTTTGTAGAAAGAATTCGACCTCTTTTCTGCCTCTTTCCATCCCAGGAAATAAAATGGAAAAGAAACATGTTTTATATCAGTCGTTATTCACAAGAGGGAAGATCAGATGTGATGTTGTTGGAACAGAATAGCCCGTGCATTTGTTTGCTGCTAATTCAGATTTTATGTTTGTTGGGAAAGGAGGCCCTCTGGGTTTGGGCTAGTACCTAACAGATTTTGCTGGTGCATAATAATGGTTAAACGATAATAATAGAAACCAAGGTGGCACCAAAAACTCATCGCGTTGAAATGAAAATTCCTGCGATGAAGAAGTAAGTGTTTAACTGCTTTGTTTTTAAGAAGTAGATTCATCGTCACTTATAGGCCGATGAAAATGGCACACTCAATAGAATTTGTGGACAGTTTTGAACAATACAGGCCTTTAGACTGTGAGCTCCCGGTGGATAGGGAACGGGCCTACCAACTCTGTGGGAGTGTATTCTCCCAGGCACTTATACAGTGCTCTGCACACAGTAAATGCTCATTAGATACCACTGATTGATTGACTGATTTATATACAATAGGCTTCTCCATCAGTGGAAAAAAAAACAATTGCTGCAAAGCAGGACTGAAAGTAGAAATGGACTCAGAGTAGGGGATGAAACCAAGAAGTTTCTTCTTCTTATTAATAATAATAATACTGCTATTTGTAAAGAGCTTACTATGTGCCAGGCACTGTTCTAAGCACTGGGGTGGATACAAGTAAATCGGGTTGGACACAGTCCCTGTCCCACGTGGGTCTCACAGTCTCAATCCCCATTTTACAGATGAGGTAATTGAAGCCCAGAGAAGTGAAGTGACTTGTCCAAGGTCACGCAGCAGACAAGTGGCAGAGCTGGGTTATTATTATTACTATACATTGTACATTCCAAGCGCTTAGTGTAGTGCTCTGCACAAAGTAAGCTCTCAATAAATACGATTGAATGAATGAATGAATGAATTATATATTTGTTGAGCGCTTACAATGTGTCAAGCACTGTTCTAAGTGCTGGGGTGGATACACATTATTCAGGACGGACACACAGTCCTTGTCCCATATGGGACTCACGGTCTAAATAGGAGGGAGTAGGATTGCACCTCCATTTTACAGTTGAGGAAACTGAGGCCCACAGAAGTGAAAAGACTTGCCCAAGGACACACAGCAGAAATGTGGCGGATCCTGGCTTAGAACCCAGGTCCTTCTGACTCCCAGGCCCATGCTCTATCCACCACGCCACGCTGCTTCTTCATTTAGAGGTGTTTGGCTGTTCTGATAGAACTAGGCATCAGACATGGGGAGGTGGGAGAAAGAAGGGCTGAGAGGAAGAGGAGGGAAGGGGTGACTGTGGTGGCGAGACTCTGTCTTACCCTGCAGCTCGATTAGGATGGTAGGAACACAGTGGGTGTTTGAAACAGGCCAGAGGCTGGGTCCTGCCAGCCAAAAGATTGGGAGTAACAGGAGCACAGGCTGGCTTTCCCCCGCATCCCCACTGTGGAATGGCCCACATGCCCTTCATACACCCCTCCCCTCCCCACGCTCCCCTTGCCAAGAGTTGTGCCTGCTCCCTGTGGGAGCCAAAGGTGCCACTCATGGCTAAAATGCTCCTGATACACCTGCAGCCAGGATCCCCCCGCCATGGCCTTGGAAGGGGGGGGCTGGCATCTGGTGGAGGCAAATCTGCTCCTTGGCCCACCCACTGGTGAGGGGCAGCTCAGGCCCCGTGTCACCGTTGAGCCATTTTTTGGGGAAAAGAGCCTCTGCTTTGTAATCCTTCTAGTAGCTTTGGGACTTACTCTTTTATCCCTGCCCCTGATTGTTCTGGTTTTACTTCTACCCCTGCTGCAAAGTGACCAGAACTCAGGAGACTTTATTCATTCATTCGTTCGTATTTACTGAACACTTACGGTGTGCAAACTACTGTATCAAATGCTTGGGAGAGCATAAAATACCAATTTATGGACATATTCCCTGACCATGATGAGTTTACAGTTTAGAGAAGCAGCATCGTGTAGTGGATAGAGCACAGGCATGGGCCTGGGAGTCAGAAGGTCATGAGTTCTAATCCTGGCTCTGCCACTTGTTTGCTTTGTGACCTTGGGCAAGTCACTTCACTTCTCTGTGCCTCAGTTACCTCATCTGGAAAACGGGGATTGAGACTGTGTCCAAACTCCTATTTATTTGTATCCTCCCCAGCACTTAATAGAATGCTTGGCACATAGTAAGTGCTTAACAAATACCATAACAATAATTATTATCATTATTATGAGGGGAGACATTTAATGTAAATAAATAAATTACAGATATGTACATAAGATATGAACATAAGAATTACAGATACATACAGACTTTTTTCTCCCATTGGAACCTGGGGAACAACGAAGTGAGAACAGAGGCTGGATGCCCCATCCTGCCCGGCCTGAGAGAAAATGCTCGTGCACTCGCGGTGTCTTGGACGCTCTCAGTAGATGCTTCTGGAATTACTTTAGTGAACTTGTACGAATTCCCCCAAAGAGGGTCCAATGACAAAGGAGTGGGGAAGTGTGGGGGAGATCATTACAGCGACCCTATTAAGGGTTTCTTCCTGCTTGGACTGGCATTGGCATACGCAGTGCCACTCCCCAATTCCAGCCTGCATGCGGGGCCAAGATACACACTGGGCATAGGGCCACTGTCTAGTGATGTTGGCCCCAACACACAGGGAGGCAGGGACTATATTCCCCTCTCTTCCACCCTAATGTAGTAGGGTTCATAAAGATGCCTTTATGTCCTTAAATGCCCTTCCAACTGCCCCATTCCTTTGGCATGTAGCGTAAGAATCAGGATTAACTGGCTCTAACCAAAAGTCATTTTCAGTTGTTAGGAGGAAAAAAAAAAAGCCCTTTAAAAATAACGACAATCTCGGGTTTTTTTCCAGGTGGGGGGTCTTTAGTACTGGTGCATTTAAGTAATTCAAATTCAGCCCAATTAAATTTAGTCAAAAGTAGCCAAATGAAATCACATTCAAAAGGAGATAGAGTTTCAGCCTGAAAGGATTATTATTTTTCTTAAAATGATTATTGTTGCAAATAGTCCGCCCCGCCCCACCCCACCCCACCCGCCAAGTAGATTAATTGATTAATTGTGGTATTTGTAAAGTGCTTACTGTGTGCCAGGCACTGTACTAAGCGCTGGGGTAGATATAAGCAAACTGGGTGCGACACCGTCCCTGTCCCGCATGGGACTCACAGTCTTTCTAAACTCATTATGGGCAGGGAATGTGTCTGGTTATTGTTATATTGTACTCTCCCAAGCACTTAGTACAGTGTTCTGCACACAGTAAGTACTCCATAAATACAATTGAATGAATAATAGAAACTCTTTTCCAGGCCAACTATAGTGGGATAGATGGTGGTACTGGGATATACAGAGTGCAGACACAATATTTATATCTATTTCCGGAGCTGGAATACATACATTTAGACTCAGATATTTCTTTCCAAGGGGAAGTTTGTGCTGTTTGAGTTCGGATCCTCATTTTAACACAAAGCTGAAAATCTATGGGAGACCAGAGTCAGGAGGGCTTTGCAGGTATTGTAGGGCTCAACAGATCAGGCTGGTCATTTTAGACTATTCCTTCTGGTCCTGCATTACATCTGGAAGCTCAGGGATTCCCCGGAAATCCTAGGTCTATTTGTCTTGGGCATGGCCAAGGAGCTCACCCCAGCTTTCCTCAGCCTCCAGGGCAAGTTTTACCCATATTCAGCTCCGAAGAGTGAAACTTTCTGACACAGAAGAGACTCATGCCAACAGCAGACTGCCTTTTGTGCTCTCCTGTGGTGTCAACCTCAGGAGAGATGCACTAATCATGAATTGTGCTATTTGTACATAACACATTTAATCCAAATTGATCCCAAGGGGACCATTTTAGGGAACGACTGACAGGCATAATGATCCAGGAGAGGAAGCTGCAATGAATTGCTTTTTTCTAAGTGGATTGTAACAGCAGAGTTTGGGTTGGTCGAGAGTTGGTAGCTACGGGGAAAGGACCCCCTTAAAGGTGACTTCCCCTCATTAGCTCGTTGGTATCGAAAGGAAGTTTTTGAAGGGAGAGGGGTTCTTGCTTTGGACCTTTGGAAAGAAAATCAGGGAAGTATAGTCATGTTCCTCTTTCTCCTTCCTCTGTGTCTTTGCTTTAGCTGTCTTCCACTCACACATCTGCTGAAAACATATAACCCTATCCCTTAAGGCTCAATCAAAGTCCATCTCTTTCATGAAGTCTTCTTTATCTAAAAAAAAAAATAAGTTTTAGACTCACCATTCGTCCCAGCATGATCAACACATCTCTCCTATTAATGTGTGTGTGCGTGTGTGTGTGTGTGTATGTATGAAAAATAATTTTATAAAAGAAGTACATAGGTAATATTGAAACAAGCAGACAAAAACGAAAACAGTATCAGATGCTGTAAACAACAAACAACAATAAGGGACAGCCTTTGTGTGTGCACAGTGCCGCCAAGAATCTGGGTCCCACATTGGCCATTTCAGTCACACATTCACCCATAAATGAATTTCATTGACAGTGGCATTTTCTTAGAATACAAAAGAGAACCACACACACACGCACGTACACACACACACACGCACACACACACACACACACACACACACTATATATACATATGTATATATGTATGCATATATATACATACATCCATTTTATTATATATAGTTGTTTATAGATTGGACACCATACACTTGGGGCAGGGATCCAGCTGAAATAAACTATTCATTCATTTGTTCAATCATATTTATCGAGCACTTACTGTGTTCAGAGACTGTACTAAGCACTTGGGAGAGTACAATATAACAATGAACAGACACATTCCCTGCCCAAAACAAGCTTACAGTCTAGAGGGAGAGACAGACATTAATATAAATAAATAAATTACAGATATGTACATAAGTACTGGGGGGCTGGGAGGTGGTGGTCGGGGGGATGAATAAAGGGAGCAAGTCAGGGCCACACAGAAGGGAATGGGAGAAGAGGAAAGGGGGGGCTCAGTCAGGATAGACCTCTTGGAGGAGATGTACCTTCAATAATGCTTTGAAGGTGGGGAGACTAATTGTCTGTTGGATTTGAGGAGGGAGGGCATTCTAGGCCAGAGGGAGGACGTGGGAGAAGGGTCAGCGGTGAGATAGATGAGTTTGAGGTACATGAATTGGTCGACATTAGAGAGGCGAAGTGTGTGGGCTGGGTTGTAGTAAGAGAGTAGTGTTAATAATAATGATAATGGCATTTGTTAAGCACTTACTATGTGTCAGGCACTGTACTAAGCACTGGAGTAGCGAGGTGAGGTAGGAGGAGGCAAGGTGATTGAGTGCTTGGGAATTTAGAGTAGGATGCTTGGAATCTGGAGTATGCCAAATTGGCCAAGTTGAGATGAAACTGGATAGAAACCTCAGCACTTGATGGGAAGTCCAGGGAATCTACAGAAACCCATTTATTCTCAGTGCTCCAGTATTATCTGGGAAGCTGGCTCTAAGATGATTTTGAGGGGAGAGAGCCACAGCTACTTAGATTGAGGTTCTAATCCGCCAGATACATCTGACTGTCTGCTTTTCCTTAAAATATAATAATAATAATAATTGTGGTATTCATTAAGCATTTACTATGTTCCCGGAACTGTATTAAATGCTGGGATGGATACAAACAAATCAGATTGGGCAGAGACCCTGTCCCTCATGGGACTCACAGTCTTAATCCCCATTTTAAAGATGAGATAACTGAGGCACAGAGAAGTTAAATGACTTACCCAGGGTCACCCAGCAGACAAGTGGCAGAGCTGGGATTAGAACTCAGGTCCTTCTGGTTCCCAGGCCCGTGCTCTATACGCTAGGCCATGCTGCTTCTGGACTCAGACATGAGAACAGATTCTGTGAATGCATTTTATCCTTATCTAGACTTGGAAGAAAGGCCAATTGAGACCACTCTAACAATCAGGATTTCACTGAGTCTTTACTTAAGCACTAATTTATGAGAACTTATTCCTTTTTCCTGCTTCCTATCTGTAATTTATTTTAGTGTCTGTCTCTTCTGCTAGACTGTAAGCTTCTTGAGCATAGAGATCATGTCTTACTAATGGTATTGCATGTTCCCAAGCATGTAGTACAGTGCTCTGCACAAAGTGGGGTCGCAATTAGTATGATTGACTGGTTAATTCATTGAGTCAGTCTCCAAATATGAGGATCTGAAAACCTCCTAAACTTGATTCTTTTATGTCTGATGCTTGAGATTAAACATTAAGGGGCCCAAAGCATTGTTTTGCAGGAATAGATTAGGGGTGGGTTTGACCCGCCTTCTGTTATATACCTATTAAGGAGATTGATTTTTATAATTAGCTGTATACATTTATTAGAAACTTACAGTTGGGTGCTTGTGGAGGAATGAAGTGGAAGCCCAGATTATGTTATAAATGCAAAGGCAACTCAGTTTTCTAGCCAGTAGTCAACCTAATGCAGTGGGTTTGGAAATGGATTGACTTAAAGGGATCTTTCTGAGAAAAAATTAATCAGTCAGTGGTATTTTTTGAGGGAGCGCTTACCACGTGCAGAACACTGAAGTAAGTGTTTGGGAGAGTACAATACAGTAGAGTTGGTAGACACAATCCTTGCTCACAAGGAGCTTACAGTCTATATGGGGAGATGGACATTAAAATAGATTACAGAGGGGAAATGGCAGAGTGTAAGGATATGTATGTAAGTGCTGTGGGGCTGACCCAAGGGGGTCAGGGCTACTTAAGGGGTACCTGACCTAAGGGGTACAGACCCAAGTGCATGGGATACACAGAAAGGAGGGCAAACAGGGAAAATGAGGGCTTAGTCGGGGAAGGTCTCTTGGAGGAGATGTGAATTTAGGAGGGCTTTGAAGGTGGTGAAGGTGGCCTGTTGAATATGAAGGGGGATGGGAGTTCCAGGCCAGAGGGAGGATGTGGACAAAAGGTTAGTAGCAGATAGACAAGATCAAGGCAAAGGGAGTAGGTTTGTGTTAGAGGAGCAAAGTTTGGGGGCTGGGTTGTAGCAGGAGATCAGTAAGGTAATGTAGGAGAGGGAGAGCTGCCTGAGTGCCTTAAAGCCTATGGTAAGGAATAGCATGGCTTAGTGGAAAGAACACGGGCTTGGGAGCGAGAGGTTGTGGGTTCTAATCCCGGCTCCGCCACTAGTCAGCTGTGTGACTCTGGGCAAGTCACTTAACTTCTCTGTGCCTCAGTTACCTCATCTGTAAAATGGGAATTAAGACTGTGGGCTCCACATGGGACAACCTGATTATCTTGCCTTTACCCCAGTGCTTGGAACAGTGCTTGACACATAGTAAGCGCTTAACAAATACCATCATCATCATCATGAAGTGGAGGTTGGATGGGCAGCCACTGGAGGTTCTTGAAGAGTGGAGAAACATGGACTCTTTTTAAAAAAATGATCTGGGTAGCAGAGTGAAGTATGGACTGGAGTAGGCTGAGACAGGAAGCAGGGAGCTCAGCAAGGAGGCTGTTGTAGGATTCAAGGCGAGGTATAATAAGTGTTTGGATCAGCATGATAGCAGTTTGGATACAAAAGAAAGGGCAGAGTCTACAGAAGTTGTGAAGGCAGAACTGACAGGATTTAGTGATAGACTAAATATGAGGGTTGGAGGAGAGAGATGAGTTGAGGATAATGCCCAGATTATAGATTTATGAGACGAGGAGAGTGGTGGTGTTGTCTACAGTGATGGAAAAAATGGGTCGGGGGACAGGGTTTGGGAGCGAAGATGAGGAGTTACGATTTGGGCATCTGAAGTTTGAGGTGTCTGTGGGACATCCAAGTAGAGATGGGCTGAAGGCAGGAGGAAATGTAAGACTGCAGAGGAGAGAGACAGAGGCGTAGGCTGGAAGCGTAGATTTGGGTATCATCCACATAGAAATGGTAGTTGTAGCCACGAGAGCCAATGAGTCCTCCAAAGGAGTGAGTGTAGATGGAGAATAGGAGGGGACCCAGACCTGAGTCTTGAGGGATCCCTACAGTTAGAGGATGGGAGGCAGAGGAAGAGCCCGTGAAAGAGACTGAGAAGGCAGTCTGAGAGGTAGGAGGAGAACCAGGAGAGGACAGTGCCAGTGAAATCAAGGTGCCGGGGGGCGGTCCACATCGGTGAAAGCAGCAGAGAGGTCAAGGAAGACTAGGATGGAGAAGAGGCCATTAGCCAATAAATACCATTTCTACTATTACTTTCTGGTGAAACTCAGTTAGGATGGTGTAGGAAAGTATGATGATTGCAACCAAGCCCAACTTTTAAATGCCTACATTTCCTTTTTCCCAGTCCTCTCATGCTTTCAAGCAGCCTCAGTTGTCCAAGCAGCCTCTCTTTCCCCACCTGGCAAGCAGTGAGCCTCCATCAGAGACTAATAGCCGTGATGATAATTTCTTATCTAATTCCAGACATATTAGGGAAAAGTGAAAGAGATTTTGGTTACACTCTAACGTTTTTCTGGCAGACACAGCAATTCTCTAAAGAGTTCAGTTGCATTCCAAAATTTGGGCCGTGGAAGTCAGTTTTGCTCCAGTTTTCTCCCACACAGCTCCACTTGATAGTTTTCATGTGGCAAGAGAGTGAGAGGGAGAAAGGTGGGAAGAATGATTTGGCTCATTTGCAGTCTACTTGGCTAAATCAGTCCTGTAAATAACTTTAAAAAATATTTTGGCCTTCAAAATTTTTACAACCCACAAAAAGTTTCACTGCTCCCCACCCCTCCCACCTCACCCCCCAACATTTACTCTGCTATTATAGCGCAGATGCATGTGATAAATGTGAGCACCAGGACCTTAACAAAATGTGCAGAATGCAGGTCATAATTTTCATTGTTAATGAAGGCCTTTTGTTTTTAGAATACTGTTTCCTTTAGACCTTGCTTGTTTTCTTTTAGACTCTGTGAGCCTGTTGCTGGTTTTGGATGGTTGGAGTAATAAATAACATAAGTAAAAGTGAGGCTCTGACAAAGCTCACCCAAATCCAGTGACTTTCAGGGATCACTGGACCACTCTCCCAAACTGAGGCATCTCCGGTCCATCTCCCTGAACTTCCCAAGGAGTCTTCTCAAGTATCTTAAACAGCCACATAGGCATGGGGGCCAGGTCAGGGTCGGGGTTGGTGAACCTGCAGTTCTCTAATGGAAGGACTCACTAACCTTGTCTAACCCTGGAGATCTGGGGAGCAGTAGTTCTGTTGCCCGGTCTAGGGGTGTACCCCCTGGGGATGCAGGCAGAACTGGCATTCCCTCAAGTGATCAGAATACTCAGGGCTTCCGATACTGGCACTCCCCTGGGGGCTCTGAACATCAGGAATGGTCCCGCAGCAGACAAGGTCAGCAGGTCAGGCCCTAGTGCCTCTTAGAAGCCCTAGAGGCTACCAAATTACCCCAGCACTGTGGGCCCCCTACAAGGAGCCTCCTGCAAAGAAAATGTGCCAGGATGTTTGAAGCCAGTGGATGCTTTTTTTTTTTTTTGACAAATTCTCTTTTTTGACACACCCCCTTTTGGACACACTAATGGATTTGTACCTTCTTTAGAAACCTTGTGAAAGCAGAAGTTGTTGCTCATGTCAGGTAGATGTGAAGCAGTAAGTCATGATTCTAAAGAAAAAATGCAGAGTTTTTCTTGACATATAAGATGGGCATCTGAAGTAGGATGGGAACAGATGTACGTAGATGCTTGGGTAAGAAAAATAAATAGGACTGTGGAGCACTAGTCAGAAAGAGAGTTAATTTCCTGGCTAATCTTATGCAATCACGGGGAAAAAAAATAAGTAATGAAGTCTGTGGGACAAAATGTCCTAGAAGAAGTTCTGTGTAACACGAAAGAATGTAATATAATAACCAAGCAGAACAGCATAGATTCAGAGCTTCCGAAATGCATACGTACAGGCATGATTATTTAGAAACCCAAACTAGTCAGACTCTGTGAAGCTTTCAGTACGGTTACTCAAAAAAGGGAGAACACGGTTCTGTCATTATAAAAAGCAGACGCCCTTACCGTGGCTGCCTGACAGAATTAACTTTGATGCAGCAAAGCAACTTTGTTTACTAAGATACGTTATGGTTGAGATTAAATATTGAACATCTCTTCTAGATCATTGTTTCCAGGAACTGCAGCATTTAGCCAAATTCTTTGCTTGGATTGGGCCAGATTCGACCCTTAGCAACTTGTGGGTAGTTTCTATTGATTTCTGAGGACCGGTAGGGATTATTCCAGGAAACTATCTTTTTCCAAATCTCAGTGAGACTGCAGAAGTCCCATTCTAGGTGCATCTTGCAGGGAGCTGTTAAGGGGTTATGTAATGATGATACTGGTTTAGGAAGATTGTGTGGGAAACTTTGGTATGTTTTTTTGTTGTTGTTGTTGTTGAAGAGAGCAATTGAACAGAGCAGTATTTACACCACAAATGGGCCCTAACTACATTTGCTTTAAGGCGCTTGATTAGTTCTCTCCCTCCTACCTAACCTCCCTGATCTCCTACTGCAACCCGATCTGCACTTACCGCTCATCTAATGCTAACCTATTTTCTGTACCTCGATCTCAATCCCCTGCTTCCTGCTGCCAAACCCTTGTCCACCTCCTCCCTTGGGTCTGGAACACCTTCCCCGTTCGTGTCCGACAGTCCACCACTCTTCCCACCTTCAAAACCCTTCTAAAATCATCACACAAGAGGCCTTTCCTGATTAAGCCCTCATTTTCTCTATCCACCCTCCTCTCTATATCACTTATGCACTTGGCTGTGTAGCCCTTAATGATAATAATAATAATAATAATGATAATGGCATTTGTTAAGTTCTTACTATGTGCGAAGCACTGTTTTAAGCACTGGGGGGCGGGGGATACAAGGTGATCAGATTGCCCCACGTGGGGCTCACAGTCTTAATCCCCATTTTACAGATGAGGTAACTGAGGCACAGAGAAGTGAAGTGACTTGCCCAAAGTCACACAGCTGACAAGTGGCGGAGGCGGGATTAGAACGCATGACCTCTAACTCCCAAGCCCGGGCTCTTTCCACTGAGCCATGCTGCTTCTCTAAGCACTTTGATACTTACCCTACTCTTAGTCACTTTCGCAGGCTCCTCCTCTGCTGCCCACCCTCTCTTCTGGGAGCATCTCAAGGCTCCTCTTCTATTCTCCATCTATACCCACTGCCTTGGAGAACTCGTTCACTCCTGTGGCTTCAGCTACCATCGCCTTGCTGCTGATGCCCAAATCTACCTCTCCAGCCCTAACTTCTCTCTTCTGCAGTCTTGCATTTCCTCCTGCCTTTAAGACACCTCTACTAGCATGTCCCATTGTCACCTCAAAGATAACATGCCCAAAATAGAACTCCTCATCTTCCCACCTAAACCTTGTCCTCTCCCTGATTTTCCTATCACCATAGACAACACCACCACCACCCTTCCTGTCTCTCAAGCTCGTAACCTTGGCATTATCTTCAACTCATCTCTCTCATTCAACCCACGTATTCATTCTGTCAGGTAATCCTGTCGGTTCTGCCTTCACATCATTTCTAAAATCCACCCTTTCTCTTCTATCCAAACTGATACCAAGCCCTCTTCATTTCCCTCCCTGACTGTTGCTGCATCTACCTCCTCGCTAACCTCCCTACATCCTCTCTCCTCTCTCTAGTCCATATTTCCCTGTGCTGCCAGGATCATTTCTTTACAAGCTGTTCAGTGCATATCAATCCCTACTCCTCAAAAACCTCCAATGACTACCTATCTCCCTTCTCATCAAGCAGAGACTCTCTGCCGTCAACTTTAAAGCATTTAATTGGCTCTCTCCCTCTTACCTAACCTCACCGATCTACTATAACCCAATCTGCACACTCCGCTCCTCTAACTCCAACCTACTCTCTGTACCTTGGTCTCGTCTATCTTGCCGCCGACCCCTTGCCCAAATTCTCCCTCAAGCCTGGGACTCCCTCCCCCTTGATATCTGACAGTCCCCACTCGCCCGACCTTCAAAAAACCCTCCTAAATTCACATCTCCTCCAAGACGCCGTTCCAGACTAAGTCCTCTATTTCCCTTCTCTGCCCTCCCTTCTGTGTCGACTACGCACTTAGCTGTTTACCCCTTTAAGCATTTGGATACCCACCCCCGCCCCACAATTCTCGTGTACATATTCTTATGCTCTACAAATCTGTTTTCATATCTATCTCCCCCTGTAGACTGTAAGCTATGTGCGGGCATGGATTGCGTCTACCACCTCCCTTGTATTCCCCCAAGTGTTTTGTACAGTGCTCCTCACACAGTAAGTGTTCAATAAATACCATCGATGGACTGATTGAGTTGCTTCCTATCTACAGCAAATGGGCAACTGCTATATACTGTAATTAATGTTGTGATGTTGGCCTACCAGTAAGGATGATACCATGCAGCTTCTAGGTAGGAAGGGTAGAAAACTGGTATTGGAGTGACACGATCTCATCTCATTCCCATGATGATTTGATACTTGCATGTTGAACAGTGGAAGCAAATCATGGAACCCAGCCAGTGACCACACAGTGAGGATGAAGCACTGAAGCAGCTAGCCTGAAGCACTGTACTAACAACTTGGAAGGCTACAACAATAGCAAGACACCTTCCCTGCCCTCGAAGAGTTGGCAATTTCATGGGAGAGATAGATGAAAAATGATTTTGAAAAAGAGAAAGTAGGAGGTAGGACAAATATATTAAGATGAAATAGTTGAGTAAATAAATGTAATGTACAAATCAATCTATAAATAAAAAAGTATATCTGTACACGAGTAGGGAGGATAGGGATAAAATACCTAAGTGCGTTATTGGGTTGCTGCGAGTGGAGGTTTTGTGAATTAATTAGGGAAGGCTTCCTGGAAGAAGTGGGATTTTAGGGGGGTTTTGCAGATAGGAAAAGCTGGAGTCTGGCAGATTTGGGTGGCAAGAGGAGGAGGGGGGAACTCCAGGATGGTAGAACAGCATGAACGAATAGTCCAAGACATGAGAGTCATGAACTAGGTACACTTAAAAAGTGAATTTGGGTGCTGTGAAGAATGTAGACTGGAAAGGGGTGGGTGAAGACAGTCAATATGGAAGATGGAAAGCTGGTAGAAACCCTTGATGTCAATAGTAAGGGACTTCTGCTTGACAAGAAGGGTGATGGGTAGCCATTAGAGGTTTTTGAGAAGTGAAGTCAGATATGTTTCTTAGAGAGTAGGGGCCCAGACTACATAAAATCATAGAGCTAGAAGAAATTTTAAAACATCATCCCATCCTGTCCTCTACTTCCAAATACACTCCACCTAAATTAACAGAGAGAGCAAGAGAGAGCCTTGAATATTTCCAGGAAAAGAAATTCCATACTCTTCTTTGGCAGTTTTAGTTCAATATTTGAAAGTCATGTATTCAGAAAGACTTTCCTCTTTACTCAACAAAACCAGAAACTCCATGGTAAGCACTTTGATCATAAACCTGGGATTACAGAATAAGAACCTTGTAGGTTCAGTGTGATCCAGCCCTCTAAATGGGAAAAAAACTAAAGCTGGAAAAAAATCTCACAAGCTTGAGTTTGCTTTTTCTAGATTCAGTAGGGCTAGAATTAACCCAAGAAAAACTTTCCTTTGGATATTTTAGGGCTTTTGCTTCTGGTCAAACCCAGAGACTATGGAGATGAATGCATTTCTTTTTAGTGGTTGTAAAGAAAAAATAACCAGAGCTTTGAGTTTATTTGGATTTTGGATCAAGTCTAATAGTGTGTATTTTATTTTTGTTGAGGTGGCTCCATTCCTCTCCATTAGCAAGGGTCCAGAAATGAAACACAAGGGCAAGGTGGCGATGTCTGCATCTCGAAGTACTGGTTACTTGCATCTCTAAGATATTTGCTCTGGATATAAACAATCCGTGCTAATTTGAAGGGCCAGGAAACCCCAAATGATGCAATTATATCCTCAAGCACAGTAGTGACTGTAGTTTCATTTTCACAATATGGCAAGCTGGAGGGGTGTATGTCCACTCACTTCTACTTAGATCCCCAACCCTCATGCCTTACAAAAAATATACAGTAGATGAATCAAAATCTTAGGTGACAATTTATTTATGCAATTCTTTGGGGGTAGAAATTACAGGGACTTCAGAAATTGGGTTCTATGAACACCCTCAAAATGGAGATAATCATTGACAATAATTCTCCAAAGATATCCAAGTGCTTTACATTTTAACTTGTCCTGCCTTTCTTTTCTGTATTGAAACTATCCAACCTCCCAACGTGGTAAATCATGTCATTGACTTCCCTTGCTTGGAATATTTTTAGAAACCTTTTTCTCACTCATTATTTGGAGTTATTTTTATTCCAGGGCATAAGCATTTGGAATCCTTGTCCCTCACAGCTGGAGGGAAAAGCCAAGATTCTGACATAGAATCCAGAAGCAAGTAATTGTACAGCTTGGAAGGACCTCTTCAATCCCCTCTTCTCCAGGCAGACCTATTCTAAAAGTAATTCAGAAAGATGGTTAGTCATAAAAACTATTCAGGAAAGGAGAACCCACAAGCCCGTTGTGGCCAGGGAATATATCTACCAACTCTGTTATATTGTACCCTCCCAAGTGCTTAGTAGAGTGCTCTGCACACAGTAAGTGCTCAATAAACACGGTTTGATTGACTGATGTATTTATTTATAAGGACTTGAAAAGCACAGTTTAGGAAAGTGGAAAGTTGATATTTTCCATAATCCAGGTTTCAGAGACATCCCCAACAACTTTAAAGTGGTACAGCCATACTGGTGTTTACCAGTATTGCAAAATCTCAAAATAATCTTGTTTCATATGGCATCATGGCTTTGATGGGCAGAGGGATAAACCAGGAGCATTATTTACTGCTGACTGAGTCTGCCCAGGATAGGGACGTATTTTTCAAAAATAGTTTTCTAGTGAAAGATTTCTCTTTTGACCTGAATCAGCACCATAAACTAATACTAGTAGAAATTGAGACTTAAAGAAAAGGCCAATGTTTAAGAAACCATATATGACTAAGCCTGCCTCAGAGCATGATTTACAAGTAATATTTCAGATTTTCAGATTTTTCTGCCCCCTCTCTGCATTTTTTTATGTGCTTGTTAAGTGCTGGTGTAGATACAAGACTATCAGTTTGGACACAGTCCCTGTGCCACATGGGGCTCATAGTCTAAGTAGGAGGGAGAAAAGGTATTTAGCCCCTGTTTTACAGATGAGGTAATTTAGGCCTAGAGAAGTGAAGTGACTTGCTCAAGGTCACATAGCTGACAAGTGGTGGAGCTGAGATTAGAACCCATATCCTCTGACATCCAGGCCTGTGCTCTTTCCACTAGGCCATGCTGACTCCTGCCTT
This sequence comes from Ornithorhynchus anatinus, assembly GCF_004115215.2. Taxonomy (NCBI): domain Eukaryota; kingdom Metazoa; phylum Chordata; class Mammalia; order Monotremata; family Ornithorhynchidae; genus Ornithorhynchus; species Ornithorhynchus anatinus. The sequence continues at coordinate 20,361,425 of NC_041753.1, read as the reverse complement.
TTATCCCAAAACCACTGGACTGAATGGGAGGGGAAGGAATGCTAAGCACTTAATACAGTGCTCTGTACTCAGTAAGTGCTCAATAAATATGATCGATTGAGGGAGATTTCAGTGTAGTCCATTTCCAGGTGGGCTGGTGGTGGTGGGGGAAGCAAGATGGAGCCTCCAGCACTCACAGAAAGCAGTAGTCACTTGGGCAGACTCCTAGGCCAATCAGCAGGCATGAAAAAGAACTTATTGAAAAAAGCCCTCTCTGGGTAACCTCAATGTAGTGCTTTTCAGTTCTGTACTGAAGCGTGGCCAGAAATAGTAATAGTACATCCTCCTATTGTTGGTGGGGCTAACGAGGTAGATTTCATTAGGGTTGTTATGAAATAAGGACTTCTTTTTCAAATTGATTAGCTCTGCCCTGTGCAAACTTGGCCCCTGCCTGGATATGACGAAGGCAACCTTCTAGTATAGTGTTTACACATCAACTTAATTTTTTTTGGTGGGGAGCGGGGAAGTGCAATCCTCAGGTGGTATATGTTCCATCCTCATTCTAGACCATCAGCTGATTGAAATGAGAATAATAATAATAATAATAATAATGATGATGATGATGATGATATTTGTTAAGCACTTACTATGTGCCAGGCATTGGAGTAGGTACAAGAAAATCAGGTTGGACACAGTCCCTGTCCCATAACGGGCTCACAGTCTTAATCCCCATTTTACAGATGAGGTAACTGAGGCACAGAGAAGTGAAGTGACTTGCCCAAGGTCACACAGCAGACAAGTAATGAGCCAGGATTTAGGACCCAGACCCTTCTGACTAGCAGGCCCGTGCTCTATCCACTAGGCCATGCTGCTTCTCGATGCAACCTTGACCTCTTCCTTTCAACTGTCAGCCACACCTTCTCTCCTTCCCCGCCACCCCCAACCCCTACCACCTGGTTCTCTCCCAGTGGAGAGACCCAAGGGGCGGGAGGGGGAAACAGTGCCAAAGTACTTGACCATCTGGGGATAGGATTGGGTGAGGAAGGACCTGGAAGTAGGGGGTCAAGCCTGGTTGAGCAATTGGGCTGTGAACTGCTTAATGAAGATGGACAAGTGGTATCACTGATTGGAAAGCTTGTTCCGGCAACTTGGACCCTGGGCTAACTGAGAGGCAATAAGAGAAGCAGCATGGCCAAGAGAAGCAGGGTGGCCTTCTTGAAAGAGCACAGGCCTGGGAGGCAGAGGACCTGGGTTCTAATCCCGACTCTGCCAATGGCTTGCCCTGTGACCTTGGACAAGTCACTGCACTTCCCCGTGCCTCAGTTTATAAACAGTCTATATTTGTTTTCCCTCCCTACTGTGGGGGGACATGGATTTATATCTACCACAGTGCTTAGAAAAGCTGTCATCACATAGTAAGTGCTTAACAAAATATAATAACAGTAATATTAATAATAAAAACTCACCCAGAAAAGTGTTATCTAGAGCATAGGAAAAGGTGAAATGAAGAAAGGGGAATGGACGTATCAGATGACTAAAGAAAGAGTAAAACTGGAAAAATGGAGGATTTCAAGATGCTCTGATTGTTTGAGAGCATTCCTCTGTATGAATGTCGTGAGGTTGGGAGGAGATAGACGAGGCCATTTCTTTGTCTTAATGATATCCGTTCTTCTTGGTTTAATTTTGCTTAAAAAGTTCCTGCCCAATAGGTTCCCGCTCTGTATAAAATAAGAGGAAAGCACAAGCGTGTCCCTTTTGACCCTTTTTCAAAAACTGCAGCCACTGACTATGATTCTGATGCCTCAGTTCAGGGTCTTGGCTGCCAACCCCTCAGTGAATGAAGGTCCTGACGTTCTGCCAAAGTATGTGTTGTATGCATGTTGATTCCAGGGACCAGTGCTACAGGGTGCTGCCTGTCTCTTGTGTCCTGGTTATACTCTGGTGGTATCATAATGACTACGCTTTGCTTGGTAATGGGTGAACCTCAACATAGTTGGTCAGTTGGTTTGGACAGATCTCCATCCCTTCCTCCCTATTTCTGGATTTGCATCTAAACTTATTTGAACTGTTTGGTCTTCGTTGATTTGAATGCAAAAAACAACTGGCCTAGAATTCACTATTGGGTCTGTGACTTCAGTTTTAAAGGAGCTTTTTATTTAGAAGCACCACCAGGCAAACAAACAAGCAAAAATGCGCCTAGCTAGATCATATAGCTGGTGATCTTTGTGCCTCTTGCCTCTATCTCCCCTAAATTTCAATCCCTGTGTGGGCAGGTGAGGGGTGGTATAGTGCAGCAGCCTAGGCCTGAAGTGGCAGATTTCAATATAGGGCTGGCGGGCAAACAATAAACAGTGAGGCCCAGTGGATAGAGCACGGGCCTGGGCATCAGAAGGAACTGGGTCCCGATCCCGGCTCCGACACTTGTCTGTCGTGTGACCTCGGGCCCATCACTTCACTTTTCAGTTCTTTGGTTCCCTCATCTGTGAAATGGGGATTATGACTGTGGTGCATGGACTGTGTTCAACCTGATTAGCTCGTATGTACCGCAGAGCTTAGACTAGTGCCTGGCACATAGTAAGTGCTTAACAAATACCAAAATTAAAAAAAAAAAATTAAGTGTCACACAAGATGGGCCCTCATTTGGGATGCCTAGCCTTCTGTTTTTCTCTCTCCAGGGTTTCTTGGCCAGGCAAACATCGCATGGTTTTTAGGGGTGTCTTTTCCTATTGTTCTTCAGAATCTGAATAGAGCTTATTCTTCTTAAAGATGTAGGAATTCAATAGAGTGCTCTCCACACATTAGGCTCTCACTAAAGGCTGTTGGATGAATGCATCAATAAATGACATATCAGAAAAAGCAGCGCAGTATGGCTCAGTGGAACAAGCACGGGCTTGGGAATCAGAGGTCGTGGGTTCTAATCCCGGCTCTGTCATTTGTCAGATGTGTGACTTTGGGCAAGTCACTTCACTTCTCTGTGCTTCAGTTTCCGCACCTGTAAAATGGGGATTAAGACTGTGAGCCCCAGGTGTGACAACCTGCTTACCTTATATCTACCCCAGTGCTTAGAACAGTGCTTGGCACATAGTAAGCACTTAACAAATACCATCATTATTATTAGAAAAAAGAGAAAAAAAAGAGCTGGGTTGTACCCAGACCTGACTTCAGAAAATAATCGAGTTTTGCATTTGCAACAGAGCGGGCCTCCTCACCTTCCCAAGATGGCTCCCATTTGGCATATTCCAAGATTCGGTCCTGAACAGACCTTATCAGATTGGCCCTGCAGGAAGAATTGGGAGTACAACCTAGGTCTCCCGATTCCCTGAGCAGGCTCAGGTTAGGAGAGATAAATAATGAGAGTCGACAGAGCCCGTGTCAAGCCAAATAACTAATAGTCTATCTCTATCCTATTTCATTTTGGATTTATGACCTAACGTCCTATGTAGGCATTTTGCTCTGAGAATATGTTAATAAGAAGGGAAGGGCGGTGCACACCCTTCTGAGGAATACTGGGTAACCCAGATCTAGTCCCTTGAGGTAACATCAGATCAGCAGTGGAGGGTAGCCTACCCAGAGCATGTCTGATATAAATATTTACTTGACTACTGTCGTAATAATAATAATGTTGGTATTTGTTAAGTGCTTACTATGTGCTGAGCACTGTTCTAAGCACTGGGGGAGATACAGAGTAATCAGGTTGTCCCACGTGAGGCTCACAGTCTTCATCCCCATTTTACAGATGAGGGAACTGAGGCATAGAGAAGTTAAGTGACTTGCCCAAAGTCACACAGCTGACAAGTGGCGGAGCAGGGATTAGAACCCATGATCTCTGACTCTTAAGTCTGTGCTCTTTCCACTGAGCCACGCTGCTTCTAATAATAGGGACCCTGTGTGTTTACCCATTAATAACGAGACAAAATATGAGATGAATGAATCACGTGTTTTCCAATATACCCTTTTGAAGCGAAAATCAATGTAAGAACAAACCCGAAATGACCCCGGGGAACTTGTGAATGACACAGGCCTGAGTGAGTTCTGTCTCAGCCATGAAAATGAAAGTAATATCTGAATTGAACCATCAGGAGACCGGCCCATTTTCTCCTTCCTCTATTCATCATTCAGTGCAAGGCATGCCAAGCCCAGTATCCTTATTTCCCAAGAGGAGGGTGGGATGCTGATGTTTGTAATAGTGTCTCCTGCTTCTCTTCCCCTCTCATTCTGGTGTCTGATGATATGTCTGCAAATACATGTCACAAAGGAGGGAAGTGAAATTGGGAGGAGAAATGGAAAATTTAAGGCACAGCCGTGTTAGCCTGAAGATATTTGTTTTTAATTGAAACCTGCTGGAAAACAGCATTTTCAGTGACTAGATCATCCACAAGTAGGAATTCTGGTTTGAAAGGGAATATTGAATATCTGGGACATTCCACTTTTCTGTGAGGCAAACTTGGGATCAGTCTGGGACTTTCACTCCTTGGGCACTGAAGTTGGTGATGACATTGCCTTCTTTTGTATGTGGATTTATGGAATACAATTCATCTTGCCCTGATAGGAGCCATGATTCTTTCCTTGAATGCTAAAGGGTAGACCCATAAATTGTCACATAAAGGGACATAGGGCACAGTTCATGAATGGTTACACACTGTGGGGTCAAATTTACAATACAATCAGGAAAATTAAGGTTTGTAGTCCAATAAGGGATTTAGAAAGAAATGTACATTCCTCATAACCTTGATTTTAGAACTCTGAAATATATACATGAAAGTAGAAAGTAGAAGATTTATTCCTACAGTCACGCAGATAGAAATGGATGGGGTATATTTGTCAAAGCCTTATTCATTTGGGTGAAAGGGGCATCCCATTTGAACTAGTGAAAATTTTGAACTTTTGATTTTTCTATTTGTTGCAGAGGAAGGTTATTGGAGTGTATTGAGAAGTGGAGAGATGTGTGGTAAGGAACCCTTTAATCAATCCATCAATCAGTACAGAGCACTGTACTAAGTGCTTGAGAGAATACAACACAACAGAGTTGAAAGACATGTTCCCTGGACACCAGGATCTTATAGTCTAGAGGGGGAGACAGAAATTAAAATAAATTATGGACATGTACCTAAGTGCTATAGGGCTGAGGGTGGGGTGAATATAGAGTGCTTAAATGGTACAAATTCAAGTGCAAGCATGGTGCAGAAAGGAGAGGGAGTAGGAGAAATGAGGGCTTTCAGTGAAGGGAATGAGCCAAAATCTTGAACATAGTGGGTCAAGAAGATTTGGTAGAGAGGAAATGAAGGCCATGGTTATAGCCATTTTGTTCAAAGAGGTTAGATAGGAATGGAATCAGGGAGATAGGACTGTAGCTGGAGGTGCCCGGGGGATCTAGAGGAGGCTTTTTAAAGATACTTGGGATTTGAGGGCATTCAAAGGTAGAGGGGAAGGAACAATCTGAAAACAGTGAAGATAACAGTGAGGCCAGAGAGAGAGAGGCAGCAAGTGTTTGCTTTTGAGAAGGAAGAGGGGATGGGGTCAGAGGCACAGGTGGAGGAGGTAGATGTAGAGAATGTGCAGGAGATCGTCCCTTGAGAAATAGCTGGGAAGGAGAAAGAGGAGGACGAAATGGAGTGGTGAGGAGACTTGAGAGACTGGGAAATTCACACCTGATGACATCCACTTTACCAATGAAGTAGATGGCAAGTTTCCACTAAGCCATAAAACAGCATGGGCTAGTGGAAAAAGCATAGGTCTGTGAGTCAGAGGACATGGGTTCTAATCCCAGCTCCACCACTTGCCTGCTGTGTGACCTTGGGCAAGTCACTTATGACCTTTTCCTCTCCCGCTCTCTCCTCCTCCTCGCCCTTTCGGAAACGTGGTTCTCTCCCGAAGACACGGTCTCCGCCGCCGCTCTCTCCAGCGGAGGCCTCTCCTTCTCCCACTCCCCCAGACTCACCGGTAAGGGAGGAGGCGTCGGCTTCCTCCTCTCGCCCCGATGCCGCTTCTGCACTATCCCTCCTCCCCCCTCCCTCTCCTTCCCCTCCTTCGAAGCCCATATCATTCGCCTCTACCACCCACTCCAGTTACTTGTCGCCGTCATCTACCGCCCTCCCGGTCCCACCTCCGACTTCTTCAACCACCTTGACCCCTTTCTCACCTTCCTTCTCTCCTTCTCTCTGCCCACTCTGATCCTTGGAGACTTCAACATCCATACGGATGTACCCGACGACTCCTCTGCCGCCCGCCTGCTATCCCTCCTCGACTCTGCCGACCTCCTCCTCCACCATACCGCGCCCACTCACCGACTCGGTCACACCCTCGATCTCGTCATCTCCTACCGCTGCACTATCTCCTCCCTCACCAACTCTGAAATCCCTCTCTCTGACCATAACCTTCTCACCTGCCTCATCTCTCACACTCCCTCCCCCTGCAAATCTTCGCTACTGCCCCACAGAGACCTCCGCTCTCTCGATCCCATCCGTCTTTCCAATAGCATCTCTCCTCACCTTGCCGCCCTGTCCTCTCTTCCCACTCTCGACGATCAGGTCTCCGCTCTCAACTCCACCCTCTCTACTCATCTCGACTCTCTCGCCCCCCTTTCCCTCCGCCGCTCTCGCTCCACTAACCCACAGCCCTGGATCACCTCCTCCGTCCGCCTCCTACGCTCCTATGCTCGAGCTGCTGAGCGCTGCTGGCGAAAGTCCAAGCACCAAGCCGACCTCACACACTTCAAATTTATCCTTTCCTGCCTTAACTCTGCCCTCTCCTCCGCCAGGCAAAGCTTCTTCTCCTCCCTCATCGACACCCATGCCCGTCACCCCCGCCGATTGTTCCGGACCTTTAACTCTCTCCTTAGGCCCCCTGTTCCTCCCCCTCCCCCATCTCTCACCCCCAATGATCTGGCCACCTATTTCCTCATGAAAATCAACACGATCAGGTCTGACCTCCCCAAAGTCACCCCTCCGCCTCTCCCCTCCCCCCCACCAACCCCCTCCCCTACTTTCCCATCCTTCCCTGCAGTATCCTCAGAGGAGATCTCCTCCCTCCTCGCAAGTGCCACCCCCTCCACCTGCGCCTCGGACCCCATTCCCTCTCACCTTCTTAAAACCATCGCCCCTGCCCTCCTACCTTCCTTAACTTCTATTTTTAATCACTCAATCTCCAAGGGCTCCTTCCCCTCTGCCTTCAAACATGCCCACATCTCCCCCATCCTAAAAAAACCCGCTCTTGACCCCACTTCCCCCTCCAGTTATCGTCCTATCTCCCTACTACCCTTCCTTTCCAAAATCCTAGAACGAGTCGTCTACAATCGATGCCTAGAATTCCTTAACTCCCATTCTCTCCTAGACCCCCTCCAATCTGGCTTCCGTCCCCTCCACTCTACCGAGACTGCTCTCTCTAAGGTCACCCATGACCTCCTTCTTGCCAAATCCAATGGCTCCTACTCCATTCTGATCCTCCTTGACCTCTCTGCTGCCTTTGACACTGTCGACCATCCCCTCCTCCTCCATACCTTATCTCACCTTGGCTTCACGGACTCTGTCCTCTCCTGGTTCTCCTCTTACCTCTCTGGCTGATCATTCTCGGTCTCCTTCGCTGGAGCCTCCTCCCCCTCCCATCCTTTAACTGTTGGAGTTCCTCAAGGGTCAGTTCTTGGCCCTCTTCTGTTCTCCATTTACACTCACTCCCTCAGTGAACTCATTCGCTCTCACGGCTTTGACTACCATCTCTACGCAGATGACACGCAGATCTACATCTCCGCCCCTGTCCTCTCCCCCTCCCTTCAGGCTCGCATCTCCTCCTGCCTCCAGGATGTCTCCACCTGGATGTTGGCCCGCCACCTAAAACTCAACATGAGCAAGACTGAGCTCCTCATCTTCCCTCCCAACCCCGGTCCTCTCCCAGACTTCTCCATCACCGTGGATGGCACGACCATCCTTCCCGTCCCGCAGGCCCGCAATCTCGGTGTCATCCTTGACTCGTCCCTCTCGTTCACCCCACACATCCTATCCGTTACCAAGACCTGCCGGTTTCACCTCTACAATATCGCCAAGATCCGCCCTTTCCTCTCCACCCAAACGGCTACCTTACTATTACGGGCTCTCGTTATATCCCGGCTAGACTACTGTGTCAGCCTTCTCTCTGACCCCCTTCCTCCTCTCTCGCCCCGCTCCGGTCTATTCTTCACTCTGCTGCCCGGCTCATCTTCCTGCAGAAACGATCTGGGCATGTCACTCCCCTTCTTAAACAACTCCAGTGGTTGCCTATCAACCTCCGCTCCAAACAAAAACTCCTCACTCTAGGCTTCAAGGCTCTCCATCACCTTGCCCCTTCCTACCTCTCCTCCCTTCTCTCTTTCTACCGCCCACCCCGCACGCTCCGCTCCTCTGCCGCCCACCTCCTCACCGTCCCTCGGTCTCGCCTATCCCGCCGTCGACCCCTGGGTCACGTCCTCCCGTGGTCCTGGAACGCCCTCCCTCCTCACCTCCGCCAAACTGATTCTCTTTCCCTCTTCAAAACCCTACTTAAAAATCACCTCCTCCAAGAGGCATTCCCAGACTGAGCTCCTCTTCCCCCTCTACTCCCTCTGCCATCCCCCCTTTACCTCTCCGCAGCTAAAGCCTCATTTTCCCCTTTTCCCTCTGCTCCTCCACCTCTCCCTTCCCATCCCCACAGCACTGTACTCGTCCGCTCAACTGTATATATTTTCGTTACCCTATTTATTTTGTTAATGAATTGTACATCGCCTTGATTCTATTTAGTTGCCATTGTTTTTACGAGATGTTCTTCCCCTTGACGCTGTTTATTGCCATTGTTCTTGTCTGTCCGTCTCCCCCGATTAGACTGTAAGCCCGTCAAACGGCAGGGACCGTCTCTATCTGTTGCCGACTTGTTCATCCCAAGCGCTTAGTACAGTGCTCTGCACATAGTAAGCGCTCAATAAATACTATTGAATGAATGAATGAATGAACTTAACTTCTCCATGCCTCAGTTACCCCATCTGTAAAATGGGGATTAAGATGGTGAGCCCTATATGGGGCAGGGACTGTGTCCAATCTGATTATCCTCTGTCTACTCCAGCACTCAGTACAGTGCCTGGCACATAGTAAGTGTTTAACAAATACTGTTAAGGAAAAAAAAATGTTTATCAAGGACTAGGGAGGGAGACAGTGGGAGGAGCAGTGGGGGATTCAAGGTTGAATTATTCATTCATTCACTCACTCAATCATATTTATTAAGCGCTTACTGTGTGCAGAGCACTGTACTAAGTGCTTAGAAAGTACACTACAGCAATAAAGTGAGACAATCCCTGCCCACAACAGGCTTACAATCTAGAGTGGAGGAGACAGACATCAAAACAAGTAAACAGGCATCAATATAAATAAGTAGAAGTATAGATATATACATATATACATAAGTGCTATGGGGGGGCAGAAAAGGGGGAAGAGCAAAGGGAGCGAGTCGAGGTGACACAGAAAGAAGGGGGAGCTGAGGAAAAGGGGGCTTAATCTGGGAAAGCCTCTTGGAGGAGGTGTGCCATCAGTAGGGCTTTGAAAGGGGGAAGAGTGATTGGCAGATTTGAGGAGGGAGGCTGTTCCAGGCCAGAGGTAGGACATGGGCCAGGGGTCGATGGCGGGACCGCTACCGCGTTAGTACAATCACTCATCCAGTCATGACTGGATTACTGCATCAGCCTCCTTTCTGACCTCCCACCTCCTACCTCTCCCCACTTTGGTCCATATTTCACTCTGCTACCCGGATTATTTTTCTACAGAAACGTTCAGGACATGTCACTCCTCTCCTCAAAAATCTCCAGCCATTGCCTATAAACCTCCATGTCAAACAAAAACTCCTCACTATTAGCTTCAGAGGTCTCCATCACCTTGCCCCTTCTTACCTCACCTCCCGTCTCTCCTTCTACATCCCAGCCCGCACACTCCACTCCTCTGGTGCTAAGTTTCTCACTGTGCCTCCATTCATTCATCCATCCATTCAATCGTATTTATTGAGTGCTTACTGTGTGCAAAGCATTGTACTAAGCGCTTGGAAAGTACAATTCATCAATAAAGAGAGACGATCTCTGTCCACCCTGGGCTTACAGACTAGAAGGGGGAAGACAGACATCAAAACAAGTAAATAAGCATCAATATAAATAAATATAATTGTAGATATATATACATTAAAACAAGTAAACAGGCATCAATATGAATAAATAGAATTATAGATATATAAATAAGTGCTGTGGCCAGGGAGGGGGGAAGAGCAAAGTCAGCGAGTTGAGGTGATGCAGAAGGGAGGGGGAGCTGAGGAAAAGGGGGGCTTAGTCTGGGAAAGCCTCTTGGAGGAGGTGAGCCCCCAGTAGGCCTTTGAAGGGGGGAAGTGTGATTGTTTGGAGGATTTGAGGAGGGAGGGCGTTCCAGGCCAGAGGTAGGATGTGGGCCAGGGTTCGACGGTGGGACAGGAGAGAACGAGGCACAGTGAGAAGGTTAGACCAGAGGAGTGGAGTGTGCAGGCTGGGATATAGAAGGAGAGAAGGTAGGTGAGGTAGAAGGGGGCAAAGTGATGGAGAGCTTTAAAGCCAATAGTGAGGGGTTTTTGTTTGATACGGAGGTTGATGGGCAACCACTGGAGATTTTTGAGGAAGAGGGGACATGCCCTGAACGTTTCTGAGGAAAGATGATCCGGGCAGCAGAGCGAAGTACAGACTGGATTGGGGAGAGGCAGGAGGTTGGGAGGTCAGAAAGAAGGCTGATGAAGTAATCCAGTCGGGATAGGATGAGTGATTGTACTTATGTGGAAGCCATTTGGATGGAGAGGAAAGGGCGGATCTTGGCGATGTTGTGGAGGTGAGATCAACAGGATTTGGTGACGGATTGGCTATGTGGGGTGAATGAGAGAATGGAGTCAAGGATGACACCAAGGTTACGGGCTTGTGAGATGGGAAGGATGGTTGGGCCGTCCACAGTGACGGGAAAGTCAGGGAGAGGACAGGGTTTGAGAGGGAAGATAAGGAGCTCTGTCTTGGCCATATTGAGTTTGAGGTGGCAGGAGGACATCCAAGCCTGCTTGCCTGCAAAAGTAAATTTGAAGTGGCTGAAATCATCCCACTGCCTGGATTACCACCAGCTGCATTCAGCTGCAAGAATGCTTGATCCGAAGAAACAGTTTGAGGGGGTGAAAAACTTCCTGTGCTAACGAATCCCATATATTTAGTACATGCTGTGTGAAGAAGAGTTTCCTTTTGTTCTGAATCTAACTTCCTCCAAGCTTCAGTGGGTGTCTCGTCATTTTATTATGCAGTTTGGTGAACAACAGCTTCATAGACGGTAAATTCGTTGTGAGCAGGGAATGTGTCTACCAACTCTTCTTACTACAAGCGCTTACTACAGTGCTTTGCACACAGTAAGCACTCACAAAATGCCATTGATTGACTGACTGATTGATAGTTGCCCTGTCTACACTCTTCATGATTTTCTAGTTTTCAATTAAGCCCACCCTTTTATTTGTGTTGGGGCTTACTGGGCCTATGGCAGACCCACTGCCACCTTTTGGGGAGAGTCCCAGAAATATTTTCCTGGGAAAAGCAGTGTGTCCTAGTGGATAGAGCACGGTCCTAGGAGTCAGGAGGACCTGGGTTGTAATCCCCGGCTCCACCACTTGTCTGCTGTGTGACCTTGGTCAAGTCACTTCACTTTTCTGTGCCTCAGTTCCCTCATCTGTAAAATGGAGATTAAGACTGTGAGCCCCATGTGGGACAGGGACTGTGTCCAACCTGCTTATCTTGTACCTATCCCAGCACTCAGTACAGTGCCTGGCACATAGTAAGTGCTTAATAAATATAGCAGTTATTATTATTATTATTTTGAAGGTGCCACCACCAGCTGAATGGGCCCACAGTAAGACACCCCTCTGGAGGAACTGGAGTAAGGAGTCATGGCACAGTGGCATGACAGGTAGAAGTCAGAACTTTGGTTACATCTGCCCTTCTGGCCGTCATGCCCTGGCATCTCACCGTGGGTTTGATCAGTTCTAACCCTCTTCTTCCTCTCTCACTTGGTCTCAGGTCCCCCAAGGAGGCATATTAATCACTGAGAAAAACGATGAGTTGCAGCACCCTCTCACTTCTCCCAGTACAAATTAAACACTAGGCATTCCTCTCTTTGTCTTCTTTCCAGACTGAAAAGTTTGCATCCTTTCAGTCTATCCTCCTATTGGGAAGCCTCCACTCCTTGATCATTCTGGTTACCTTCTCTATACCATCTCCAAATCTATTATGGCCTTCCTAATGTGCAGGAGCTGTATTCTGGGTGAGGATGTGCATACCATGGTTACTTCTGTACCATAGAGTGACAAAACTATCATGCCTTTGAATGGCATAATTGCATAATAATAATAATAATAATTATGGTATATGTTAAGCGCTATGCAGTAGTAGTAATAGTATTTATTAAGTGTTTACTGTGTGCGGAGAGTACACAAGCAGGAGTTCGACACAGACTCTGTCCCTCGAGGGGCTGACAATCTATCTGTTCTCAGTGCTGAGGTAGATACAAGTTAATCAGGTCAGACACAGTGCTCGCCCCACATGGTGCTCGCAGTCTAGGTAGGAGGGGAAAACAGGGATTTCAATTCATTCAATAGTATTTATTGAGCACTTACTGCGTGCAGAGCACTGTACTAAGTGCTTGGGAGAGTACAATACAACAATAAACAGATACATTCCCTGCCCACAGTGAGCTTACAGTCTAGAGGAGGTGGGGGGGACAGACATTAATATAAATAAATAAATTACAGATATGTACATAAGTACTGTGGGGCTGGGAGTGGGGAAGAACAAAGGGAGAAAGCTAGGGTGATGCAGAAGGGAGTGGGAGAAGACAAAATGGGGGCTTAGTCGGGGAAGGCTTCTTGGAGGAGATGAGCCTTCAATAAAGCTTTGAAGGGAAGGAGGGTAATTGTCTGTTGGATTTGAGGAGGGAGGGTATTCCAGGCCAGAGGCAGGACGTGGGTGAAGGGGCGGCGTCAAGACATCGAGGCGCAGTGAGAAGGTTAGCATTAGAAGAGTGAAGTGTGTGGGCTGGGTTGTAGTAGGAGAGTAATGAGGTGAGGCAGGAAGGGGCAAGGTGATTGAGTGCTTTAAAGCCAGTGATGAGGAGTTTTTGTTTGATGTGGAGGTGGATGGGCAACCACTGGAGTTTTTTGAGGAGTAGGGTGATACGTCCTGAATGTTTTTGTAGAAAAATTCACTCTGCGGACAGCAGAGTGAAGTATGGACTGGAGTGGGGAGAGACAGGAGGCTGGGAGGTCAGCAAGGAGGCTGATGCAGTAATTCAGGTGAGATAGGATGACTGTATTAACGTGGTAGCAGTTTGGATGGAGAGGAAAGGGTGGATTTTAGTGAGGTTGTGAAGGTTGAACTGTGAAGGATTTAGTGATAGATTGAATATGTGGGTTGACTGAGAGAGAGGAGTCAAGGTTAATGCCAAGGTTACAGGCTTGTAAGAGAGGAAGCATGGTGGTGACGTCTACAGTGATGGGAAAGTTAGGGGGAGGACAGGGGTTGGGTGGGAAGATAAGGAGTTCTGTTTTGGACGTGTTAAGCTTGAGGTGATGGGACGACATCCAAGTAAAGATGTCTCTGCAGGCAGGAGGAAATGCAAGACTGCAGAGAGGGAGAAAGATTGGGGCTGGAGATGTAGATTTGGGAATCATCTGCATAGAGGTGGTAGTTGAAACCATGAGAGTGAATGAGTTCTCCGAGGGAGTGGACATGGATGGAGAATAGGAGACCCAGAAATGAACCTTGAGGGACCCCTCACAGTTAGAGGGTGGGAGACAGAGAAAGCGCCCACAAGGGAGACTGATTGGCCAGAGCGATAAGAGGAGAACCAGGAGAGGACAGAGTCAGTGAAGCCAAGGTTGGATAATGTTTCCAGAAGAAGGGGGTGGTCCACAGTGTCATAGGCAGCTGAAAGGCCGAGGAGGATTAGGATAGAGTAGAGGCCAGATGAGGAAACTGAGATACAGAGAAGTTAAGTGACTTGTCCCAGGTCACACAGCAGGTCGGTGGCGGAGCCAGGGTTAGAACCCAGGTCCTCTGACTCCCAGGCCCGTGCTCTTTCCACTAGGCTGCATTGCTCCTGAGTGTATCCCCTTTCTGATGATGCCCCACATTTTTCGACCTTTTGGGCAATGCCATATATTGACCCAATGACTTAAAATAATAGTCATCTCTTCACTGAGTCATGACTGCTAGCTCAGAGCCAATTATCATGTAGTTGAGATTCTAGAAATCTGGCGATTTGTCCAGAGACACCACCCTGGTTGTAAAGACAAATTCTTTTTGGAATGTGTCATATGTGAATCCATGTGAATCCTCGTCCTTCCAAGAACCATTTATGTGTTATATATCTTACAAACTAATTAATCTGCAGAGTCCTTTTAAATGAATATTTTAACAATCCTCGGGCTCTCAGAGGAGCTTTCAAAAAGTGGCAATTCTAAAGTATTAATATTATGTTCAGCTTTCCTTGATCTTTTGCCAAATAAGTACAAACAGGTTATATGGACCTGCAAGTACTTGAAATTGTGCAGGAGCCTGAATTCAGTATACCCTGGTGGCCACATTTCAATGTCCCAAATTATTTACGTTTGATAAGATGGGTCCTTCCAAATGATAAAAATCAGTCTTGGGGCTCAAAGCCCATAAGTGGCTTACACTATAATGGGAGAGAGAGACATAAAAATATTTACAAATAGAGACATCAAAATAAATGATTCAATATACAATTTGAATGAACATATATAAGTGTAGGGAGTGGGAATCGATAAATACATAAAGTGCTAGAGATGGTTTATATGGAATTAATCAGGAAAGGCCTGTTAGGGAAGGTGGGATTTTAGGAGGTCTTTGAACGTGAAGAAGGCTGTAATCTGTTAGATTTGGCAGAGGGAAGGGATTTCAAAGCAGGAGAACAGCATGAGTGAGGAGACCAAGTTAGGAGAGATGAGAGAGAAGTCCACTTAAAAGCTAGGGAGGAATGAAGAGAGGCGGTGGGAATCAGTGGGAGAAGAGAGCAGATTCATTCATTCAGTCATATTTATTGAGTGCTTACTGTGTGCAGAGTACTGTACTGAGCACTTGAGATAGTACAGTGCAACATTAACAGACGCATTCCCTGCCCACAACAAGCTTATAGTCTTTAGGTAAGGCAGAGAAATGAACTGACTTGCCTAAGGTCGCACAGCAGGAATGTGGCAGGGCTGGGATTAGAACCCAGGGCCTCCGACTCCCAGGCCCATGCTCTTTCCACTGTGCCATGCTGCTTCCTGTCATGTGATCATCCAAGCAACTCCTTCCCCGAAGTCCTCTATCTTTTAAAGTTAGAGTCTCGAATCCTTTAACTTACTAAAAGGGTACTAATTAAAGGACTACTGAACCTCCAGGGAAAACTATATATATATATATCTTTCCTTACAAAGCCATACAAACCAAAACCCAATTATCAAGCGCAACTACATTTTGCTCTTGCACATTACAGCTTTCTAGAAGTTCTTTAATACACTGTTTCAACAAGCCAGCTGAGAACAATTTCTTTGCAGGAATGGAGGAGGGAGAGACTAATTCAAACATAAAGGATGGGTTTTGGAGGTGCCTGCCATCCAATCGGGTGGTAGCCTTTCATGACAGAATTGTGAGTGGAGATTGAAGAAAGCCAATTACAAGGTAGTAGGAAGCGCACTGCTGGAGGGAGATGATTTTGTGGATTAAAGCACAGAGAGACAGACATTCCAGGGACCAGGTGTGGTGTACTTTCCTTGGTAGTAATTTAAAATTTATAGGTTGAAGTTTTGCCACTAATCTGTCAGTTTTATACTGTGTGTTATAGCACCTTAGGCCTCCCTCTCACTCCAGTGCACCCCCCTCCCCCCCGCCTTTATATTATCTTCCTGGCATAGTGCAACAGCAGAGGAAGCTTCTTCATTAATTCTCCAAAGCCTACAGGCAAACTTCTTATGTCTCTCATCACATCCTCTAGCCAACTCTTGCCCACTGCTGGTTTCTGTAGAGTAGGAGCACAGCAATGGTGGTGGTTACTCTTCAAGTTTCTTTCTTGCATTCAGGTTTCACCTGCACAGCCCCCGTAGAAAAGGGCCCAGGGAATTGAATTTAGACTCAGAGAGCCATGATTTAACCATACCACCCCACGTTGCCCTTTAAGCTGGCCCCCGGGATATCCATAGCAAGTAATCTCAAGTGGTGGAGCTAAACCAAATGATTGTAAACTCTTTGTGATCAGGGAATTATTATCAGTGGTATTTACTGAGCGCTTACTATATGTAGAGCACTGTACTAATGTGTCAGGCGTACCTCTGTTGTACTTTACTGTGCATTGCATTCCTTAGGCACTTAATCAATACCGTCATTATTACTACTAAATGAATCGATGGATTGTTTTTAATTGAGCACTTACTGTGTGCAGAGCACGGTACTAAGCGCTTGGAAGATTACAGTAGAACAGAGTTGGTAGACATGTTCTCTGCTCACGGTGAGCTAGAATAGGCCTTCCATGTCAACAATCTGAGCCCCTCCCATTTCCTATAGCCACATATTTTATAAATGCCTTTTGATATTCTTCCAGTATAACTGTTTTCAGGACAAAGGCGGAATTGGACTGCCTCAGAAGATATTTAAATAATTAGAGGACTTGTTAAGCGCTTACTATGTGTCAAGCACTGTTCTAAGCACTGGGGTAGATAGAAATTAATCAGGTCGGACAAGTCCCCGTCCCACATGGACTGCATTTTACAGATGAAGTAACTGAGGCCCAGAGAAGTTAAGTGACTTGACCAAGGTCACACAGCAGACATGTGGTGTAGCTGAGATTAGACCCCAGGTCCTTCTGACTCCCAGGCCCATTCTATATTGATTTACACCTGGTGGACTAGTGGGTAAACTGCATTATTCCAGAGCAGAAGGGATACCACAGCACTTCCGTCCTAAACCCCACCCATCCCCAGATTTCAAATTTTTTCTAATGGCATTTGTTAAAGGCTTACTATGTGGCAGGCACTGTTCTAAGCGCTGCGGTAAATACAAGCTAATCAGGTTGGGCGTAGTCCCTAACCCACTTAGGGCTCGCAGTATTAATCCCCATCGTACAAATGTGGTCACTGAGGCCCAGAGGGGTGAATTGACTCACCCGAGTTTGCATAGCAGACAGATGGCAGAGTGGGATTAGAACCCAGGTCCTCCTGACTCCTAGGCCTGTGCTCTATCAACTAGGCCTTGCTGCTTCTCCATTGATTGGATGATTGATCTGTTGTCCCAGAAACTCAACTCAGTGGTCCTATAAGCTAGGAATTTGATCTGGCCTGTCACATGGTTCCATGCTATGCTGCATCTACTTTTGTTGCTGCTGTTGAAAGTTGTCAGATTGCTGTTTTTGCTGAATTTACCCTGTTATTTCTTTCCCTGTGTATCTGACCCCTTCCTGCCTTTTAGAATGTGAACTCCCTGTGGGGGCCTGTGTCTGAATCAACATTCCCCCAGTGCTTAGAACAGTGCTTGCCATATTATAATTCCATAACAAATGCCAGAAAATCATAAAAAAAAAAAATGCATTTAGTGAATCCTGGATAAGGTCCTTCCAATCAATCAATTAATCCAATCAATCGTTTGTATTTAGTGCTTACTATGTGCAGAGCACTATACTAAACGCTTGGGAGAGAACAATACGACAGAATTAGCAGACATGTTCCCTGCCCACAACAAGCTTACAGTCTAGAGGGGGAGACAACTACTTGCATGCTTAAAAGCACAGGGGTCGGGGTGGGGGATTAATAGATAATTCTTGATTATTCAGAGGATGATTCCCTAGGCTGTGGGTTAGGCAGATCTTTTGCTTCATTCCCTCCTTCCTGGTTTTGCCTAAACGACCATTTCTTTGCCCTTTAACAACTTTATTAAAAGAGAAATGCTGCAAAAAGTGGTACGCCTCAGATTAGTCAAGTTTGTTCTTTGTTAGTAGTCTTATAAAAAAATGTAAAACTTGAAGGCCTAGGATAAAATAGGGGGGTTGGAACATTTCTGGATTTCACTTCTCTGTGCTCCTCCACTAGTTGAGAGTTAGCTGCATTTTGTAAATATGGAAGTCCACTTCTCATACTAGGGCATGGGTTGAATGAATAGCTCCGATTAGGTTTAGTATTGAGTTAAAATTAATTTGTGATTTTTCACCGCCTCAAATCACATTCTCCCATTGTCATTATGTGCTCTTACCAAACACTTCCGTGGATGGTTTGTTTTGAATTTCCCTGGCAGTGGTGTTTTCTTAAAGCAGGAAGGACAACTGGATATCTTCATAGTCTTATATGTTAGGTATGTGTTGGAATGGCATCAAAATGGTCTGATTTTTTCTTCCATTTATCATTTGTTTATGGTACTGATTGGAATCGTCCATCCCTTAGAACTCAGGCTTCAGTTCTAATAGAAACGTAATGAACAAACTGAGCTCCTCCACTGCAAGCAAGCTGAATAAGGATTAATAAAAGTCTACCTGTTCCTGAGACCCACCACTATCCCTCACAGAAGCCCTTGTAGTCTCCTGGTGTTAGCTCCCTGTGGGCAGGAAATGTGTCACTTCTTTATTCAGTACTTTCCGAGCGCCTAGTATAGTGTGTCACACCAGCATTTTGGTGGGGTAGAAAATTTTTAGAGTTATTTTCAAGGTTTGTGTAAAAGAACTCTAAAAGTTATCTTTAGCTCTGTTTAAAAAAAAACAAAAAAATCCCAAACTTCCCCTCAATTCCCTCATGCATAAACATTTGCTGCATTGTCTCTGTAGCAAGCAAACAGGGGAAAGAATAGTCATGGTATATAACACTGTATTTTCCCCTCTCCTGAGTTCTTGTCTTTGAACAGAAATCTTATTTAGTTTAAAGACAGCAGAAACAATGGTCTGTATAAAGCCTCTGACCTCACCCAAAACATTATAAAATAAGCAATAAAACCTGGGCATACAATGTTTCTATCACTATCACATACACAGTAGATCTCTGAAAACCCAGGCTGGACCACTGAATGTAGGAAAAATGCAATTACTTGAGGTCTGATTTTCTGACCAGAGTGAAAAACAACCTTGAGGTTTGTTTGTTCACTTCCAAATTTAGTCTTGAGTGGGGATTAATCAGTCATTGGATGGGATGGGAGACCCTGGAACTAAATATTTAAGTGGGTCTTGTCAGTTCTTATTTTTTTAATGGCGTTTGTTAAACTCTGTAGTTAATGTACTGTTTGCTACAATAGGTAGACCAGTTTTCTCTAGATTGTAAGGTCCTTTTTTTAATGGTATTTGTTAAGCCCTTACTATGTGCCTGTGGGCAGGGATCATGCCTCCCATGCTCTTCCATAAATTGAGCTCTTCCAAGCACATAATACAGTGCTTTGTACACAGGGAATGCTCAATAAATACCATTGAGTGATTGATTGGTTCCTAAACTGGGTCTTCTGGACATGCTAAAAGTTCACATTTGTTCTCATTGGAAATGATTGACATCGCAAAGGGCTTTTAGACATTCTGATTCAAGAGGATAGATCTTCTTTTCCTAAAAAAAAAAAAAGTCCACATCTCCCCACTCCTAAAGAACCTCCAGTGGTTGCCCATCCACCTCTGCAGTGATTCCATGCCATTGGCTTTATTAATAATAATAATAATGATAAAAATAATTATGGTATTTGTTAAGGGCTTATTATGTGCCAAGCCCTGTTCTAAGCGCCGGGATAGATACAAAGTAATCAGGTTGTCCCACATGGGGCTCACAGACTTAATCCCCATTTTACAAACGAGGTAACTGAAACACAGAGAAGTTAAGTGGCTTGTCCGAGGTCACACAGCAGACTAGTGGTGGAGCCAGAATTAGAACCCACGTCAGTCAGCTCATCCCACTCCTACCCATAAACCTCGTTCCTCTAACACCAACCTATTCACCATACCTAATTTCATGTCTTGCCACTGTCCCTTTGCCCAAATCCTTCCTCTGGCATGGAACTCATTTTCCCATCATATCCATTAGACCACCTCTCTCTCTCCTCATCTTCATAGCTCTTTGAAAATTACACCTCCTTTGGGAGGCCTTCTCTGATTAGGTCCTCATTTCTCATAATCGCCCTCCCTTCTATGTAGCCTATGCTTGTAGGTCTATAATAATAATAGTATTAATGATAATAATAATAATAATTGTGGTATTCGTTAAGTGCTTGCTGTGTGCCAAGCACTGTACTAAGCGCTGGGATAGATACGAGATAATCGGGTTGGACACAGTCCCTATCCTACATGGGGCTCACAGTCTTAATCCCCATTTGAGAGATCAGATAGCTGAGACACAGAGATCTGAAGTGACTTGCCCAAGGTCAAACAACAGGCAAGTGGCAGAGCTGGGATTAGAACCCAGGTCCTCTGACTCCTAGGCCTATGCTCTTTCCACTAGGTCATAAACACTTGATACTCACCCCACCCACAGCCCCACAGCATTTATGTACATATCCTTATATTCATCCATTCCCCTATATTTAATATATTTTAATCTCTGTCTTCTCCCTCTAGACTGTGAGCACCTTTCAGCCAGGGAGCATGTCTCCCAATTCTACTGTATTTTTCTCTCCCAAGCACCTACTACAGTGCTCGGCACACAGTAAACACTCAGTAAATGTCATTGATTTTCCATAGTTTTGGTATGACAAGAATCTCATTCCTCATGGGTCTTTGGTGTTTTGCACACTGATAAATTGTAACAGCCATGAAATGAGTTGCTTAAAGTTGAGATAACCTGTAATTTACAAGACAGGCATTAAACTTTGTCCTTTTTCAATAGCCACTGTATAAATTCACTAGTAGACCAACTGCTTTGGACTCCAGTAACAGATGCTAGCTATAAACTCATAGCAGGAGGTATTCCTGTAGGTTAGTGAGTTAGTCGGAATTAACTCTTTCAATAGCAGGTGATTCCTTTCGGTATGAAACCAGTACTTTTGCATTCAAATCAGAGAACTGAAAGGACCTCCTCTATCTCTAACATCCTAAATCCCAATCAGTGCCAAATAAAGTAGGAGTACAATTCCTTGACTTTCATGTAAGTCTTATGCTAATGAATTCCATGATCGTGCCAGCTATAACACAATCTATGTTTAGCAGATGGCCTAATACGAACTCCTGGGTCTTTTTCTGCTGTCCTAATGCTTGGTCCTTCATGTCTCCCCTTTATAATAATTGTGATATTTGTTAAGTGCTTACTATGTGCCAAACACTGTACTAAGCGCTGGGGTAGATACACGATAATCAGGTCTCACATGGGGCTCACAGTCTAAGTAGAAGGAAAACAGGTACTGAATCTCCACTTTGCCGGTGAGGGAACTAAGGCATGGAGAAATTAAGTGACTTGCCCAAGTAGCAGACAAGTGGGATTAGAAGGCAGGGCCTCTGACTCCCAGGCCCATGCTCTTTTCACTAAGCCACCTCTTTATCTGCAGATTTATGTACTTTTTTTTGGATTGTTTGCTTTCTGTAGTTCCTGATTGCTCTCTTGACACTATTGAACTTTATCCTCTTCTTGACTGACCACTTCTCTAATTCCTCAAGGTCACTTTGAATCCCACATCCTTATAGGCAGGGTAGTTGGGTGTCCCTGAGCCGATTGGCACCTTGTCTCTCTGTGACAGGGAGGCAGGTTTGAAGAGTTAAATTCCCTACCCTGGCAAGTCCACTCCCTAAATGACTCCCTCCTAGGAATGAGCCTGGGAGACAGTGGTTCTGGGGGATGTGACACTGCCCTGGGCTGCGTGCGTTCGTTCGTTCATTCATTCATTCATTCAATCGTATTTACTGAGCGCTTACTATGGTCAGAGCACTGTACTAAGTGCTTGGAAGGGTGCAATATAGGAATAAACAGACACATTCCCTGCCCCCAACGAGCTTACAGTCCAAAGGGGGAGACAGACATTAATGAAAATAAACTACAGACATGTACGTAAGGGCTGCGGGGCTGGGAGGGGGGATGAATAAAGGGAGCAAGTCAGGGTGATGCAGAAGGAAGTGGGAAAAGAGGAGAGGAGGGCTTAGTCAGGAAAGACCTCTTGGAGGAGATTTCCTTCAATAAGTCTTTGAAGGTGGGGGTAGTAATTGTCTGTCTGCGTCTGGACTGTGTGTGCTTCTGGAGTGGCAGGTAATTTCAGTCTTTTCAAACTCCCTCTCCCAGCTCTCCTCTACATCTGAGCCTGAGGGACACAATAAGTTGGCTTGCTCATCGCTTCCAAACACACACACACACTATCGGGGCTGGGGAAAGAATTAGAAAGTTTCCTTCAGGGTCTCTGTCTTCAGGAGCTCTGCCCTCCGGAGGGAGAGATGGGGCTTTAATAGGGGATGGTATACTTCATCTGTCTCCCAAACGGTCACTTTTTTTTTTAGAAGTCACAGTTTTAAGTTTCTGTTTTAAAGAAATCAAGGAACTGAACATGTCACATTTTATTTTTCTTTTGGCTTGAAAAAGGTCTTTTAAAAGAAAGGAGTTGGGTGCACTGCATCACACTTGGCTCACCTTCTGACAAAATCTAATTGAAGCAAGCACGATGGGCA
Source organism: Ornithorhynchus anatinus (assembly GCF_004115215.2). Classification (NCBI taxonomy): domain Eukaryota; kingdom Metazoa; phylum Chordata; class Mammalia; order Monotremata; family Ornithorhynchidae; genus Ornithorhynchus; species Ornithorhynchus anatinus. Next base: position 20,338,830 of record NC_041753.1, on the reverse strand, counting down.
AACCTATTAATATTAATCTGTCCCAATTTAATCGGTCTGCTTAAGGGTTATAAAAGGATATTTCACATTTTCACTCTTCAGACCCTTTTGGATTCATTAGTCTTTGGGATACTCCCATGATTTCCTATTTTCAGATGGAAAGAGTCATCAACAACTGAACATCTTCAGTGTGCAAAGCATTGTTCTGGAACGCTTAGGGAAAATACAGAGGAAGTGTAACATGCAGGCCCAACACTTGAGGAATTTATAGCCTAATGGGAAAGACAGGCAAGCATAATGAGACAGATGTACAGTAGTTAATAGAACATAAAAATAAATTAAACCAACATGTCCAAGTGAATAAATAAATAAATAACAAATAAACAAAATACATATATGGATGCATGAGTGGCTGAAGGAATGGCACGACCAGGAAGGTGGAGGAATTAATCAGGAATGCTTATGGAGCACTGAAGTACTTAGTACTCCTGAGAAGCAGCATGTCCTAGTGGTGAGAACACGGGCCTGGGAGTCAGAGGAATTGGGTTCTAATCCCAGTTCCGCCACTTGTCTGCTGTGTGACCTTGGCCAATTCATTTAACTTCTCTGAGTCTCAATTCCCTCGTCTGTAAAATGGGAATTAAGACTGTGACCAACCTGATTAGCTTAAATCTACCCAGCACTTAGTATAATCCCTGACATACAGTAAGCGCTTAGCAAATAGCATTAAAAAAAGAAAAAAAAATAGAAGGGTTTTGAAGGAGCAGAGGGATGAGGTTTGGGGGAGTTGAGAGGGATAGGTCTTCCAGGCAGAAGAATGTTGTGAGCAGGAAATGTGTTGGTTTATCGTTATGTTGTACTCTCCCAAGTGCTTAGTATAGTGATCTGCACAAAGTAAGTGCTCAATAAATACCATTAAGTGAATGAATGAATGACATGAGCAATCAGTTGGAAGAACAGTGGTGAACAAGGGGTAGTTAGAAGATCCGCTTAGGAGGAGCAGAGATCATAGACTCACTATAGCAAGAGAAGAGGGCAGCAAGATATGAGGGGAGAACCTTAAACCAAGGGCTAGGAGCATACATTTTATGCAAGAGACAGGGGGATTAACTATTGGGGGTTTCGAAGAAAGGAGAAACACCATGGCTTAGTGGATAGAGCATGGGCCTGGGAGTCAGAAGGACCTGGGTCTTAATCCTGGCTCCGCCACTTGCTGCTGTGTGACCTTGGGTAAGTCACTTCACCTCTCTGGGTCTCAGTTATCTCATCTGTAAAATGGGGATTAAGACGGTGAGCCATATGTGGGACAGAAACTGTATCCATCCTGATTATCTTGTATCTACCCCAGTGTTTAGTACAGTGCCTGGGACATAGTAAGTGCTTAACAAATACCATTAAAAAAAGTGCTATGTTCTGATTGGCATTTTAAAAAGTGGATGGAGTAAGATGTAAAATAGGAGGAAAAGGAAAGGGTGGATCTGCGAAATATTATGGGGGAAGAAAGATCCAGACTTAGTGACAAATTGAATGTCACTAAGCAAATAAGGAGCAAATAAGGGAGAGGAGTCAAGGACAAAGCTAGTGTTGGAAGCTTTTGCAACAAGGGAGATTGTGATGTGGTTGACAGTGTTGGGAAGGGGAGAGGATTAGGTGGGAAGAACTGAAGTACTTTGTCTAAATTCCCAGAGGGACCTGTCTTAGTACTTTCTTGCTTTGAGTCTGGGCTCAACATCAGAGTCAAGGCAAAGTCAAGATTCAAGACTTTGGGAAATCCATTCGATATGCACTCAGTAATGCCGCATGCAAGTTTTCACTATGCATTTTGGCTAAGATCCTGCTAGGGAATTAGGAAATGTTCATCTAACAGGGTGAGCCTGTTTGGACGCAGCATGCTGCAGTGTTGGAAGAAATGGTTTAGGCACACGTATGTGGGAGCATGTGCTCTGCTTAGTTCACCATGAATAGTTCAACTTGAGTTTTCTTTATAGTTTTCAAGAATGCAACCCCCATGGTATAAGAGCGCAGGGTGTACTCTGCTTCCACTACTCAATAATTAGGATCTTTGGGGAACTGGGATGAAGCTGAAATCTTCAACCCAATTCTAGTCTCAAGCCCAGTTCCTAGCCTGGAATCCTGGTTCCCAGGAAAGTTAAAACGAGGGCTCAAAAATGGGTTTGTCTGGGCCTAGAGATAGTAGAGCAGAACTGAGGGCAGTGATGTGCTGTAACTGCGGCTTCATTCTTGAGCCAGGATACCAGTCCTTGCCACAGTGCCGAGCGTATGCCATGCACACCTACTGATTTATGGGGTATTATTTGGTGATAACCAGATCTGGTTTAGAAGGAAACAGGCCTAGTTAATAAGGATTTTTTTTTTGTCATTTTAAAGTTCTCCCTTCTTTCTTCTCTCTGTTCAATTAAACAACCAAGAGACACTAAGGCTATGCACTCAAGGAGATTCTCCTGGTGATGTTAATATAACTATACTATTTAATAAATTATTGTTATGGCATACCAAACAGTACTTGAAAGAGGTGATTTGAAGAACAAATGCACCTCCCCAAGTACCTTCTGTGCTCTCAGAGTGTAGTGGGAGGATGTGGATGACTAAGACAAATGTAAAACTTCTGTAGTGTTTGAAGTCAAATAATGATCAGGCCCAATGGGCATGTCACAAGCCATGACCACAAAGGGTGGCCTGGTTTCACCATGAAACTGGACTGCTCACAGTGAACCTTCTGGACTGAATCTTCTATGAATTTAGTAGGACTATTTATTTATAACCTTTGTTTAGTCCTTTCGATTTGTGCGAGGCACAATGCTGAGCTCTAGGAGAATGGTACAAGGATATTAATTCGTATGTAATCCTTGGCCCACAGCGGGCTCACGATCTACAAGTTTAGGAAAGGACAGAAACCTAGGGAAAGAGATAACAGAATAAATTCCACAAAAACAGCAATATGACAGTTCCAAAAAAGAGCAAAAGTAGAAATACTCCTGGGAGGGAACAGTCCTTAGGCTCCTCACCAGTCTCGATGGGGCAATCCTTAGATCAACCCATCACAATCTCTCAAAGATGAGAGTGGGAGGAAAGAGGTCACCCTGGTTGTCAATTGCTCCACCCCCATGGACCCTGGAGCCCTAATGGTGGAAGAGTTCCGGGCTATGTTGCACCACCCCGCGCTTCAGGAGGGATGGGTCGTCTTCCTGATGATGGTGGGTGGAGAGGGAAGGGGACCACCCTCACAGACCCCAAAAACCTCGATGGTGGGGGAACTCTGGGACATATGACCACAGCTTCGTTTACCTCCACAAATAAACGACAAAAGCAAACTTGCTTTAAAAAAGGTCTTTCTTAGTTCACTTGGCTCATTACTAAGCATGAGCTTGAGTTACAATAAGTCTAAAAATAAAGTCTTTAAAAGGACTGGAATACTTTAACCTTAAATGCACAAAAGTTTCTCTCCTCTACCTGACTGGAGAACAATATAATATGACACGCAAATATTGCCTGGCTCCAATGACCACAGCCTAGAAAATGCTCAGGGGAAAAATAGTTCCTGAGATTGTGGCTCTTATTAAGCTAAGCTGAAATCTGTGGAAACTATTTTTATTCACCGTGACTTTTTTTTTTAACCGCTTGGTAAACAGTATTTGTCTTTGCATATTTGAGAGGGGTTTTTTTTTTTTTGCTTTTTTTCCGTCTTCTAAAACCTACTATGTTGAATTTGCCTACAGTCTCAATTGGCAGGAACTCTTAGGATCTCAGCTCTGGTGACACTTTTTCTATTCTTATGTCTTTTGGTTGGGGGGCGCGGTGCGGTTGATGCAGGAAGTACGGTCCCCCAACCCCCAAGACTGTTAGGGGAGCTTATTTTATTTTATCAGGCAAGTTTGGAATATGCCTGGGTAGGGAACAGCACCACTCTTTTCCTCTGACCCCACCTCAGAAGAACACTTGTTATGGGAGACAGTGCATTTAGCAGATCAATTATCTTCTCAGCTCTCCTAAACTAAGTGCTAGAGCCAGCAACCTTCTCTGAGGGAGATCTATAGGGAAAGACATTGCCCTGTTCCTCCTTGGTTGCTACTCATCATTCTTCTTTTAGGTTCTTTAATTTTTATGGGAAGTTTTCTTTATTATGATCCCTCATAATATAGAGAAAATAATGCAGGCAACTTGCAAGTATTCAGAGGCAGTTTTTTTTTCCAGTTTGCAGATTATCTGAGCCTCTCTAGTCTTCTGTTCTTACCTGCTTTCTGTCGTTTGGACATTTCACTGCTGATTAGCACTTCCATCAAGTTCCCATGGGTGTACGGGGGAAATTAAAGGAAGGAAATTCCAATCAGTCAATTTTGCTAGTTTTAGAACTTTAGGTAAGAAAGGCTTGAGGGAGGAGGATATTGAAAATATTGACTAAAATGAGGTTTATGGATTTCATTTTCCCTTCTCATGTGAACTGAGGATTTATTTTATCTGATTTCTATGGTGTTGTGAGTAATAAATAAAGCAAACCAGAGGCACTCTGAGCTCCTTGAAAATGATGGCTATATAATTATGAGGTTGTATTAGCACAGTTGTTGTCAACTGACCTCTTGGCCAATTAATGGGTTTTCCAAAACAGTGTTTTAGAACCATGTGGTGGGAAGAGTTACTTTTCTTGTACTTTGGCATGGGAGTCTTTGGCATTGTTACATCAGGTAGGTAGTTGATCCAATGGTGCTGTCTCATGTCCAAAATTCTCAGAAAACCTCTGTCCAGCACTCAGCTATGTGCTTTCTTAAGGAGACAGCCGGAACAGTCCTATCCCCTGAAGTCAAACATTAGTATTTACTGAGTTCTTACTGTGTGCAGAGCACTATACTAAGAGAGTGCAATAGAGCTAGAAAACATGATCCCTGCCTTCCAGAAACTGACAATCTAGAGGGATGTGGTGCCTTTACTCGATTCAACTCTCTCAAACTTTAACTCCCTCCTGAAGCCTTCAGTGTCCCCAGTGCATTCCTCCCTTTAATTCCCTGATGACCTTTGCCAACTACTTTGCAAGACAGAAAGTATCGGATGTGAACTTCCCCAAGTTTCTCCATCACTTTAGCTGTATATCCAGGGGAGTGCTACCCGCTTGCTCTCCAAATTCCCCCAGCCCACCTGCGCTTCTGATCTTATATCTTTTCACCTCTGATCATTCAGTGATATTTATTGAGTGCTGACTGGGTTCAGAGCATTGTACTAAGTACTTGGAAGAGTGCCATTCAATAGAGTTGGTAGATGCGATCTTAAGACCATTTGTACCCACGTACATCAATCAATCAATCGAGTATTTAATTAGTATTTATTGTGTGCAGAGCACTGTACTAAATAAAGAGTCTATAATGGAGGTAAGAGACATAATTTCTACCCTCAAGGTTCTTATAATCTAACAAGGGCTACAGATAAAAAATATATCCACCCTTAACAGCTCACTTAACTCTCACCCTCTCCTATACTAAAGAAAACCCCTCTTAATCCCCCGGCCCCTTCTGGCTATCGCCTTCTATCCCTGCTCCCATTCTTATCCAAACTTTTGGATTGGCTTTAATACCTTCACAGCTTTCTTTATGACCTGCTTCAATCAGGTTTTCATCCCCTTCATTCCACTGAAATGGCATTCTCTAAGGTCACCAGTGACACTACTGATCTTGATCTTTGATGCTGTGACCCATTCCCTACTCCTAAGAGGCTATCAGGCCTTAGTTTTGCTGGCTTGGTGTTAACCTAATTCTCCACCTACTTCTATGACAGCTCCCACAGTCTCATTTTCTGGCTCCTCTTCTGCCTTGCAGCTCCTAATTTTAATGTCTTGTAAGGCTCCGTTCTGGGTCTCCTTCTCTTCTAACTTTCTAGGGGAGCTCATCCATTCACATAGCTCCAGCTACAACCTTTATGTGGACAACTTCCAAATCTACCTCTTCAGCCCTGCCCTGTCATCTCACCTACAATCTTTCATTTTCTCTTCAATCAAGGGTATTTATTGCACACCTACTATGTGCAGAGCACTGTACTAAATGCTTGGGAGAGTACAGTACAACAAAGCTCGCTTGTTTCCAGGATATCTCCCCTTAGATGTCCTGCCAGCACCTCAAACTGCACATGCCCAAATTAAACTACTCATCTTCCCTCTTAAACCTTTCTTCTTACCAACTTTTCCATCTCTGTTGATAACACCACCCTCCTCCCTGTCCCAGAAGTCCAAAACCTTCGTGTCAACTTTTACTCGATTTACTTATATCCACCCCAGTGCTTAGTACAGTGCCTGTCACATAGTAAGTGGCCAACAAATGCCATAATTACTATTATTACTCCTCAACTAACTTTCAATCTCTCATTCACTTTGGCTAGTACTACATGTACAACTCATTTTTCATTTATTTATTTACCTATTTCAAGTTCTAGAATCTAGAATCATGTTCAATTCCCTTGACCCCTCCTACCTTACCTCACTGCTCTCCCCCTGCAACACAGCTTGCAACCTTCACTCCTCTAACACTAACCTTCTCACTGGACCTCAATCTCATCTTTCTCACCGCTGACCTCTCACCTATGTCCTGCTACTGGCTTGAAATGTTCTCCCTCTTCATATCTGACAGACAATTGCTCTCCCCACCTTCAAGGCCTTATTTAAGGCACATCTCTTCCAAGGGGCCTTCCCTGACTAAACCTTCCTTTCCTCTTCTCCCACTCCCTTCTCCATCACCCTGTGTAGCTCCCTTTATTCAACCCCTCTTCCCAGCCCCACAGCACTTATGTACGTATCTGTACTTTATTTATATGAAAGTCTGTCTCCACCTCGAGACTTTGAGCTTGTGGTAAGCAGGGAATGTGTCTACCAACCCTGTTATATTGTATTCTCCCAAGCGCTTAGTACAGTGCTCTGCACACAGTAAGCACTCAGTGAATACAGTTGATTGATTGATTGCTATTACCTGTTATATTCTTGTTCTCCTACCTAGATACACTATTTGTAATTAATTTGTATTTGCCTATCTCCTCCATTAGTTTATAAATTCAGTGAAGATCAGGATGTTGTCTTCTATCCACAGAAGACACCCAATGAATACCATTGATCGATTGATTCTAGAAGAAATTTGGTCCACAGCTATATGACAAAGTTTTCTCCTGCACACACCCCAGTGTTAAAGTGAAACTACTAGTATGTGTACAGAATTCTTACCTCAACCTGAGAAATCTAGGGGCACTGGAGAGCATTCTATGGGAGAGAGTCCTTTAACAGGGCTAGAAGAAAGGTCAGGGACTGTCTCTATCTGTTACCGATTTGTACATTCCAAGCGCTTAGTACGGTGCTCTGCACATAGTAAGCGCTCAATAAATACTATTGAATGAATGAATGAATATTAGGGAGGAGCTAGAAATTAGAGTTGAGACAGAGTTAAGTAAGGGTTAATTTCCAGTAATATTCTGATGAGAAAGTAGTGTTAACTGGCAGTTGTGAGGAGTAGAAGAAAGGTCAGAGGCTTGGAGATACTGTGCAGGTAAATATGTATTAATGAGTATGAGCTATAGAGGGAATAAAAAATTGAAATGTGGTTGCTAAAATCTAGTAAGATGCTAAAAAGGACTCTTGGCAGAAAACTTTGGGAACTTACTGGAGACCTAGGAGACCAAGATATTCCCAACTCTGTCCCTGACTCACTGAGTATATTTTGACAAGTCCCCTTACTTTTTTAGCCCTCAATTTCAATCCATCAACATAATTTATTGAGAATGTAACTGTATGTGGAGCACTGTTCTAAGCACTTGGTAGAGTACAATGCAATAGAATTGGTAGACATGATCTCTGTCCTCAAGGAACTCACGCTCTAGAGGGAGAGACAGACATCAAAATGAACCTCAGATTGGGGAAATGTCAGAATATCAGGATAAGTACATAAGTGCTGAGGGTGGGGTGAATAGCTAGTTCTTGAGAGGTTCAGATCCAAATGCATAGGCAATGCAGAAGGGAAGGCATATAGGGGAAATGAGGAATTAGGGAGGACCTCTTGGAGTAGATGTAGTTTTAGGAGGGCTTAAAGGTGGGGAGAGTGTTGGTCTATCAGATAGGAAGGGAGAGAGCATTCCAGGCCAGAAGGAGGATATGGGCAAGGGGATGGAGATGAGACTGATGAGATGGAGGTACAGTAGGAGTGAAGAGTGGAGGCTAGGTTGAAGTAGGGGATCAGCGATGTAAGGTAAGAGGGAGTGAGCTGGTTGAGTGCCTTAAAACAGAAGCAAAGAAGTTTCAGATTGATACAGAGGTGGATGAGCAACCATTGGAAGTTTTTAAGGGTTGGGGAGATAGGGACCAAATCATTTCTTAGAGAAATGATCCGGCAGCAGAGCAATTTATGGACTGGAGCGGAAAGAGACACGAAGCAGGAAGATCAGAAAGAAGTCTGCTGGAGTCATCAAAGTGGGCTAGGATAAGTGCTTGGATAAGTGTGATAGTCTGTAAGCTCCTTGTGGGCAGGGAAAGTACCTATCAACTCTGTTGTAATCTCCCAAGTGCTTAATTCATTGCTCTGCGCACAGGAAGCCCTCAATAAATGCCACTGATTGATCCAATAGCATCTCTCCTCACCTTGCCGCCCTGTCCTCTCTTCCCACTCTCGACGAGCGGGTCTCCGCTCTCAACTCCACCCTCTCTACTCATCTCGACTCTCTCGCCCCCCTTTCCCTCCGCCGCTCTCGATCCACTAACCCACAGCCCTGGATCACCTCCTCCGTCCGCCTCCTACGCTCCTATGCTCGAGCTGCTGAGCGCTGCTGGCGAAAGTCAAAGCACCAAGCCGACCTCACACACTTCAAATTTATCCTTTCCTGCCTTAACTCTGCCCTCTCCTCCGCCAGGCAAAGCTTCTTCTCCTCCCTCATTGACACCCATGCCAGTCACCCCCGCCGATTGTTCCGGACCTTTAACTCTCTCCTTAGGCCCCCTGTTCCTCCCCCTCCCCCATCTCTCACCCCCAATGATCTGGCCACCTATTTCCTCACGAAAATCAACACGATCAGGTCTGAGCTCCCCAAAGTCACCCCTCTGCCTCTCCCCTCCCCCCCCACCAACCCCCTCCCCTACTTTCCCATCCTTCCCTGCAGTATCCTCAGAGGAGATCTCCTCCCTCCTCGCAAGTGCCACCCCCTCCACCTGCGCCTTGGACCCCATTCCCTCTCACCTTCTTAAAACCATCGCCCCTGCCCTCCTCCCTTCCTTAACTTCTATTTTTAACCACTCAATCTCCAAGGGCTCCTTCCCCTCTGCCTTCAAACACGCCCACGTCTCCCCCATCCTAAAAAAACCCGCTCTTGACCCCACTTCCCCCTCCAGTTATCGTCCTATCTCCCTACTACCCTTCCTTTCCAAAATCTTAGAACGAGTCGTCTACAATCGATGCCTAGAATTCCTTAACTCCCATTCTCTCCTAGACCCCCTCCAATCTGGCTTCCGTCCCCTCCACTCTACCGAGACTGCTCTCTCTAAGGTCACCCATGACCTCCTTCTTGCCAAATCCAATGGCTCCTACTCCATTCTGATCCTCCTTGACCTCTCTGCTGCCTTTGACACTGTCGACCATCTCCTCCTCCTCCATACCTTATCTCACCTTGGCTTCACGGACTCTGTCCTCTCCTGGTTCTCCTCTTACCTCTCTGGCCGATCATTCTCGGTCTCCTACGCTGGAGCCTCCTCCCCCTCCCATCCTTTAACTGTTGGAGTTCCTCAAGGGTCAGTTCTTGGCCCTCTTCTGTTCTCCATTTACACTCACTCCCTCGGTGAACTCATCCGCTCTCACGGCTTTGACTACCATCTCTACGCAGATGACACGCAGATCTACATCTCCGCCCCGTCCTCTCCCCCTCCCTTCAGGCTCGCATCTCCTCCTGCCTCCGGGACGTCTCCACCTGGATGTCGGCCCGCCACCTAAAACTCAACATGAGCAAGACTGAGCTCCTCATCTTCCCTCCCAAACCCGGTCCGCTCCCAGACTTCTCTATCACCGTGGATGGCACGACCATCCTTCCCGTCCCGCAGGCCCGCAATCTCGGTGTCATCCTTGACTCGTCCCTCTCGTTCACCCCACACATCCTATCCGTTACCAAGACCTGCCGGTTTCACCTCTACAATATCGCCAAGATCCGCCCTTTCCTCTCCACCCAAACGGCTACCTTACTATTACGGGCTCTCGTTATATCCCGGCTAGACTACTGTGTCAGCCTTCTCTCTGACCTCCCTTCCTCCTCTCTCGCCCCGCTCCGGTCTATTCTTCACTCTGCTGCCCGGCTCATCTTCCTGCAGAAACGATCTGGGCATGTCACTCCCCTTCTTAAACAACTCCAGTGGTTGCCTATCGACCTCCGCTCCAAACAAAAACTCCTCACTCTAGGCTTCAAGGCTCTCCATCACCTTGCCCCTTCCTACCTCTCCTCCCTTCTCTCTTTCTACCGCCCACCCCGCACGCTCCGCTCCTCTGCCGCCCACCTCCTCACCGTCCCTCGGTCTCGCCTATCCCGCCGTCGACCCCTGGGTCACTTCCTCCCGCGGTCCTGGAACGCCCTCCCTCCTCACCTCCGCCAAACTGATTCTCTTTCCCTCTTCAAAACCTTACTTAAAAATCACCTCCTCCAAGAGGCGTTCCCAGACTGAGCTCCTCTTCCCCCTCTACTCCCTCTGCCATCCCCCCTTTACCTCTCCGCAGCTAAAGCCTCACTTTCCCCTTTTCCCTCTGCTCCTCCACCTCTCCCTTCCCATCCCCACAGCACTGTACTTGTCCGCTCAACTGTATATATTTCCATTGCCCTATTTATTTTGTTAATGAATTGTACATCGCCTTGATTCTATTTAGTTGCCATCGGTTTTTACGAGATGTTCTTCCCCTTGACGCTGTTTAGTGCCATTGTTCTTGTCTGTCCGTCTCCCCCGATTAGACTGTAAGCCCGTCAAATGGCAGGGACTGTCTCTATCTGTTGCTGACTTGTTCATCCCAAGCGCTTAGTACAGTGCTCTGCACATAGTAAGTGCTCAATAAATACTATTGAATGAATGAATGAATGAATTAAATGATTGATCAACATAATGGCAGTTTCCCCTCTGTGAAATGGTAATAAAAAATGAATCGATCAACCAGTCATACGTATTGACCTCTTACTGTGTGCAGAGTACTGTATTAAGCGCTTGAGAGAGTACAGTATAGCAGGGTTGTTAGATGCGTTCCATGCCTACAGCGGGCTCACAGTCTAGAGTCCTGCTTTTTACCTTCCTCGCAGAGAAGTGGAGGAAGAATTGACATTAATATCTGACAGATGCTTCAAGTACTTCAGAAAGAAGTGCTTCGTAAATCCATAATCTAAGGTCTGTTGACAGAGTCAAATTATTTAGTAAGGTCTAGAACCACAGTATAGAGGTTTCGCCATTCCTTCTTTGACTTTTCCTATATCTCTCATGCTACAAAATCATATAATAATAATAATAAGGTTGGTATTTGTTAAGCACTTACTATGTGCAGAGCACTGTTCTAAGCACTGGGGTAGACACAGGGAAATCAGGTTGTCCCACGTGGGCTCACAGTCTTAATCCCCATTTTACAGATGAGGTAACTGAGGCACAGAGAAGTTAAGTGACTTGCCCACAGTCACACAGCCGACAAGTGGCAGAGCCGGGATTCGAACCCATGACCTCTGACTCCAAAGCCCTTGCTCTGTCCACTGAGCCACGCTGCTTCTCCATTGTGCTGTGCTTTGATTTGAAGTCACATCGCGATTTAGGTAGTGCAATGCTTGACCATATTCTTCTGCAGCTTGTTGAGAAGAATTCTGGCAAGGATCTTGCCAGTGGTGGAGAGCAGTGACACAGTTCAATAGTTTATACAGTCCACTCTCTCATCTTTTTTTCTTGAAGATGATGATCAGGGTGGTACCTTTGAAGCCCCATGACACTTCTTAAATGTGCTAGATGTGGAGGAAAAGCTTGTTCAAATGTTGGCACATTTAGTACTCTGTCCTGGTGGGTTTCTGCAGAAATTGAATTAGATCCCAGGTGGGGTGTGTGTGGGTGTGTGTGGGTTTCTCCATTTGTCAAAGCTGAGATTGTGAAAGTAAGTTTCTCAGTCATTGGAGTTAAAGACATCTTCACATTTTTTGGCCAGTTTTCTATGCTTTGAGAGTTTTTTTTCTCTTCATGGCAGAAGGCCTGTTCAGAAGATCATTACGTTCTTTTCCTCTGCACAAGAGTCCCAATTTTCTGTGATGAGGGTCCTTCAGTGGTACTGTGGTAGTGTGGATGGGGGCAGTAGTTTATGTTATATCTTGAATTTGTTTGGAGTTCACTGGAAAAAGGAACACAGAAATATTAAGATACAATGTTTAAATATTAATATTAAACATTAAGGGAAATATTAACTGTCATAATGCTCTTTTTTTGCATAGAACTTTAATTTCTCCCAAGTACTTTCACGTCAGTTGGCTCATCTTATCCTTCCCAAATCCTTGTGAAGTAGGGAGAGGCAGAAAATATTATCCCCACTTTTACGGGTGAGGAAACCAAAGTACAGAGAGATTAAGGTCATGGAGTAGGAAGTAGTAGTGGGCTCTCTCCACTAGACCATGCTACATATCATCATTCTAGAACTTTCATTTCACTCATTTGACGAAGCTGGAAGAATAAAATCTGAAAGATAGAACCAAGAATGCCTTAAATTGCATACTAGTGGTGAAAACCAAAAAGTGAACTCAATGGCCATTGCAATGTGAGCACTTTATTCATATTCATGTCTAGCCTGTAAACTCATTATGGACAGGGAAGGTGACTGATAATTCTGCTGTACTGTACTCTCCCAAGCACTTAGCACAGTGGTCTGCACATAATAAATGTTCAATAAATGCTACTGATTGATTGGTTAATAAACTTTCTCCCACTGGTTTGCTGCATCTTTACAGAAAAGGCAGTAGGGTGGAGCAGGGACTGGATAGGATTCCTGCTTTTCTAGGCCGGAGACCAAGTGTTGTTGAATGCCTCGGTATTCTGACTAGTGACCTCTGAGGAACCACCTGTTCATTTGTATGCAGGAGGGTGACATAAGTGCAGCTTATTGTCGTGGTTGCCTGAATTTGTCTCTACATCTTAAGTGTATGTAAATACAGATGCAAGTGAGGTCTCGCCCCCTGCAGTCTGGGTTTTTTTTAAAATGGTATTTGTTGAAACACTTACTATGTGCCAGGCACTGTACTAAGCGCTGGGCTAGATTCAAGGCTGTCAGGTTGGACGCAGTCCCTCTGTTCCACATGGGGCTTGCAATCTTAATCCCCATTTTACAGATGAGGTACCTCAGGCCCAAAGAAGTGAAGTGTCTTGCCCAAGGTCACCCAGCACACAATTGGCAGAGCTGGGACTAAAACCCAGTGTCTTCTTACTCTCAGACCTGTGCTCTATCCACTAAGCCACGCTGCTTCTAGTTGATCTGTTTTGACCGTCGCTTTGAAGCTGGCAATTCCACATTTGAGAGAACCCTTCTCTCCTGGGCTCAAGTGACGTACCTGCCCATAATTATCCGTCTTGAGAGCATCCTACTGTACTAAGAGTTTTAGCTAAACTAGGGTCAGTTGTTCCTGTCGATGCAGGATACCTGAATCAGAGCTCTGGGCCCTGGCAAGCTGAGAACTGCAGCTTTCATGAATGTAGCCTTGATGGCGATGCCAAATTGCTGTGAGCTGCAGTTTCTCTGGGTAATCCATATGCTGGGCTTGGCATTAACTCTAGAGGAAGCTTGACTGTTCACCTTCCAGGAGGTGAGTAGCTGCTCCCAGGGAAATTCAAATAACAATGAGAAATCCTTCCTTGGCCCTTCTATCCTTCAGTAGAGGATCCTTACCTGAAGTCAGGTTACCAGTTGGTTTCAGGTAGGTGGGAATGTCTTTTATTTGTTTCTTTGTGCAAAAGGAGTTTTCTGGAGAGACCTTTCTTTGGGGGGTGATAAGGTTAAATCCACAGGTAGTCATCAGGCTGGGCAGGTCACAGGGCTGAAGCCCAGTGTGAGAAATGGCTCTTTTCCTTGCCTCTCTGTTATTGGATAACTAGCCTGAGACCTAAGCAAGAATGCCACCTGGGAGCTCCTACTTGCTTACATCAACCAGGTTCCAAGTTGGAGGCTTGTGTCATTGTTCATGATTGTAGTCCTGAGGGCTTCCAGTGTATTAAACAGGCTACTGTTTGCCAGCTTGCTGGGAGGGTTCCCACTTGGCTGGTTGGATGGTGCATGCCTTGGCTTTCATCCCTCTGTTAATTAGACTTAGAGGTTAATACTGTAAATACCCTTAATGACACTCAGTTAATTTTTCTCTGCTGCCTCCCTTATTTCATTTGGCACCCAGTGTTGATGAAATGTTTACTGAAGCAGGGCAGTTAGGGATGTAAATAAATGCATTTACCTTCTCAAAGGTGCCTGAAGATGGAATTGAGGTAGGGGAATAAATCTCACCGATCATAATTATCTGGTAACTTCAGGGAGTAGTCAGACTAAGTAAGTTCTGCAATGATTTATTTGTCCTTGAATTTTCTCTCCTTCGATTAACTGTATGCATTTGGGACCTCTGTGTTCTTCCTTGGTTGGGAAATTTCTGTACATCCATCACTCCAGAGAAACCTTGGGTTCTGGTTTTGGTCTCCAACAAAAAACTGGACAAACCAAGGATTTAGAGCCAACAAATCTCTCATTTCCTGCCAGATCGTGGCAAGGCCCAGAAAGCAATATTTTTATTCATTATCAGTCAGAGTTCTTTTTCTCTATCTCTTTCTTTGTATGGACAGCTTTTTTTTTATTTTAAACTTTTCTTTCCCTGTCCCAAAAAACCAAGTTACAATTTTGGCCACCGGTTTATTAAACCTGAATTGTATTTTCTTAAGAACCTGTTGCTTCCTACTTGTATGTACTCTCTTACATGTTTGAGAGCCTCACCCCTTCCTTTACACTGCATATTTTCCATTTTAAGATTTCCTGTTAGAACTAAAGGGCAAAGATCTCTAAAATATCAGCCTGGAGCTGGGATTGTGTGTGTATAAAGGGTAGCCTCAGCTCCTGCTTTCTGTTTATTCACCACCCTTATCGAAGGAACCCAAGTCCCAAGTTCAGTGTCTTCAGCTTCTTACTGATTTGCTGGGCTAAAGTCCTGACTTCTCGTACAGCAGTGAAGGAAACACTTGAGCCAGCAAAGTCATTTGTGTCTATGTTGCGTGGCAATTATATTATATCATAATAATTGGCAGCAGGCAGACAGAATTCTGTCTTCTGGGTGTTTCCTCTTTTTACCTTCCTGCTCTTTACTTCTCCACCTCCTTCCCTTCCCCCATTTTCTCCACCCACCTCCTCTTGGCTTCCCCCGGCTCTCTAGCTACTTATCTTAGTTTTTACCCGATATGCAGTCCAGTGAGTCTGCATGGGTGGAAATTGGCCCAGAAGGTGAGTGTATGGGGGAAGGGAGTGAGAGACAGAGACAGAGAGAGAGAAGAGAGAATGAAGAATGAAGGAGAATCCCATGGCTTCTTATAGGCTCATTGGAATACTACAATATTAATTCACTCCAAGATGACACACCGTTTATGTGCGTAGGACGTTCTCCCCCTCTAGACTGTAAGCTTGTTTTGGGCAGGGAATGTGTTTGCCAACTCTTGTTGTACTCTCCCAAGCACTTAATACCGTGCTCTGCCCATAGTAAGTGCTTAGTACGTGCCGCTGATGTTGTTGGTGATGATGATAGGATCCATTTAAGCACTGCAAATATACACAACCAAGACTGAATTTGGGATATGGGTCTTCTTGGCTCACCAATTAAAGTGTAAGATCCTCAAGGGCAGGGACCATTTCAGATGCGTTAACTGAGCCACAGAGAAGTGAAGTGTCTTGCCCAAAAGTACACAGAAGACAAGCGGCAGAGCTGGAATTAGAACCTAGGTCCCTCTGACTCCCAGGCCTGTGCTCTCCCCACTAGGCCAGGATGTCTCTTGTTATGGGCAGAAACCATAGATACCAACTCTGTTTTATTGTATTCTCCCAAGCACTTAGTACAGTGCTCTGCGCACAGGAAGCATTCAATAAATGCCATTGATGATGATGAGTAGGTTTCAGGGAGAAGAGATGGGGAACATGAAGTTTGGGGCAGGAGGAGGGCTAAACCTGGTATGGGGGATAGAGAGGTCTAGAAGCTTTTAATTTGCCTCCCATAACCTACATTCTCTCAATCATGCCGCATACAGTAAATGATGGGCACTTTGGTTTTATATGCTTGAACATCTATGTAAACAGAAGTATGTATAGAAAATGGATGTGTGTGAAAGAAATGTCTATATACAACCGCAGTCATGCAAATCATGGTGTGTTTATATATATATACATTCAAGATTTATACACACAAATATACATATATATATATACACACACATATGGACATTATATATATGCACTTACAGATACATTGCAAATCTAGAGTATGTCCAAAAGTCATATTTTGTAGGTATAAACGTTAGCTAAGTATTTGATTCTTTGTTGACAGAGGATACTACTAATTTCTCTGTGTGGCTAGAAAGGTCAACATGCACTTAAGTGATTGTTGACAAGCTGTGTTTTGAACAATGGAGTAAACTACTGTTTTCAGAGCCCGTTTCTTAGCTTTATGGTCAGCATGGTACTTTGGCTCAAACCTGAACCACCCCACCTCTGATGGCTTCCGGATAGTCCACTCCTTCTGTAGCTTCCTAGCTCTTCACTTTGATATTGCATTACTTAAGTTTATCCTTGAAATGTTTCTGCTGACTTCCTCAGTTAGGATTTCCCTCATCTATCCACCAAACAGAAAAAGCTTGCTTTAATGTCCATGTAATCACCAGGAAATGACAGCCTAGCACGGCTCAGTGACGGCAAGCAGGGCTCGGAGACCGATTTTCTAGCTGGGCTCTAAAACCTCACTCTCAGAGACTTTATCCTGACTTTCAACACCAAGGAGAACTCAAAGGAATTCACAGAGAAACTTTCCCAGCAGGTATATACCATGTCTAGACCAAGCCTACGTCTCACACTCATACTGTTGTAACTTGTTAGTTGGATGGTGCTGCTGGTTTGGTGACTTTGAATTCATTTATTCTTCAGCTGGATTCCTTCTTGGTGCCAGACACTGGCTTCTAGAATGCCAGATGATCTTTTCAGAAGCCGAGTGGGACTTTAGTGTGCAGCAAGAGGATGGTATAAATGTCAAGTATGTGAGCACTATGACTGCAACATCTTCTATTCTCAGAGACACTGAAAACCATTGGAATTTTAATCTTCATTCTAAATGTTGTTAATGAAATTACAGGCCAATGAACACTTCTGCCTTACCCTTCCTAGTCTTTTGTCTTTCCTTTCTTCCCCTTCCCAATCCACTGGCTTTTGGTCTGTGTTATGTTTTCCTCTTTCCTTGGGTGGCTTCCTTCTTTCCTCTCCCCTCCTTCACTTCCTGAAACACTCCCTGGGACCGACGCAATTAATGGCCAGCCAGATAACAATTAAACCACTTCACCTAGCTGCTCAATGGATCAGTGGAGCAGAACAAGCACCGAGTTTGAGCTCAGTCTGCCAACCAAGCTAGAGGATTCCATTTGCCCCTTGGATAGATTCCTGGAACTTTTCCATATGGCTGTAGTTACAAGATTACATTTCATTTTAATTTTCAAGATTAGGGGTGAGAAGGAGGGGACGATGCCAGTAACTCTATTGTCCAGGGACTTGCCCACAAATAATGAAGTCCTCTGTGGATCATATGGATCTATTAATCTCTGGGGACCATAGTCTTCTGTAACATAAATGGGAAAAATGGGTTCCAAATATTATTTGTTGTTTTGGAATCAATCAATCAATCAATTGTATTTATTGAGCACTTACATGTACAGAGCACTGTACTACTGTACTTGGGAGAGTATAATGTAACAAAGTTGGTAGACATGTTCCCTGCCCACAAGTAGCTTACAGCCTAAAGGAAGAGACAGAGATTAGAATAAAATACAGATATGTATATGAGTGCTGTGGGGGTGAGGGTTGGGGATGAATAAAGGGTACAAATCCAAAGTGCAAGGGTGATACAGAGGGAAAAGGGAGAAGGGGAAATGAAGGCTCTTTTGGAGGAATCCTCCTGAAAGAGTTGTGATTTTAAAAGACTTTAAAGGTGAGAAGGATGATGGTCTATCAGATATGAAGAGGACGGGAGTTCTAAGCCAGAGGCAAAATGTGGATGCGGGGTGAGCGGCGAGATAGACGAGATCAAGGTACAGTGACTAGCTTCATGTTAGAGGAGTGAAGTGAGTGTGCTGGGTCATAGCAGGAAATCAGTGAGCTAAGAAAGGAGGAGGCAAGATGATTGAATACTTTAAACCAATGGTAAGGTGTTTCTGTTCTTGGAGGAGGTGGAAGGGCAACCACTGGAGATTCTTGAGGAGTTGGGAGAGATAGACTCATTATTTTTTTATAAAAATAATAATAATGTTGGTATTTGTTAAGCACTTACTATGTGCAGAGCACTGTTCTAAGCGCTGGGGTAGATACAGGGTAATCAGGTTGTCCCACGTGAGGCTCACAGTTAATCCCCATTTTACAGATGAGGTAACTGAGGCACAGAGAATTCAAGTGACTTGCCCACAGTCACACAGCTGACAAGTGGCAGAGCTGGGAGTCGAACCCATGACCTCTGACTCTGAAGCCCAGGCTCTTTCCACTGAGCCATGCTGCTATAGTGAGTGTGGACTGGAGTGGGGAGAGGCAGGAGTCAGGGATGTCATCAAGAAATCTGATTCAGTAGTCAAAACGGGGTAGGATAAGTGCTTGGATCAACATAGTAATAGTTCACATGGAGAGGAAAGGGCAGATTTTAGTGATGTTGTGAAGGTAGAACCCACAGGAGTAGGTGACCAATTGAATTTGTAGGTTGAATGAGAGAGATGGGTCAAGGATCATGTCAAGGTTAACGGCTTGCAAGAGACAAGGAGGATAGTGGTGTTGACTGCAGTGATAGGAAAGTCACGGGGAGGACAGCGTTTGGGTGGGAAGAGGAGGAGTTCTGCTTTGGATTCGTTGAGTTTGAGTTGTTGATGGGACATCCAACTAGAGATGACCTGAAGGCAGGAGGAAATGGAGAGAGTTGGATAGGTAAACTTGGGAATCATCCCTGTAGACATCCATGTAGAGATGGTAGTTGAAGCCATGGGAGCAAATGCCTTCTCTAAGAGAGTGGGTGTAGAAGGAGAATAGAAGGGGTTTGAGAACTGAACCTTGAGGGATGCTCACAGTTAGAGGTTGGGAGGCAGACAGGAGTCCATGAAAGAGACTGAGAATGAGCCGCCAGAGAGATAGGAGGACAGCCAGCAGAGGACACTATCAGTGAAGTCAAGGTTGGATGATGTTTCCAGGAGAAGGGGGTGGTCCACAGTGCCGAAGGCAGCTGAGAGATCGAGGAGGATTAGGATGGAGTGGAGGCTGTTGGATTTGGTGAGAAGGAGTTCAGTGGTGACTTTTGAGAGGGCAGTTTCTATGGAGTGAAGGGAGCAGAAGCCAGATTGGAGGGAGTCAAGGAGAGAATTGGAGGAGAGGAAGTGGAGGCAGCCAGTGTAGACAACTTGCTCAAGGAACTTGGGAGGGAAAGGTAGGAGGGAGATGGGGCGGTAGCAGGAGGGAGCCATGGGGTCAATTATGATTGGAAGTATGATTACCATGCACTGTAGGGATGAAATCTGGATTTCAAATCCGGAGGTTTTGTGCATGACTTTTTTTTTTTAAGTAGTAACAGGGAAAGGGGGCTCCTAGTTATTCATTCAATCGTATTTATTGAGCGCTTACTGTGTGCAGAGCACTATACTAACTGCTTGATATGGAGCAAGCGTAAGTGGGGAATCTATTATTAGGTTGTCTACAGCACCCACAAAGCATAGCATGACTTTTAAAAGGCGTATAGAATAGTGAAAAGAGATTTTTCCTTTGCTGAAAGATATAAATATGCAGGACCCTAAAAATAAAACAAAAGCTCCAGAAGGGGTCAGGTAAAGGTAGGAAAGTTGGAGCCATAATTCTTCCCTAGAAATGAAAATTGATTAACTTGAGTTTATGATAAGATAATTGAGTTTCTCTGAGTCATTGTCATGAATCGACATTCATAAACCTCTCTCATTAAGCAGTGAGGGATCTTACTTTATCTTAATTGATTTTTTATTGTTTTGTATTCCTGTGTTTACCTGTGTTTTTCAGTGCTCATGGAGCAGTGCTGAACTACTTGCCCAGTGCAATTGATCTTTTCATCTCCACAATGTGGCAAGGTGCTTTTTCTGTTTGAGGTTGATCTTTCTGGTAGTCATTAGATCTCTTGACCTATTTCCCTAAGTTCAGCTCAGCAATTCACTTCATGTGGTGTAGAAGGAGCACTCTTTCAGGAGAATTTAGAGTCTTTTAGCTGATGTCATGGTTTTACTTTGAGCTGAAATACTTAGAAACTTTAATTTTTTCCTTTCAGACACTGAATTTTGAAATTGTACCACAAGTATATTTTATAGCTCTTTATGGATTTGGATCAGTTCACGTATCCTGCAGGACCTGGAGTTCGATGGGATGGGTCTGATACCAATCTGAACCCAATCAGGCTCAAGTTGGGCTGAGGCAGGCTTTCTCAAGTGCGCCTCCCTACCCCAAATTAATCATTGAGATGTAAGACTGGATGGATTCTTCAGTCTTTAAATGGTGGCCCTCCAGGGACCGTTCCAGGCAGTAGGAAGAGTTATGCCGTTCTCTCATTGGCATAGAGGGTTCCCAGCAGAGTGGTCTCTGAATTTTAGTAAAACTGTTATGCTAGGGTTGGGTTAGGGATGGGGAAGGCTCAAGCTATATTAGGTTGTGCCCCCCAAATCCAGCCCTCTACCAGGAATGATTTGACTCAGGCCCCAGTGGATAAAACACTATAGTATTTTCTTTACTAAGGGAGGTGGATGGTATTCTGTATCCTTTAGAGTATTGTTGGTTCTCTTTAATGGAAAGGTTAACCCCTTTGAGCCCCCTGGAAATGTTTGTTTTAGATCTCCATTTTGGGTCTACTAACTAGCTCTAGTATTACAAGGCGGGGCCAAGAAATACTTGAATGGTCCTCTTAAAAAGAGGGTGAAAATCATTGGCCTAGTGGATACAGCCTTGGACTATGAATCAGAGAATGACGGTTCTAATTCTGGCTTCATTACAAGCTTGCTGTTGACCTCAGGTGAATCATTTAACCTCTCTGTGTAACATGCCCATTTCTGAAGTTGGATTACTGCTATCTGCTCCCTATCTACCATAAAGGAATACAGATGTCATGAGGATAAATTAGATATAAGCAAGGCATTTTGAGTTCTTGGAAGAAAAGCACTATCTATCTTCTAAATATTATCATTTTTATTTGAGCTTCAAATCATTTTGATTTTTATAGTTTCAAAAACTGTGTCTCTAAAAGTCTTGTCAGCCTGTTCTTTAAGCACTTGGGTACTCATTAAATGCGCTAAACGTATATATCACTCTAGTTCTGCTTGTAGTTTCATACAGCTGTCCTTCATTTTTGATGATAACAAGATGACTGATGGTGAGGATATATCCATGAGTGCGAGCGTGGTTGATAAGACCAACGGGGGATAGACACTCTTCTGTATTTTAAAATAGATCCTGGCTGCAATCAATCAGTCAATGAATCAGTAGTATTTATTGAGTGTTTACATATGCAAAGCACTGTCCTAAGCTCTTGGGAAAGTATAATACAACAGAGTTGGTAGACATGTTTCATACCCACAAAGAGCTTATAGTCTAGAGAGGAAGACTGATGTTTACAATAATAATAATAATTATGGTGCTTGTTAAGTGTTTACTATGAGCCAAGCACTGTTCTAAGTGCTGGGGTGGATACAAATTAACCAGTTTGGACACAATCCCTGTCCCCCTTGGAGCTCACACTCTTAATCTCCATTTTACAGATGAGGGAACTGAGGCCCAGAGAAGTTAAGTGACTTGCCCAAGGTCAAACAGCAGACATGTGGTGGAGCCAGGATTAGGACCCAGGACCTTCTGATTCCCAGGCCCGTGCTCTATCCACTAAGCCTTGCTGCTTCTCATAAATGGAAAGTGCATTGGCCAGGAAGCGAACCCGGGCCTCCTGTGTGACAGGTGAGAATTCGACCACTGAACCTCCAATGCTTCATTAAAATTTGTTAAAATTAATTCTGGATATGTACATAAGAGCTGTTGGGCTGAGGGTGGGGTGAATATCCAGTGCTTCAAGGGTACAGATCTAAGTGCATGGGTGACGCAGAAGGGAGAGGGAATAAGGGAAATGAGGGCTTATTAGGGGAAGGCCTCTTGGAGGAGATGGGACTTTGAAGGTGGGGAGAGTTGTGGTCTGCCGCATATGAAGTGGGAGGGAGTTCTAGGTCAGAGGGAGGGCGTGGGCAAGGGCTTAGCAGTGAGATAGAGGTACAGTTAGTAAATTGGTGTTAGGGGAGCAAAGTGTGCCAAGTAGGTAACAATAGGAAATCAGTGAGTTAAGGTAGGAGAGGGTGAGCTGATTGAGTGCTTTCAAGCTGATGGTAAGGAGTTTCTGTTTGATGTGGAGGAGGACAGTAAACCTCTGGAGGTTCTTAAGGAATGGGGAGATGTGGACTGAGTGGTTATTTAGAAAAATGATCCAAGCAGCAGAGTGAAGTATGGACTGGATGGAGTGTGGAGAGACAGTAGGCAGGCTGATGAAGTAGTCAAGGCACAATATGCAAAGTGCTTGGATCATCATGGTAGCAGTTTGGATGGAGAGGAAAGAGTGGATTTTAGCAATGTTGTGAAGGTAAAACTGACAGGATTTGGTGACAGATTGAATATGTTGGTTGAGTGAGAAAGATGAATCAAGGATAATTCCCAGATTTCAGGCTCGTGAGACTGCAAGGATAGTAGTGTTGCCTGCAATGAGGGGAAAGAAGGAGGGAAGACAGGGTTTGGTTGGAAAGATGAGGAGTTCTGCATTAAGGTGCTGCACTAATGTGTTAGGGCCTGTCTCTACTTTTGGGCCTGCCTCTCTGTATCCTGAGCTTTACAAAGTCTTTGCTCAAGAAGAGTAACCTCTTGTCTGTTGCTGGCTGCCATTGTTAAAGACTGTTCTTAATAATAATATTTGTTAACTGTCCCTTAAATTATTCTGCCCTACCTACTTGCGTATGTTTCCTTTCAGTTCCATACAGCAACTGGTTAGGCATCCTGTTATCATCCATTCTCCTCAGATATCTGCAGATTTACAGCCCTAGAGACCAAAGTCTCCATCGCACATTTACAAACTGCATTCACTATGACATGTTCTCTTACTCCCTTCACTAGTGTCAGCAGAGAAAGCTGAATCTCACAACCCAAATGAAACCCTCCCTGGATTTGTGAGAGTCCAAATGGCACCAGGAGAGTAAGACCCAGCCAGGGAATATTTTGCATTTTGGGGAGGCTAAGGTGGAGGCAGAGTAAGCTCTGTAACATGAGACCTACTCAAATGGCATTGTGAGCAGAGTGCCTAACAGGCGGCATTCAAAAAATTCAAATTTGGCTTCATAAATCATCACTGTAGGCACATTTCCTCGCTAGGCTACGTATTTGCCAGCTCAAAATCTATTCACTACTTTGCCAGGAGAGAGGACTCATTCACTGATAGAGCTTGATTCTCTTCAGAGTGACCTCTATTTTAGGAGAGGAACTGAGAGAGATTTGTACTTCAGAATCCCTCTGAACAAGGGTCTAAATTGTATATTAAAGGTCTTGCTTTTTTCACTTATCGGTCAGGGACCCTGATTTGGGTGTCAATGGCAAAAATGACCATCATACTTCACAGGAAGAGCTATACTTTACAGCACAGTTATTTCACCTCCTATTTTTCATCTGCCCCCAAAGTGATAAGCAATTTCAGGGTTACAAACCTTTCAATACTTGGGGCATAACCTTTCCTCCAAGTAATTTGGCAGATATATGAAACTTCCTGGCATTAACTGCCAGAAACATAGGAGCTACCCCAGGATAGAACCATTCATCTTTATGGAGGTGGTACAAGGATCAAAATGTATTGTCCCCAGACAAAAACAGACAAGACCTTTCAATGATTAACACTGTAATATTGTTATTGAGTTTCCAGTCCTTTCTGGAGGCCATAAGACAATACTCCCTGCGGGCTCTCATGTGGTTTCTCAGCTAGGGATTGAGAGATTATTTTTATAGCAATTTAGTAGTTTGAGGTGGAAACTCAGGCCCTCGGAATGACTTCTTGATGGGTCACGTAAACGAGAGGGAATCGTCCAAGCTATCAGGATAGTTTTTGAGTAAGCTTGAACCACATTGTTTTTCACCAGCTTTTGTCTAGTAATCCAGTTGCAACTAAATTAGTGACTGGAACTAAAAGTAAGATTCATTATAATCAGTGGTTCCTGTTGTCCTGTTATTTTCACAGTGGCTATGGAGAAAAAAGGACATATAAATAATGCTCATGAAGCCCTTGTCAGTGCATTGATGGAGGAAGTCCTGAATCACATTAATTGGCTTATCAACCATTTAGTTGCCAACACTACAGATTACTGAATCAGTTTATTTATTTCTTCCTAACATACTCATTGGGGGGCAATGTAAATAGAAGTCTTACTGTGGATTAACAACCTGATTACTCTGTATAACCTGATTATGCCATATCTACCCCAGTGCTTAGAACAGTGCCAGGGCCATAATAAACATTAACAAATATCATAAAAATAGATTACCCCTCTGGCTATCACTCCCTATGCTCCAGAATGTGAAATTCTAAAGGCTTAGAGTAGGTTTAAGAGTTCTAACCCCTATTCTCCTAGCCAGATTTGACACCGAATGCAGCCGTTGTTGATATTTCAGTATCCACCACAGTTTCATTTAACAATCTGAATTCAGGTCTCAGTCCATCTCAGAAGAATTTGACTCTTTAAAGAATCATTGAATGGTAAGTGGTATCTTGAGGTGATCTGTTCCAGTGTCCTGCCTCCAGTAAAGTCAATGCCTAAGCCAAATGGCTGTATTTTTGAACATCTCCAGCAAGTTTCCACAACTTCCCTTGGTGTCCCTTATGAGCGCTGACCCACTCTTCAGTGTAGTTCTCCTTTATATCTAACCAAACTCTATCTTGTTGCAGTTTAAACCCATTTCCTCTTGTTAACTCCTCTGTTAAAATGGAGAACAGGTAGTTCACATCTTCCTCCTAGTAACTATTCATTTAGTTGATGACAAGAATTGTCCCCTTCTCCAGGTTAAACAATTCTATTTCCTTTCATCATTCCTCAGAGGTCCTATTTTCCATGTCTTAAATCACTTTTGTTTTTCTTCCAACTTTCTTCAGCCCCTCCATGTTATCTTAAAATATGGAATCCAAACTAGGTTGGCACATTCCTCAGGTAAATACCAAGAAGAATGAAAGGGTTACTTCCCAACTTTTACATGCCATCATCTCATGGATTCCTTCATTCAGGATTTTGTAAAAAATATTAAATAATATAGACTCGAGGACTCACACTGTGGGATATCACTACGGCCCATCCCAAGACGACTGAACCATTGCTAAAGAATCTGTGATTACGATATTCTTACTTGTTGGGCATCTCCCTTACAGCTGTATAGTCTACACCAGGAATGGGCAAATTTGGCTAGCTGGTTGATTTATTCTGGTCTGCTAATTGAGCATTGGCAGAGGTTGCACTTTGATCAACCAATCAACCTATCAGTGGCATTTATTGAGTACCTACTCAATGCAGAGCACTGTACTAAGTGCTTGTACTGGCTTCTAGACCAGGCCCTTCCTTCTGCCATCTCTCCTACCTACCCATCATGCAGCATTGTCTACATATTGCTGTTCTTGCCACCTGTGGCACGTGGGAGTTACTGAGTGCATCCATGTCAAGCTTGGACTTAGTAGGGGCCACAGTCTGTTCTCACTGAGAGCCAAAGGGAGAGTAATCTGTGTGTGGTCCACCATAGTTTGGGAAATTGGTCATTACCCAAGCCTGGTTTAACCCTAAACTTCTAGCTTGTTGATCATCAGTCAACAGTATTTATTAAGCATCTACTGTGTTCAGAGCTCTGTACTAAGCACTTGGGAGAATGCAGTAGAACTGATAGACATGATCCCTGTCCTCACGGAGCCTAGAGTTTAGTGGGGGGAGAATACTATATGAGTACCCACAAATGACTATAAATATGCAAATACATTTCATTAGATACACAGACAAAGTTCTTAGCATATGTACTCATGTCAGCATATGAGGCAGGACATTTAGCAAGGCTACCAGATTATAACCCAACAAACAACATGAGAGTCAGTGAGCCAGGGTTCCAGTTTGAGAATAGAAAAAGTTTTACCCAGCTTGCTGATTGATTCTCATTCCCAGATGGTTCTGAGAAATATAGGCCTCTGGCTTCTGGGAAATGTTGTTCCCAGACAAAAGTTGCTGTAAGAATAAATTTCTTATTTTCCTTTCAGTCCTTTGAATTCAAATCCACCTCCAATAGGAGTCTGAACATTCTTACAATCACCTCCTTATATCCTCCTATGCTTCTACACCACTTCAATCAATCAAAGATATTGAGGGCTTACTGTGTGCCGAGCACTATACTAAGCATGTTTTAATGGTTTTCGTTAGGCACACACTATGTGCCAGGCACTGTACTGAGCACTGGGGAGATACAAGAAAATAAGGTTGAATGCAGTCCATGACCCACCTGGGGCTCACAGTCTTAATCCCCATTTTACAGATGAGGTAACTGAGGCCCAGAGAAGTTAAGTGACTTGTCCAAGGTCACACAGCAGACAAGTGGCGGTGCCAGGATTGGAACGCAGATCCTCTGACTCCCAGGCCCAAAGGAGTTGTTGAGGAGTGGGGAAATGGGATCAGAATGGTGTTTGAGAAAACTCATCTGGGCAACACAGTGGATTATGGAATGGAGAGGGAAGTGTCTGGAAGCAGGGAGGTTGGTGAGGGGGCTGATGCCATATTCGAGGGAGGATATGGCAAGTGCTTGGAGTAGGATGACAGCAGTTTGGTTGGGAGAGGGAAAGGTGGAACTGACAGGATTTGGTCTGTGATGGGAGAGGAGTGCCAAATTACCACTCGCTGATTAGTAATTTTGCCTTAGTCTCTTCTCAGGATTCAAAGTTATACTGACATGTCTTTAGTTACCAGAGTTGTAATCTACTCCTGATCAGGCCTCTTTGAAATACAACAGCCAAAAACAAGGGAATCCTATATTCATTTTTCCAGCTTCAAATAAAGTTTTCCCTCTGTAGATTCTCATAAATATCCTTATCCTTTCCTGCCTTAACTCTGCCCTCTCCTCTGCCAGGCAAAACTACTTTTCTTCCCTCATTGACACCCATGCCCATCACCCCCGCCAATTGTTGCGGACTTTTAACTTTCTCCTCAGGCCCCCTGTTCCTCTCCCTCCCCCATCCCTCACCCCCAATGATCTGGCCACCTACTTCATTAAGAAAATTAACACTATCAGGTCTGAGCTCCCCAAAGTCACCCCTCCCCCTTCTCCATCCTCCCCCCTTCCAACCCTCTCCCCTACTTTCCCATCTTTCCCTGCAGTATTCTCAGAGGAGAACTCCGCCCTCCTCGTAAGTGCCACCCCCTCCACCTGTGCTTCGGACCCCATTCCCACTCACCTTATAAAAACTATTGCCCCTGCCCTCCTCCCCTCCTTAACCTCTATCTTTACCCACTCACTCTCCAATGGCTTCTTCCCCTCTGCCTTCAAACATGCCCATGTCTCCCCCCATCCTAAAAAAACCCTCTCTCGACCCCAGTTCCCCTTCCTGTCATCGCCCTATCTCCCTCCTACCCTTCCTTTCTGAACTCCTAGACTCTACACTCACTGCCTTGAATTCCTCAACTCCAAAATTCTCCTGGACCCCCTCCAATCTGGCTTCTGTCCCCTCCACTCCACCGAAACTGCCCTCTCAAAGGTCACCCATGACCTCCTTCTTGCCAAATCCAAAGGCTCCTACTCTATTCTAATCCTCCTCGACCTCTCAGCTGCATTTGACACTGTTGACCATCCCCCTCTCCACACTTTATCTCACCTTGGCATCATGTTCTCTGTCCTCTCCTGGTTCTCCTCTTATTTCTCTGGCCATTCATTCTCGGTCTCCACGGGTTCCTTCTCCCCCTCCCATCCACTAACTGTAGGGGTTCCTCAAGGGTCAGTTCTTGGCTCTCTTCTGTTCTCCATCTATACTCATTCCCTTGGTGAACTCATTCGCTCCCACAGCTTCAACTATCATCTCGATGCAGATGACACCCAAATCTACATCTCCTCTCTGGTTCTCTCCCCCTCCCTCCAGGCTCGTATCTCCTCCTGCCTCCAGGATGTCTCCACCTGGATGTCTGCCCGCCACCTAAAACTCAACATATCTAAACTGAGCTCCTTAATGTCCCTCCCAAACCCTGTCCTCTCCCTGACTTCCCTGTCACTGTGGTTGGCACTACCATCCTTCCCGTCTCACATGCCCGCAACATTGGTGTCGTCCTTGACTCAGCTCTCTCATTCACCCCATGCATCCAATCCGTCACCAACACCTGCCAGTCTCACCTTCACAATATCGCCAAGATCCGCCCTTTCCTCTCCATCCAAATGGCTATTGTGCTGGTACAAGCTCTCATAATATCCTGACTGGATTATTGTGTCAGCCTCCTCTTGGATCTCCCTTCCTCCTGTCTCTCCCCACTCCAGACTATTTCTTCATTCCGCTGCCTGGATCATCTTCCTACAGAAACGCTCTGGGCATGTCACTTCCCTCCTCAAAAACCTCCAGTGGTTGCCTATTAACCTCCACACATAACAAAAGCTCCTCACTCTTGGCTTCAAAGCTCTCTATCACCTTGCCCCCTCCTACATCACCTCCCTTCTCTCTTTCTAGTGCCCATCCCGTACGCTCCGCTCCTCTGCTGCTCACCTCCTCGCTGTCCCCCATTCACGCCTATCCTGCCATCAACCCCTGGCCCACATCCTACCGCTGTCCTGGAATGCCCTCCCTCCTCACCCCTGCCAAACTAACTCTCTTCCCCTCTTCAAAGCCCTACTGAGAACTCACCTCCTCCAGGAGGCCTTCCCAGACTGAGCCCCCCTTTCCCTCTGCTCCCCCCCTCCTCCCCTCCCCCCTACCCTCTGCTCTTCCCCCTTCCCCTCCCTCAACACTGTACTCATTTGTATATATTATTTATTACCCTATTTATTTTGTTAATGAGGTGTATATCTCCTTGATTCTATTTATCTTGATGATGTTGTCTTGTTTTGTCCTGTTTTGGTTTGCTCTCTGTCTCCCCCATTTAAACTGTGAGCCCGTCATTGGGCAGGGATTGTCTCTATCAGTTGCCAAACTGTACATTCCAAGCTCTTAGTACAGTGCTCTGCACATAGTAAGTTCTCGGAAAATACTATTGAAAGAATGAATAAATAAAGGCTAGTGATTCTGAAACAATATTTGTCAATTCCTTGACAGGAAGCATAACTAATTGATGTCACTGGGAGTCCAATTGACCTGCACTTAGGGCCTTAAAAATCCTGTAGAGAGAGACTTCTAATACAGATTCCTGGAACAGATTTGTGCCAAGGCCTGTCTGCTGTGGGAAAGACAGGCAAAGTTCCTCTTTCCATGTTGAGTACTCTGCTTCTCTAGCCTCACATATCTGATGAGCAATTTAGTCTGCCTGCTCATTCAGCTATCTAGTCTATAGCCAATATGGGATCACTCATCCCTCCCTCAAAGCTCCCTCCCCTCCGCAGCATGTATATCAGGGACCCAGAGTCAGATGCAGAGAAAATTGCCTAAATTTGGAGTCCATCTGCTTGTCACATATGGAGGGTGTGGGGAGAGGGGGGATGAGATGGGGATCAGGGAAAGGTTTTATCTGCAGCAGATTGGATTTGGTGCCAATCCACATTGCCAATTTGCATTTGAAGTCTATTTATTTATTTTTTGTCATGTTTCTGGAGGGTTGATTCTAGGTCAGTCAGAAATCCAAGGATGAGTTAGTGTCCTCATTGCCTTAGGTTTCCTATTATCAGGACTTGCTCATTTGACTACAGCCAGTTTTCTAAACCATCTACTTCTTACCTAGCTTGGTGTTGTATGCTTCCATCACAGGGAAGCTCTAAGACTCTAGCAATCCTAGGGTCTAGATAACACTTGCTTAGGTTAAATTGATCTCTGTTGAAGTTGTCATAAAGGGGGATGGAAGAATCATTGAAAGCTCCGCCCCCCCCCCCCCCCCCCCCCCCCCGCCACCCCGCTTTGGTCTTATGTAATTAAAGACCACTTTTTGGTTAACTATTCATGCCTCATGAAATTTTCTCTTCTGTCTTGCCTCAGCTTTCCTTTTTTTTGTGGATTTTTTTTTTCCAACCCAGTTGTACTATTTCTTCGTGCTCCTTAGTGATCCAATCTAATTCCCACTTTTTGTGGTATTCCTATTTGCTTTTTGGGTTTCTGAACAATTCAGGCTTTAGCCAACCTGGCATGTTTGACCTCCTTTGCTTCCTTATCTGACTTAATTTAGTTTCATTGTATCCTTGTCTGAATTTTAGAAGAGCTGGAACTGGTATAAAAAGGAAAGTAAACAATGATGACGCTGGTGCCATAAATAGTTGTGTAAATACATCAACCACAGAGCAAGCTGAGTGCCTGTGACAAGTACTGAAAATACAGCAATAGAGGTCCATAGTCCTTCCCGACTAATGACCCTTTTGTATAGTCATGTGTCTCCTCTTTATAGGAATGTCTTTTAATCCTGAATTTGCAGGCATCTGGCTAAACAGAAAAGGTGAGAACTAGGCCACTTGTTCCACAAATTGAGGCTTAGGGTCTGCACATTTCAAGGGTCAAGTTGGAAATATCGAATAAGTGGTTGATAGAATCAAACCATTCATTGCCCCTAGTGAGCCAGGGATAGACATAATTATTCAATTATATCTCCATGCATGATTTGAAACATAAAGGGAAGTCAGCTTTCTAAATTTGGCTTTGGGTTTTCAAAGAGAAACTCAAACATAAATGCTGCATGACATTAGAGGATGATTCATCTTTTTTTTCCACAAATTCTGCCTCCTAATTTAATGTTAAACTCACCAAACATCTGAGTCCAAAGGTTTCTTTGAGATTTCCAAGACAGCACGTTACAGTATTGGTATATTAACCTCACCTCAACATTCTAACCTATTGGTTTCAGGTGTGTTTTCCAGGACAAAGTGTGTGCATAACTGTCAGATCTTTTAAAATGTCCTCTTTCATTCAGTTTCAGCAAAGACGTCACGTTGAGCCCCTTTAGAGGGTTCCATCTTGAAAGATTGGATTATGCATTATATAAATATGTATCGAAAGGTTAAAGTCCAAAGATTGTTGGTCTCTATTCTACCAGTATCACGAATGAGAGTTCTATCTATAATTGTGCATCACCCTGTTGTAATCTCATTGGTTTAAGTGTGGTTCTTTTACCAAGCCACTTTGCAGAGATCAAGGACATTTTCACTTCTTCAATTAGCAGAAATCCTTCCCTGCTATCTACAGCAAAAGTGGTTTTTGAGCTTGAGTGAAAAAAAAATATCTGAGGAAGAATATGTTAAAATGTTTTCATAGACAGATATGATTTGACTTTATATTTTTTAAATGGCATTTGGTAAGTGCTTACTATGTTGCCAGGCACTGCACTAAGCACTGGGGTAGATACTAGCTAATCAGGTTGGGCACAGTCCATGTCCCATGTGGGGCTCATAGTCTTGATACCCATGTTACAGATAAGGGAACTGAGGAACAGAGAATTAAAGCGGCTTACCTAAAATCACCCAGCAGGCAAGGGATGACTACCCTTCCTAGGACCTGTTTTATGGCTAGAGTTACCATCACTGAAATATTATCAAAGGAGATTTTCCATCATTGTATTTCTTCCAGGGCTGGCACCCCCTTCAACCCAATCCTATTTTTTGAGTTTGTTCTTCAGTTTTTCTTCAGTTCAGCTGAGTTCAGGTCTCCCATTCTCCACCTACGTCCTAACTTTCCCTTCAGAGTCAGCAGGAGTTCCACAGAAGCTGCAGCAGTGCAAAAAGGAAATGGCAATGAACTTGCTGTTAGAAAATGAAGAAATCTTCTTTTTTTTCCCGATGGTATCTGTTAAGCACTTACTATGTGCCAGACACTGTGCTTAGGCACTGGGGCAGATACGAAGTAATCAGGTTGGACACAATGTATGTCCCACAGAGGGTTTGTAGTCTTAATCCCCATTTTACAGTAACTGAGGCACAGAGAATAGTAATACTAATTGTGGTATTTGTTAAGTGCTTACTATGTGTCAGACACTGTACTAAGCACTGGGGTGGATACAAGCAGTTCGGGTTGAACACAGTTCTCTGTCCCATGTGGAGCTCACAGACTCAATCCCCATTTGAGAGATGGAGGTAAATGAGGCACAGAGAAGTGAAGTGACTTGCCCAAGGTCACACAGAAGACAAGTGGTGGAGCTGGTATTAGAACCCAGGTCCTTCTGACTCCCAAACCTGTGCTCTATCCACTAGGCCATACTGTTTCTCTTGTTATTCCAGATGAACAAGGCATTTTAGAGGAGTTACTGTCCACTTTGATTTCTTAGACTCAAACCAAGGAACACTGAATTCTATCAGAGGCAGATCAACTTTATAATCCTTGGAGCTTTCCAAAATATGTATTTTAGTTTGGTGAGAGGCAGGGGGCTTTGGAGACTTGGAGTGGATATTAAATAACCTGTACTGCTTTGTTTACTGGTTTTCATACCCAGCCCAAGACAAGATTTGTTCCATCCTGGTTTATCTGATGTAATAGCTAATCAGTAATTATCTAATACATGAGACCAGTCATTTTCGATCTCTCAGTCCAAAGATGCATTCCTTCTCATCTTATTTTTCAAATTTAAAGTTAGTGCATAGTGTGCTCTTTCACTCACTCTTCCTCTCTTTTTCTCTACTTTCTTTACCCCCAATAAAGGGGCTGTAAGTAACAAGTAGATTAAGGAATATCCAAAAGTATTATGCCTAATTGTAGGTTTTATTTCCTTTTCTCCTTAGCCCTAAGAAATGCCCTTTTGTAGAGGTATAGATCAAAAATGTAATCACATGTCTCCAAAAATTAGTCTCACATATGATGGAAATTTTCCATTTTTCTAGTATGCTGATAGGCTCTTCTCTCCAGATTAACTTCTGGGTCATCAAACTAAATATCAGACAATCCTAGATTTAAGTGGTTTCCATTCCCGAAGAACTGGCTTTGAATAGACAGTTAGGCATGTCCCCTTCAGAATTTTTTCTCCTCTACTTGTGTATGTACAAAAATTAAGTTGCAAAGGATGGTGATGATGATAATAATTATTGTGGTATCTGTTAAGCACCTACTCTGTGCCAGGCATTGTATTAAGCTCTGGGGTGTATATGAGCAAATCAAGTTGGACCCAGTCCCTGTCACACATAGGGTTCCCAGGCTTAATCCCTATTTTATAGATGAGGTAACTAAGACACAGAGAAGTTCAGTGACTTGCCCAAGGTCACACAACTGGGATTAGAACTCAGGTTCTTCTGACTCCCTGGCCCATACTCTATCCACTAGGCCATGCTGCTTCTTGGAATCACAGGTAAGAATCATCTGTAGAGTATGGATGTAATTCTCTAATACTTATTTTTTGTCTCCCCAAAATATTACATAATTCACTGAATACAGTGCATCTCAGTACACATGAATGCAAGATAGAGCACAGAATTTTTAATTTCCATATACAATACTATATGCAGCACTAAATTTCAGCCTGAAGTCAGAGACCAAAAGGCTCAACATGTTACTCTTGATGGATTAACTTAATTCCCTACTGTTTGTTTCTAGTGATAAGTATTGATAGCCCATAATCCTGGCATCATCATTCCACCTCCACTTTAAACAGAAGCTCCTTACCTTCAGCTCTAAAGCATTCAATCACCTTCCCCCCTCCTACTTTACCTCCCTGATTTCCTATTACAACCTGGCCCAAACACTTTGTTCCTCAAGTGCCAACCTACTCCCTTTACCTCGATCTCATCTGTCTCTCCACTGACCTCTCGTCCATGTCCCGCCTCTGATCTGGAATGTCCTCCATCTTCATATTCAACAGACTATCACTCTCCTCACCTGCAAAGCCTTAATGAAAGCACATCTCCTCCAAGAGGCTTTCCCCAACTGGACCCTCATTTCCTCTTCTCCCACTTCCTTTTGCATTGCTCTATATTTGGATTTACACCCTTTAGTCATCCCTCCCTCAGCCCCACAGCACTTATGTACACATCCATAATTTATTTATTTATATTAATGTCTGTCTCCCCCTCTAGACTGTAAATTTGTTGTGGGCAGGGAATGTGTCTACCAACTCTGTTATATTGTACTGTCCCAAGCACTCAGTACAGTGCTCTGCACACAGTAAACTCTCAATAAATACGATATATTGATTGAACTGATATTTCTTTCATATTCAGACCGTCACCAAATCCTGCCAGCTTGACCTTCGTGACGTCTTCAGAATCTGCCCCTTCCTCTCCAGCAGAAATGCTATAACAAGGTCCAAGCAGCTATCATATTCCGCCTCATTTTCTGCATCAACCTCCTCGCTGACCTCTCTGTCTCCTGTCTCTCCTCACTCCACTTCACTCTGCAGTTTTCTAAAAAACTGATCAGTCCACATCTCCTCAAAAACCTCCAATGGTTGCCCATCCACCTCTGCACCAAACAGGAACTCCTTACAAAGTCACTGAATCAGCTCTCCCACTCTTATCTAACCTTGTTGATCTCCCATTACAACCCAGAAGGTACATACTTCATTCCTTTAACACCAACCTATTCACTATCCCTCGATATCATCTGTCTCGCCTCTGACCCCTTGCCCATGTCCTCCCTCTGGCCTGGAACTCTCTCCCCCTTCCAAAAGACCACCACTCTTCCTATTTTCCAAACCCTACTAAAATCATATCTCCTCCAGGAAGTCTTCCCTGATTAACCCTTCATTTACCCACCCTATTTGCCCTCTTTCCTGCATTGCCTACGCACTTGAGTCTCTACCCCTTAAGCGCTTAGAAACTTACCCCACCCACAGCGCATATGTACATGACCTTGTACCCTGGCATTTCCCCATGTGTAATTTATTTTAATATTTGTTTCCTCCCACTATAGTGTCAACCCCTTGAGGGCAGGGATTGTGTCTGCCAATTCTATTATATTATAATCTGCCAAACACTTAGTATAGTGCCCTGCACACAGTAAGCACTCAATAAATACTATGGCTTGATGGATAAACGAGGCCTCAGTGTCAGCATTGCAGTTGAGTCTCTGTTCCAAAGTATCAACTGCACATTCCATTTAAGGCTGAGAGGAATGGATAAGTGTTGAAGCTCCCTATCTTACAGACAAGTCACATGGATTCAGCTCTAGTAACTTAGTTTCTGGAGAGAGGGTCATTCAGGAATGGAGGAAGAGATTCCTCACTGAGTCTCGATACACACAGTGAGTTCACTCTCTAGTTGACATAAAATGAATAATCAACTAACAAATTGTCAGGAGAAATGCCTAGCTGTTATCCTCTATTTTTCTACCCATAGAATGTTCAAGGAGTTTGCTAGCTACCAACCATTCAGCCTACTTGGTGTCCTGTCCTTATTTACTCTGAACTGAGGCAATAAAATAATTCTTTGGTGCTATAAACCCATGATCTAGCATGCTGAAGGTCACTGTGCTCAGAAATGTTTTTATAGCCTGTAAATGCTCCAGCCAATTACAGTCATACACTGGATCATAAATTATTTCACCGATTGTACTAGAATTGGCCTTTTCTTCTACCTGTCAACGCTTTCACTTCTGACTTGCTGGGATGAATTCTTGACCTCTAAGGTAAGGTGGCATTTGCCTGGAGGGTCCTTCCTGCTGTGATTGCCACATTCTGAGACTCTCTCTGCAGGAGTTGAGTATGTTTGGCCATCTGATGGATGAGCTGAGACTATTCTTTTAAGTACTCTTATTTCAGACCCAAATGTTTTCTTTAGAATATTTCTTATAGGATATTTTAATATTTGGAATTTTTTTTCTTCTTCAGATGATCTTAGCTGTGTTCCCTGGGACTGGAGCTATTTCCAAAATAAAGATATGTTTAATACTAGAGACCTGTCAAGGGAAAGGAATTTGCAATTCTACAGGCTCCAAACACCACCTTGCTTTCAAAAAGAGCTTGGAGGATAAGACCCGGAGAAACTCATGGGGGATTTCTTCACCGCAATCAATCATGTTTATTGAGCGCTTACTGCGTGCAGAGCACTGTACTAAGCATTTTGGAGAGTACAATATAGCAGAGCTGATAGATATGTTCCCACAATGAGCTTGATGACATTAAGGATGCAGAACTAATGCTCCATCAGGAACTGGGCATAGTCCTGGAGCTAGAGAGTCAGTATATAGGAAGCAGATAGGAAGTCTTTTGCCTTTAGTTGCATAAGACTTGTTGAGGAAACAGAGACCTGAGCAGAAAGCACATGGTGTTTGAGAGAGAAGACCTCTTTGAGCTTACTTGGGTTGAGTAAACCTTTCTAGATTCCCAAGACTCCAGAAACTGTAGTTTAGGATTAAGTCTAGAGAAGGAGAGAGTGGGTTTGTGTTTGTTCATTCAAAGAATTCTCAAACCCATCTTAACATTTAGTAAGAGTTTAAAACCCCCCCCAAAAACTTATTGTATATTTTTGCACAAATAAGTTCCAAAGAAAACTCATCTTCCCACCCAATCCATCTCCTTCCGGAAGCTTTCTCATCACTGCTGACAACATTACCATCCTGTCTGTCTCACAAGCTGAGAAGCAGCATGGCCTAGTGGAAAGAGCATGGGCCTGGGAATACCAGAGGACCTGGGTTCTAATACAAGCTTGGCCAATTGTTTGCTGTGGGACCTTGGGCAAGTCACTTAACTTCTCTGTGTCTCAGTTTCCTCAACTGAAAAATAGGGGACTAAATACCTGTTCCCCCTATGACTTAGACTGTAAACCCAGTGTGGGCAGGGACTGTGCCCCCTCTAATTAACTTGTACCTATTCCAGTGTTTGGCACATAGTACGCACTTAACAAATGCCATAAAAAAAGCCCACAACCATGGCATTTTCCTGGACCCATCTCTCTCCTTCAATCCAGATATTTGGTCACCAAATAATAACAATAATAATAATGGTATTTGCTAAGTGCTTATTATATGACAAGCACTGTTCTAAGCACTGGGGAAGATACGAGGTAATCAAGTTGTCCCACATGGGCTCACATTCTTAATCCCCATTTTACAGATGAGGTAACTGAGGCACACAGAAGTTAACTGACTTGCCTGCACACATCCCCCCTACTCAAATACCTCTGATGTCTGTCTCTCCTACTAGATTGTATCCTCCTTGAGGGCAGGGATTTTGTCTAGTAACTCCATTATATAGTACTCTGTTGTACTGGGGAAACAATGCGGCCTAGGGAAAAGGACTCAGAGGACCTGGATGCTAATCTCAGCTCTGCCACTTGCCTGCTCTGTGACATTGGGCAAGTCATTTAACCTCTCCGTGCCTCAGTTTCCTCATCCTTTAAAATGGGTATTCAATACCCATTCTCCCCCCTTCTTAGACCATGAGCCCCTGTGGAGTCAGGAATTGTGTCTAGCCCGATTATCTTGTAGCTACCCCAGCACTTAATACAGTTCTTAGCTCATAGTAAGTGCTTAACAAATATCATGATTATTAAGAATAATCAGTCAATGATATTTATTGAGAACGTACTGTGTGCAGAGCACTGTACTATGCACTTGGGAGAGTACAATACAGCAGAGTTGGTACTCTCTCAAGTGCTTAATACAGTGCTCTGCGAACCGGAAGTCACAAGCGATACTATTGATTGATTGACTTCTATCTATAATAGAGGTTTTAAAGCACAGGTTTGACTCTTCCTTCTCAGGCCTGCCTCCTTAGTGTGTTCTTTCATTCTACTTACTCTGACTGTAGGTATTTTCTTGTCTAGAAAATAGAGAAGCAGCGTGGCTCAGTGGAAAGAGCACGGGCTTTGGAGTCAGGGCTCATGAGTTCGAATTCCAGCTCTGCCACTTGTCGGCTGTGTGACTGTGGGCAAGTCACTTAACTTCTCTGTGCCTCAGTTCCCTCATCTGTAAAATGGGGATTAAGACTGTGAGCCCCACGTGGGACAACCTGATTCCCCTGTGTCTACCCCAGCGCTTAGAACAGTGCTCGGCACATAGTAAGCGCTTAACAAATACCAACATTATTTTTATTATTATTATTATTGTCTGTCTTCCCCATCCAAGTGTGAGCTTCCTGTAGGTTTGGTTGTACTTTCCTAAGCCCTTAGTGTAGTGCATTGGACCCGAAGACTTTCAAGAAATTCCATTACTAGTATGGTGTGACCTGGGCCAGATGAAATGATGAACTCTGCATTTTACAAAGTTAACAGTTCTAATATTGGTATTTGTTAAGTGCTTACTTACTAAGTGCCCAGCACTGGGATAGATAGAGTGTGATAAGATCAGATACAGTCCCTGTCCCACATAGGACTCACAGTCTTAGAGGGAAGGACAATAAGTATTTTATTCACTATCCTACAACTGTGGTAACTGAGGCCCAGAGAGGTTAAGTAACACAGCAGGCAAGTGGTGGAGCCAGGATTCGAAGTCATGTCCTCTGCCTCTCAGGCCTGGGCTCTTTCTACAGCATTTCCCCATTCGTCAGGAATCTCCAGCGGTTCAATCATTCATTCAATAGTACTGATTGAGCACTTACTATGTGCAGAGCACTATATTAAGTGCTTAGAATGTACAATTTGGCAACAGATAGAGACAATCCCTGCCCACCACCCATCTCTGCGTCAAACAGAAACTCCTTCCCATAGGTTTTAAAACACTGCATGAGTTGGCCCCCTCCTACCCCCCATCACTACTCTCTTACTACTCACCGGTAAGGGAGGAGGCGTCGGCTTCCTCCTCTCGCCCCGATGCCGCTTCCGCACTATCCCTCCTCCCCCCTCCCTCTTCTTCCCCTCCTTCGAAGCCCATATCATTCGCCTCTACCACCCACTCCAGTTACTTGTCGCCGTCATCTACCGCCCTCCCGGTCCCACCTCCGACTTCTTCAACCACCTTGACCCCTTTCTCACCTTCCTTCTCTCCTTCTCTCTGCCCACTCTGATCCTTGGAGACTTCAACATCCATACGGATGTACCCGACGACTCCTCTGCCGCCCGCCTGCTATCCCTCCTCGACTCTGCCGACCTCCTCCTCCACCATACCGCGCCCACTCACCGACTCGGTCACACCCTCGATCTCGTCATCTCCTACCGCTGCACTATCTCCTCCCTCACCAACTCTGAAATCCCTCTCTCTGACCATAACCTTCTCACCTGCCTCATCTCTCACACTCCCTCCCCCTGCAAATCTTCGCTACTGCCCCACAGAGACCTCCGCTCTCTCGATCCCATCAGTCTTTCCAATAGCATCTCTCCTCACCTTGCCGCCCTGTCCTCTCTTCCCACTCTCGACGATCGGGTCTCCGCTCTCAACTCCACCCTCTCTACTCATCTCGACTCTCTCTCCCCCCTTTCCCTCCGCCGCTCTCGCTCCACTAACCCACAGCCCTGGATCACCTCCTCCGTCCGCCTCCTATGCTCCTATGCTCGAGCTGCTGAGCGCTGCTGGCGAAGGTCCAAGCACCAAGCCGACCTCACACACTTCAAATTTATCCTTTCCTGCCTTAACTCTGCCCTCTCCTCCGCCAGGCAAAGCTTCTTCTCCTCCCTCATCGACACCCATGCCCGTCACCCCCGCCGATTGTTCCGGACCTTTAACTCTCTCCTTAGGCCCCCTGTTCCTCCCCCTCCCCCATCTCTCACCCCCAATGATCTGGCCACCTATTTCCTCACGAAAATCAACACGATCAGGTCTGAGCTCCCCAAAGTCACCCCTCCGCCTCTCCCCTCCCCCCCAACGACCCCCTCCCCTACTTTCCCATCCTTCCCTGCAGTATCCTCAGAGGAGATCTCCTCCCTCCTCGCAAGTGCCACCCCCTCCACCTGCGCCTCGGACCCCATTCCCTCTCACCTTCTTAAAACCATCGCCCCTGCCCTCCTCCCTTCCTTAACTTCTATTTTTAACCACTCAATCTCCAAGGGCTCCTTCCCCTCTGCCTTCAAACATGCCCACGTCTCCCCCATCCTAAAAAAACCCGCTCTTGACCCCACTTCCCCCTCCAGTTATCGTCCTATCTCCCTACTACCCTTCCTTTCCAAAATCCTAGAACGAGTCGTCTACAATCGATGCCTAGAATTCCTTAACTCCCATTCTCTCCTAGACCCCCTCCAATCTGGCTTCCGTCCCCTCCACTCTACCGAGACTGCTCTCTCTAAGGTCACCCATGACCTCCTTCTTGCCAAATCCAATGGCTCCTACTCCATTCTGATCCTCCTTGACCTCTCTGCTGCCTTTGACACTGTCGACCATCCCCTCCTCCTCCATACCTTATCTCACCTTGGCTTCACGGACTCTGTCCTCTCCTGGTTCTCCTCTTACCTCTCTGGCCGATCATTCTCGGTCTCCTACGCTGGAGCCTCCTCCCCCTCCCATCCTTTAACTGTTGGAGTTCCTCAAGGGTCAGTTCTTGGCCCTCTTCTGTTCTCCATTTACACTCACTCCCTCGGTGAACTCATCCGCTCTCACGGCTTTGACTACCATCTCTACGCAGATGACACGCAGATCTACATCTCCGCCCCTGTCCTCTCCCCCTCCCTTCAGGCTCGCATCTCCTCCTGCCTCCGGGACGTCTCCACCTGGATGTCGGCCCGCCACCTAAAACTCAACATGAGCAAGACTGAGCTCCTCATCTTCCCTCCCAAACCCGGTCCTCTCCCAGACTTCTCCATCACCGTGGATGGCACGACCATCCTTCCCGTCCCGCAGGCCCGCAATCTCGGTGTCATCCTTGACTCGTCCCTCTCGTTCACCCCACACATCCTATCCGTTACCGAGACCTGCCGGTTTCACCTCTACAATATCGCCAAGATCCGCCCTTTCCTCTCCACCCAAACGGCTACCTTACTATTACGGGCTCTCGTTATATCCCGGCTAGACTACTGTGTCAGCCTTCTCTCTGACCTCCCTTCCTCCTCTCTCGCCCCGCTCCGGTCTATTCTTCACTCTGCTGCCCGGCTCATCTTCCTGCAGAAACGATCTGGGCATGTCACTCCCCTTCTTAAACAACTCCAGTGGTTGCCTATCGACCTCCGCTCCAAACAAAAACTCCTCACTCTAGGCTTCGAGGCTCTCCATCACCTTGCCCCTTCCTACCTCTCCTCCCTTCTCTCTTTCTACTGCCCACCCCGCACGCTCCGCTCCTCTGCCGCCCACCTCCTCACCGTCCCTCGGTCTCGCCTATCCCGCTGTCGACCCCTGGGTCACGTCCTCCCGCGGTCCTGGAACGCCCTCCCTCCTCACCTCCGCCAAATTGATTCTCTTTCCCTCTTCAAAACCTTACTTAAAAATCACCTCCTCCAAGAGGCGTTCCCAGACTGAGCTCCTCTTCCCCCTCTACTCCCTCTGCCATCCCCCCTTTACCTCTCCGCAGCTAAAGCCTCATTTTCCCCTTTTCCCTCTGCTCCTCCACCTCTCCCTTCCCATCCCCACAGCACTGTACCCGTCCGCTCAACTGTATATATTTTCGTTACCCTATTTATTTTGTTAATGAATTGTACATCGCCTTGATTCTATTTAGT
This sequence comes from Ornithorhynchus anatinus, assembly GCF_004115215.2. NCBI lineage: Eukaryota > Metazoa > Chordata > Mammalia > Monotremata > Ornithorhynchidae > Ornithorhynchus > Ornithorhynchus anatinus. Next base: position 20,296,960 of record NC_041753.1, on the reverse strand, counting down.
TGCCATTGTTTTTACGAGATGTTCTTCCCCTTGATGCTGTTTAGTGCCATTGTTCTTGTCTGTCCGTCTCCCCCGATTAGACTGTAAGCCCGTCAAACGGCAGGGACTGTCTCTATCTGTTGCCGACTTGTTCATCCCAAGCGCTTAGTACAGTGCTCTGCACATAGTAAGCGCTCAATAAATACTATTGAATTGAAATTGAATCTTACTACAGCCCAGCCCACACACTTTGCTCCTCTAATGCCAACCTACGCACTGTACCCCGATCTCATCTATCTGCCACCGACCTCTCACCCATGTCCTGCCTCCAGCCTGGCATGCCCTCCCTCTTCATTTTTGACAATTATTCTCCCCACCTTCAAAGCCCTATTGAAGGCACATCTCCTCAAAGAGGCCTTCCCTGATTAAGGCTTCATTTCCTCTTCTCCCACTCGCTACTGCATCACCCTGATTTGCTCCTTTTATTCATCCCCAACCTCACCACCCCACGACATTTATGTATGTATCCGGAATTTATTTATATTAATGTCTCTCTCCCCGTCTAGACTGTAAGACTGTTGTGGGGAGGGAATGTGTCTGTCATATTGTTGTGTTGTACTCTCCCAAGTGTTTAGTACAGTTCCCTGCATACAGTAAGTGCTCAATAAATACAACTGATTGGTGGATTGTTTGATTCTCAGTAGGAGAGACCCTATGTGCTAAGGGAGCTTACTGTGATAGGATGGTTTTGTTGTGTGTTGATTCAGGGACCTAGAGGGCATTACTGTTCCAGGAACTGCATTATCAAAGAATGAGAGGCTGGAGAAAGTTAAGTAGTGCTTTCCTTCCTTTCCCTCTTCTGCAGTAGCTCCAATACTTGCTGCGATCTTGGTTTTCCTTCATTAGGGCCCATAACAGCTCAAAAGTTGACTGAGGGCAGACAAATTCCTCAATAAGTACAGTCTGCCTTCCCACAATCCGGCATTCAGTTCTCCAATAAGGATCACTTCAATCCCACCCTTCCCTTCTCCATCCTGTTTCTCAGTGCGCTGTTATGCTATGAAGTTCTTCATGACCCTCCTTCTGACTCAGGACACGTCTTTTTCAATTTGGAATTCCCAGCCCAACCGTCATTATGACTAGACCTGGTGTTCTCATAGGTTGAGAAAGCCTCAGTTGCCGAGAAGTAGCAACCTAACATTTTGGTGATGGGGGGATGTCTGCTCACCCCTGATGGTCAGCTTATTCCTTCAGCTTTGGTGCAGTTGGGAATCTGCCAGTTGACACAAGGAATACCCAGCATGGTGAAGAGACTGGAGTGCATTTAACTGGCTTAATGACTGTATAATTACAAGTCTCCCTAACTGCTCTTCTACAATTAGAGCTCATCATATCCTCAAAACCTGTCAGGTTTAAAAAAAATAATTATAGGCTACCTCATTATTTGGGCAGGGGGGAAGGGAAGAAGGAACACCGATCCAAGGCTGTCCTCATAGGTACAGCTGTCCTATTAACTTTTCTAGACAAGCAGTTTCTACCAAAACACAGGGTCTGTCCCCTCACCCAGTGCTACATATTTTAGCTTCCCAGCATGGGGAAAAGGAACTGGAAGCAAATAAAACAGCAGGAGGTCTGTAAGGGATGGGTGCTTGGTTTCAACTCCTCATCCTTCCTCTCTGGCTTTTATAGGAGCTCAGTTTGGTTTTCAGAGTTTTTCACTTCTCTTTTCTTCTGTAATACACTCTGGATCAGTTTTATCTAAGCCTCATCAAAATGCTCTGTCACACAGAGGTGAAGAGAGCAGGAGAGGGAGAGAAAGAGAGAGAGAGGAAGACAGAGAGAGGGAAAGAGAGGGGGAGGGAGAGAAAGAGAGAGAATGAAGAAAAGAGGCAAGGAGAAAGGGACGATGGGGGAGAGAAAGAGAGAAATTTGCAGTTATTGCCTCACTGAGGTCCAAAATAAAGTTTACTCATGTGGTGGAAAATTGTGAAATCCAGCCCTCAAAGCTTTTTGTTTGAAAAGGCTCTGGGCTGTAAGGCCTGAACTGGAGAATTTAATGAGTCCGCCACTCTCTTCAATTATTCACTTATTACTCTGCTAAGGTCTGTAAAGCGGCTTGATAAGATTTATTGCTAATATTCCCTTTTCTCTGACCTGTCAGCTTTTTCTTATTGAGTAGTTTTCAACTACTTTTAAAGGAGCTCTCTAGTTTCACCACAAATCTAAACATCAGAGAGGTCTCTTTCCAGAGGAGGGGAAGCAAACATACATAACCAGTATATTCGCTCATCTAGTTTTTTTGTTCTGTCATTGTGCCTTTGATTTTTTATGTTTATTCCATGGATAGCATGTTCTGTTTTTCTCTTTCTCCTCCTAATTGAACTGGGCATGTGCTTATGTGGTATCCAGATGAGCAGTTGTTGAGCAGGAAGTTAGCCTATAAGCGAATTACGTTAAATTCAGTGTAAATAAAATGAAAAGCCACTTAATTTGTGATGATGCAGAGGTCCAGTGAGCACAGGCTGATTTTGACCAGTAGCTACAGATTGCGCTAATTGAATCTTTATCGTGAGCCTCAGCTGGTTAGATAAATCATCTTCAGGTGTAAACAAGTCAGGAAAAAGGAGACAAGGGCTGGATTCCTTGTCTCATTTTCCCAGTAAGTATATTATGTTGTGACGGTGAATGGGAAAGAGTCTGTAGAATGCTTTGAATTCCTGGAGTGGGGGTGGGGGGGCTGTTTACATTGATAATGTTATCATGACTTCTGAATATCTCCTACCTAAATGTCACAGAATTTTACTCCAAAGGACCCCATGATTGTTGGATGTCAAATACAGATTTCTTCCTCATCCCAGGAGGACAGTTTTGGAGTCCTTGCTTGAGTTGATATTTTCCCCAAACTAGGCCTAGGGTTCACATTTTAAGGCATAAGTTCTCTACCCTCCAGGAGAGTCACCTAATTCCTCTGAACAGGAAGCTTTCATTCTGAGGTGAGTGAGGGCTCCGTCTTAAAAGGAAATGAGGAAAGGAGCTTGGGCCCCAGATACAAGAAAAAGGATTTATTTTTTTCTTCCCTAGCTTTGGACTTTATAGATAAATGTGAAAACCAAAGTTTTCAAAGTTCCAGGACCAAAGACTCTGAAATGCTAGGTGTTTGACCTTTGTTTGAATCTGACATGTAGCCTCAAATGCTACCCTTAAAATAGAGTAAAACTTGCACTAGTATTTTTTCTGGAGGAAAGAAACTCAGGAACTTACATTGTGAGGTTGCTATTTGGAATTTCCTAGAGGTGGAACTTCAAAATATGGATGATATCAAAATGCAAATATACTGAGGATTAATGAATGAGTCTAAAATTTGAATAAACAACTAATTTTGCTCCTGTCTATCAACGCCTAGTCTCCAACCTAGCCTTCCATTTTCTCCAATATACCTACCAGCCACTTTCTCCCACCCATCTAATTGTTGAGGCACTCTTTCCAAATCTTTGTTTCCTCCTTTATCCCATAATACTGGTATTTGTTAAGGGCTTACTATGTGCTAAGCACTGTTCTAAGTACTAGGGTAGATAGAGGGTAATCAGGTGAGACAGTCCCTGTCCCATACTGGGCCCAGGGTCTAGGTAGAAGGGAGACAGGTGTTGAATTCTCATTTTACAGATGATGTAACTGAGTCACCGAGTAGTTAAATGACTTCCTGACATTCACACAGTGGACAAGTGGAGCAACCGGGCCCAGGTCATCTGACTCCCAGGCCCAAACTCTTTTCGTTAGGCCATGCGGCTTTTTGTCTTCTCTAATGCCGCTCCTTATCTTTATTTTTCTTGTTCTTAGAATCTTGGGGAGACATTGACCAAGTTTGCTCAAAAAAGGGTATATTATTTCTTCCGTTCCTTAGTAGATGTTACTGGGTGTCATTAATGAATTGGTCAGTGGTATTGGAGAGCTGAACCTTTTCTAATTTTTTTTTAAATGGTATTTGTTAACTGCTTACTATATGTCAACCACTGTTCTAAGCACTAGGGTAGATACAAGTTAATCAGGTTGGACACAGTCCCTGTCCCTTATGAGGCTCACAGTCTACTTGTCTCTCCCCACATTTTAGACTATTAGCCCTCTGAGGGCAACAATTTTTCCTGTTAGTTTTCTTTGTATTTTCCCCAGAGCTATGTTTGACCAACTGTATTGTCTTGTCTTATGCCGTTGAGTCGTCTCTGGCCCATAGCGATACCACGGACACATCTCTCCCAGAACACCCCATTCTCCATCTGCAACCATTCTGGTAGTGTAGCCATAGAATTTTCTTGGTAAAAATCTGGAAGAGGTTTACCATTGTCGCCTTCCGCGTGGTAAACTTGAGTCTCCGCCCTCGACTTTTTCCCATGCCACTGCTGCCCAGCACAGGGGAGTCTTGACTTGTAGCAGATTGCCTTCCACTCTCTAGCCATTGGTCAAGCTAGGAATGGAATGGGTATGCCTCTGCTTGACTCTCCCTCCCGTAGTTGAGACTGGTAGAGTCCTGGAAAAACTCTCCAGGTGTGACCCTGAGAGGGTAACTGTATTATATTCAATAAATGATTTTTATGATGATGATGATGATGTTAGTCTATAAGATCCCTGTGGGCAGGAATTGTCTACATCTACTCTTTTGTATTGTACTCTCCTAATGCTTAGTAAAGTGTTAGGTGCACCTATGCGCTCAATAAATACCACTGATTGATGTGCATATGTAGTTGCCTTTCGTATTCGAAGAAGATGCTGCTGATGGTGAAATTCACCTATGAGTGCATGCGTGGCTGAAATAGCCAGTGCGGGAACCGTAGTCCTGGCCACATCAGGCACACACAAATTTTGTCCCTTACTGTGTCCTTAATTTTTGTAGCTTCTGGCACTGTTTTCTCTTTTGCCTCCTTGTCTCTCTTTCCATATGCTCCAACAAAACTGTTCCCTTCCAGATGGCAGTGCACCATACAGTTCTGTCCTCAGCAATTGACTCCCAGTTTTCAGCTGGATGTTGATAGTGGAGAAGATGGCAGCATTTAAAAAAGCTGAGAGTGTGTTGTTTCCTTATACCCCAAGCCCCACCAATTGCCTTAGGGCAGACACAATTCCGATCATGTGCAGGTTTTGCATATCCGCACTCTCCACCGTTCCTTCTATAAGCATTCTACAACTTTCAACATCGACTAGTGGAAGAGTGTGGGCCTGGGAGTCAGAGGATCTGGGTTCTGATTCTGGCTCCGTCACTTGTCTGCTGTGGGACCTTGGGCAAATCACTTAACTTCTCTGTGCTTCAGTTACCTCATCTGTAAAATGGGGATTAAGACTGTGAGCCCCTTATGGTTCATGGACCGTGTCCAACCTGATGAGCTTGTACCTACCTCAGCGCTTAGTACACTGAATAGCACTTAGTAAACCCTTAACCAATACTATTAAACAAACACATAAAAAAACCCCAAAGGATGTCTGCCCTTGATGGAGTATGTATGAGTATGTATGCATGTGACTGGTATGTGAAGAATAAAGTGGAGAGTTAGGCACACTTATGAGCCCTAAAAATATAAGGTTGTGTTCAGCTTTTTCTCTGATGGAAATCTAGTACCCATTTTCATGGGATCGCTCCATTTACATGAAAGGAAATCCATTTTTCAGCTGGTAGAAAATTAATTAGGTGAATAGAGTCAGATTCTCTCTGCTGCTATACATGTTCCATTACCATTGGCTTCTCAGGTTTAACAGAAGATGGATTAGCATCACTGCCAAAGGTTTCTTTTCTCTCCCCTTAGAAGGGTAAGGTTTTACCCCAGAGTTTCAGACCAACCAAGTGCAAGGAACGTGTACCCAGATCCACCTCTTGGTTTGGAACTCTGGGAGAAAAAAATTCTCTCAAGGCAAGTATTTATACTGAGGTTCAGTTCTCTTCAGTGAGAACACTTTCAAGAAGTATCACTTTTCAAAGATTCCAGAAATGTTTTCAGATTGTCTTAGAACAAACAGTTCTGGACACGATGGGAGATTTCTGATTGATTATTATTTCTTGCACTTCACCCGGAGTCAGGCATCTGAAGATTCCTAGCCCTGCTTTAGACCTGTGGGTTGATCCAGGAGAAGTTAGGCTCTTTCTGTCTTCATTCATGGATAAAAATACTTAGTTTGAATTCCTGGCAATTAAAAGATACTAATCAAGTGCAAAGAATTATTATTAAAAGTGTAATAATAATAATAATAATAATGATGGTATTTGTTTAGCGCTTAACTATGTACCAGGCACTGTACTAAGCGCCGGGGTTGATACAAGCAAATCGGGTTGGACACAGTCCCCATCCCATGTGGGGCTCACAGTCTCACAGTCTCAATCCCCATTTTACAGATCAGGTAACTGAGGCCCAGAGAAGTGAAGTGATTTGCCCAAGGTCACACAGCAGACAAGTGGCCAAGTCCATATAGCAACAAAGCCCCCTCCCCCCAAAATACTCTGGTTTGGTTTTTCATATTTTGACATGTGCAGCCCAATATAGTAAACCTTACTGATAAGGAACTGCTTGGACATGCTTTAGAGGGATAACTGCTATTTGATGCTTTGTATTGCTCATAGGTAAAACTGTTCAAGAAACTGAATGTGCCTCCTGTGATAATGACAATAATAAAGATATTTGTTAATACTACTACTAATTTTTATTGTATTTGTTAAGCACTTAAGATGTACCAAGTCCTGGGGTAGATACAGAATGACCAAATCAGACCCAATCCTTATCCCACAAAGGGATAAAGCACGGGCCTGGGGGGCAGAAGATCATAGGTTCTAATCCCAGTTCTGCCACTTGTCTGCTGTGTGACCTTGAGCAAGTCACTTCACTTCTCTGTGCCTCAGTTTACCTCATCTGTAAAATGGGGATTGAGACTGTGAGCCCCACGTGGGACAGGGACTGTCTCCAACCTAATTTGCTTGTATCTACCCCAGCATTTAATACAGTGCCTGGCACATGGTAAGTGCTTAAGAAATACTATGATTATTATTATTATTAGGGGGCAGAGAGAGAGAACGGGTATTCAATCCCCATTTTACAGATGAGGCACAGAGAAGATAAGCAGTTTGCCCAAGGTCACACAGCAGGCAAGTGGTGGAGCCAGGATTAGAACCCCAGTCCTCTCACTTCCAGGCCTACGCTCTTTCCATTAGGGCATGCTACAACAATTGAGGCCTAAAACCACCACAGCCCTATAGAACTTCAGTTTGGTAGGAAGCTCATGGCTCACCATCAGCATACTTCCCCAATAGCCCTAATTTTCCAATTGGCCTGCTGACTTTCTTGATTCTATTTTCTACTGTGTGACTGTGGGCAAGTCACTTAACTTCTCTGTGCCTCAGTTCCCTCATCTGTAAAATGGGGATTAAGACTGTGAGCCCCATGTGGGATGACCTGATTCCCCTGTGTTTACCCCATCGCTTAGAACAGTGCTCTGCACATAGTAAGCGCTTAACAAATACCAACATTATTATTATTATTACATCCCTGTGCCAGTGGGTATCTCTATGTGACAGACTTAAGTGACATCATTTAGCTCTCTTTTCATTCAATTCATTCATTCAATAGTATTTATTGAGCGCTTACTATGTGCAGAGCACTGTACTAAGCGCTTGGGGATGAACAGGTCGGCAACAGATAGAGACAGTCCCTGCCGTTTGACGGGCTTACAGTCTAATCGGGGGAGATGGACAGACAAGAACAATGGCAATAAATAGAGTTGAGGGGAAGAACATCTTGTAAAAACAATGGCAACTAAATAGAATCAAGGCGATGTACAATTCATTAACAAAATTAATAGGGTAATGGAAATATATACAGTTGAGCGGACAAGTACAGTGCTGTGGGGAGGGGAAGGGAGAGGTGGAGGTCCCACTCTCTTCTGTATCACTCTTGCACTTCGATTTTAAGCTTTATTTACCCTTCCCTCAGCCTCACAGAACTCACGTACGTATCCATAATTTATTTATTTGTCTCCCCTTTTAAACTGTAAGCCCCTTGTGGATAGGGAATGTGTCTGTTATATTGTTATACTGTACTCTCCCCAGTGCTTAATACAGAGCTCTGCACACAGTAAGCACTCAATAAATGAGTGTAAGCGGCCCACGCTCAGTACCTGGACAGGCGGCCATGTGTTGAGCCCTCCTGGGAGGGAGTGGGATTAAATTTGCCTGACTGGGAACGAGCTGGTGGGTCTGTGTTCTCTACGCTACACCTCTCTGAGAGTGGTAGCAGGGAGGACAGGGTTTGGGTGGGAAGATAAGGAGTTCTGTCTTGGACATGTTAAGTTTTGAGGTGTCAGCGAAACATCCAAGTAGAGGTGTCCTGAAGGCTGCAGCAAATACCATCATTATTAAATGAGAGACTGCAGAGAAGGAGAGAGATTAGGCCTGGAGATGTAGATTTGGGAATCATCCATTTAGAGATGGAAGTTGAAGCCATGGGAGCAAATGAGTTGATGGAAGATGGAAAATAGAAGGGGACCCAGAACTGAGCCTTGAGGGATTTCCATAGCTAGAGGGTGGGAGGCAGAGGACGAGCCTTACTAAAATGCTCTGCACATAGTAAATGCTCAATAAAAACCCTTGATTGATTGATTAAAAAGATTCAAAAAGACAAACTCACTTGCCTGATCTTACCCACTGAACTTAATCACTTCATCTGAAGTTTATGTATTTGGAAGATAAGTTCTTCTAAGACAGTCAGGTACCGTTCAATAAATATCTTTTTCCCAGGCCACTAAATGACAATGTGATAACCAGCAAGTATTTGTATTAGAAGATTCTGGCTGGAGAGGAACTCCATAGAGCATTTTAGCTTGTGTGTGCAGTTCAAGAAGATTTGCTATGTTCTTGGACTCTGGCCAGATTTTAGTTGGGGAGAAGAATGGGATGGTGGGGGGAGGGATGGGGAGAAAGTATTTAAATATAAATTAAAGTTTCTTTAATCTGGGTCCCTTACTTCTCAGACGAAGTCAGGGAGAGATTTGCCAGTTTTAAAATGACAGATTAAAGTCCCTACAAAGATACATCCTAAATTCCACTTCTTTTTCAACTTTGTCTTTGTTGTTCCCCTAGGAGTTCAGCTGATTCTGCAGCTTATTCGCCTCCCAAAGCCGGCGTCCTTTGGCAATCAATTCTGATGATTTCTGTGGAAATGAGCATTACTTCACTGAGAATTATGGTGCGGACTGAGTAATAAGAGTCTAGTGGGAGCACAGATCCATCGTTATGCAAATGTTTTTAGCAATGAATGAGGAAAGAAAAATAAATGACAGGTAGCCTATGATGTAGAGAAGGCATGATAACATTTAACACTCAGAACATCTGTGCTTTTCTCCTACAAAGCCATTTGCAAACATTAATTAATGGAATTAATGTTTATATTATATGGAGTGAGTTCGGAAAGTTTCCATGAAGTCTCAGTGACTCTTTAATGTACAGATATGAAGGAGGCTTAAACCTTTTAATGGCAAGTAGAAGAGGCAGCTGTAGAACTACTTTCTATAGTGTAGTGGATAGAGCACAGGCCTGGGAGTCAGAAGATCATGGGTTCTAACCCCAGCTCTGCCACTTATCTGCTGTGTGACCTTGGGCTAGTCACTTCACTTCTCTGTGCCTTAGCTCAAATGTAAAATGGGGATTGAAACTGTGAGCCCCACGTGGGACAAGGACTGTGTCCAACCCAATTTGCTTTGTATCCACCCCAGTGCGTAATATAGTGCCCGGCACATAGTAAGTGCTTAACAAATACCATAATAACAATAATAATCATTATTATTATTACTTTCAGATCTGCCAGTTTAGCAGGAAAAATATGGGCATTGGATGGGTAAGACTATCCTCAGTTCTCCACATCTGTAGTCATTCTAATCTACTTATTTACAGGCAAGAGAAAGTTATTTTTTCACTTTTGGTATACATCCCTTCCCCGTCTTCTCCCTCTGAAAAGCTAGATACTGTACCCACACATTTAAGTTTGAATCGAGGACATAAATAATACAATTCCCATTTGCTTCAGAGAATCAAAATACATCTGATCGAAAGATTGAAAATTAATAAATCGCTAGAAATGAGGGATCGTTTTTATAGTGTTCAGCCAAAGTCCTTTAGGGTTTTATAAGGCCTCCTTCCTGTTACGTGGTATCACAAAGGACTCCTGCTTTTGAAGTTCTTCCAGGTGAGTGCAATTAGTAGTCAGCTTTATTGAGACCCTCATCCAGTGGAGAACACTGATGCCTGACCAATCATCACTCAGGGAGTAGTGGGGGGTGGGGCGGGGGAGGGGGAAAAGGAGGGAAGAGGAGGAGACTCAGCCAGCTCAATAATGTTTTACATCTGATTTCCCACATTGTCACCCATGCTGAAGGGCATATCCTCATTAGCAACTCAGTCATGAAAGGGCTTCCTTTTGTCATTGCAATTGATTTTTCCCTTCACCCTGAAGCAATCCAGAGTATACTGCAAGATCATGACTCCTCGGCCATGAGAGCATAGATGCCACTACTATGTTACATAAGATTTGAGAAGGTTGAGATCCAGTCATTTAGGGTGGACGTGACCTAAGGAGTCTGGATCCATTTTCCACTGCTTACAGAGCTGGCTGCGGTACACTCCTGGCCATTTCAAAAGGCTTCCCAACGCTGATGAAAAATCACAAGCCAGTCTTTCTCGAAAGAAAGAGGTCTGCACCTCTGAAAAGCAAATTTCCTTGAAGGGAACTAATTGCAAGAAAATCCAGCACCGGGTGGAATGCTTAGTGCCAGGGAACAGGACAAATCATCATTTTAAACACTGTTGTAGTGAAGTTGTTCATTATCTGTCCCTTAAATGACTATGTAGAGCATGATTCTTTTATTCTTTATTTTACTGGCAGGCACTAATGGTCGTAGACATTTGCAATTCTCGGCTGCTTTTTATCCACACATCTTAAAATGTCTTACAAACAGTAATTAATTTTCACAACAGCCTTATGTAGGAAGTATTATTATGTTTGTTATACTGGTGGGGAAGTGATGACACCAAAGGTGAAGGGACTTGTCCAAGATCACATAGTGAGTCATTAGGAGATCTGGGAATAGAACTCATAAATCTTAACTTCAATCTCCGGTTCTAGACACTGGGGCACACCGGCCCATACCTGGGGTAACTACTTATAGTTATATTAGGGATTAACAAATGACGTACAAGGTTTGAGATTATAGGCATCCGAACAAGCTTAGGTACAGATGTCAACTACTATGATTAAGCATTATATAGCAATTTATATTGGAAAAAGACTTTGCTATCATTTCTTTTATTAGTTATTGCTCACAACATCTCTGAGAGGAAGGTTAGTATTGTTATCCTCATTTTACAGCAGAGGAAAATGAGGCACAGAAAGGTTAAGGGATTTACCCAAGGTCACACAGCACTGAGATTAGAATTCACAGCCTCTAATGTTTGGTTTTACTCATTAAGACCTCTGAGCCATGGATCCCTGATCTTTCTACTTTGGACAATGTAGCTGGGTGTCTAAATATTGGAAACAACATTTTTAAAAGTCATACCCAACTTGAAATTTGATTTGGTAAGGTCAGCGGGAAAGACCATTTTGCATACCAGTTCTTTGGTGCGTTGTCCAGATTCTCATTTTTGAAGGTGGGCGAGTGAGGGAAATGTGAGGGATACTTTGATGTTTAAAATTTAGCTCCTAAAGGAAAGACCACAAAATAGCTATTGGTTGACTCCTGATGTGGAGTCTGGTTCCGAGTGCCTTCTGCCCCCCCTCCCGATAGAAGTCATGAAAGAGAGCATAGACTCCGAGAGGCATATTTGCACTGTGTCCCGTTGAATGCTGACTGGCCCAAGAGATTGGGGCTTGGTAGGCCAGGGTTGAGGGTCAGACTTTAGACTCGTTATGAGGAATACCTGGAAGGAATGTCCTTGGCAGGGGGTGTTGAATTTCAGCTTCACTCTCAGAGCTTCCTCTTCCCTCCCAGACTTTGCCCCCAAAGCAATGTCTCCTTGGCACAGCATAGTGGCATGCAAAGTGGCAGGGTTATTGCCCTCGCATCCCCACAGGGTTGGTGTCCTTTCCCAACCTGGAGAGCAGCAGTTTCTGAGGAACATGGAGATCTATTCCAAATAGCACTAGCTCCAATAATGCTAGCCCACAAGCATGAGCGCAAAGTCTGTCTGATGGCTAGCCACTTGTCTATCTTTGATCTGTTTACCTCTCTCCCTGTTGATCTGCTCGTCTATCACTCTCGCTCTCTGCCAATCTGCTGCTACTTTCCTTTGACCCTGTCTTGTTAGTATCCTGACCAGCTCAGGAGAAAAGAATGTGAGGACAGAATATCTTCCTTCACCGCTTCACCCTGTGTGACCTGGGGCAGGAGATGGTAGAGCAATTCCCCAAGGTCCCTCTCTATCTTCCCCTCTCTTTGATGTCCCCGGCCCTGCCCTTGCCTCTGCCCTGCCATTTTATACCCAGATTTTGCACTCACACATTCTTTCTGTGTAGGTGCTCGCAGCAGTTGGGTGGAACCCTGCCATTTAATCCCATTTCCCCTTAGCAAAGGCCTGCCATGAACCTTTTGGGCATAAATTACGCCCATCTGCTTCCCTCCATGCTGTGTAACAGAGGGGAACACATGGGCCTTAATGAATATTGTGCTTCACATCTGCAGCTGTCAGGAACAATGGAAGTAGAGAATGCAAACTCTGTAGAGTCCTCCTTGGCACCTCTCCTCCCTTCCGCCCTCGGAATACTAGACTCTGGAGTCCTCCTGCAGGTCCTCCTGCTGGAATTCTGGGCAAAAACCTCATGGGGCAAGTTGCAGCTCTTCATGCCAATACTTCAAAATTGATTTCCCCCCACTTATCGTAGTTTGATTGACATCGGCATAGGAAAAACTGTGGAATCCGCTAGTGTGAGAGGGATTATATTGGGACAACTAGATTTTTTCATTTTATCATTCTTTAACTGAAGTCATTCTCCATCTCCGCCCGCTCCACGCCAACCCCCACCACCTGGCCAGCCCTTAAAAACCCTTTCTTGGATGCTTTCTGTATTTTGCTGCTCCTTTCAAACCAGGGCCCAGACATCAGGGTACACCAGAGCCAGGAAAAGACAATTTGATTCTATTTATTGCTATTGTTCTTGTCTGTCTGTCTCCCCCGATTAGACTGTAAGCCCATCAAAGGGCAGGGACTGTATCTGTTGCCGATTTGTACATTCCAAGTGCTTAGTACAGTGCTCTGCACATAGTAAGAGCTCAATGAATACTATTGAATGAATAAAGTTCCTTTTGAATGACTTTTTTATGGTATTTGTTAAGCGCTTACTATGTGCCAGGCACTGTTCTCAGTGCTGGGGTGGGTTCAAGATAATCAGGTTGGACACAGTCCTTGACTCACACAGGGCTCACAATCTTAATCCCCATTTTACAAATGAAGTAACTGAGGCCCAGAGAAGTGAAGTGACTTGCCCAAGGTCACACAGCAGACAAGTGGTGGAGCCAGGATTAGAACCCAAGTCCTTCTGACTCCCAGGCCTGAGCTCTATCCATTAGGCAAACTGCTTCTGTAAGGGTACTGGGGTGTGGGGGGGTTCTGGGGGGCGTTACACCCTTACTCCCAAGGGGATGTGGTAAATGTCCTAGCCCATATCTGGAAGAGACCCCCTACGGAACCAAATTGAGGCTGTTTTCCTCCTTGACTTCTGTTGGGGGTAAAACTAAGAGTGTTCATAAGCGAGGGGAGTTGAACCACAAGGGTTCTGCATTTCAACAACAACAACAACAACAACTACCACAACAAACTCCAGGAGGGTACAAAAGAGCCTTCGGTTGAGGCTGAGAAGGAGAAATCTGAATTCCCTATGAAGAAGAGGGGGATGGGGTGGGAGCTCAGCGAAGAACAGATTGAAGCTATTAACATTTGATCAGTTTGGTATTGTTCTTTAGCTAGACCACAGCTTATGAGGATGTTTTAATAAATGTCTGGTTAGGATCCAATCCCATGCAGCCAAAATGGGTGTTGCCATGGATTCAGAGTAGCATGTTTCCCACACAAGTTATTCCTTCCCACCCTGAACTGTGAAAATAAGAAGGCTTAATCAGTGTCTTCCCCTTCCTCTTGAACTTCATATATTCACAGGCTTCACATGCCAACAGGACCATACGGTGACATTTAAAGAGCTATGCCCACCTAGACCAGCAGGTTAAACTCTGAGCCGCCCACCAGAATCTGACACGAGAGCCCTGTTCGTGTCTGCTGTACGGCAGCTTCACACAGCATCGATGCACTCAGACCATGAAAATAGCAGCATTACAGGTCATTCCTTTGTGCCTCTTCACTTCGGTCCCTTTTCTCCTTATTCCACTGTCGCCCATGGAGCTGGTCCACCCCATTCAGGAGAAGCAGAATACCCTTGGTCCTGGTTGGAGCTGCTTTGCTGTTGCTCTGGGAGAGGAGACTGATGAAACGATAGGGAATTGAAAAGTTTGGGGACACAGGCAGAGAACAAGGTGGGGGAAGTTGTTGGAAAGGGAATGGAGAATGTAGTCTAAGGTGCCGGTTGGTGGTGGAAGGAGCAGAGCGGCTCTAAAAAAACCTTATCCTTCTCTAGTTTAGGTATTTGCTCCTCTGCCTCTGACTTTTGACTTTTGTTGAGCTCCCAAAGTGCTTCTTTTCACCTTCCCCATTAACAGAGGAACCGAAACTTTGTTTCTCTGAGGGCCTGAAGAAAAATCCCCAGGGATTATTAATATACGTGACCTTAGCAAGCATGGCGGGAGGACTGAAAGGGCTTTGAAAATGTTCAGTGCTAGTTGATATCCATGGAAGAATGATAGGGGACCAGAGAAAGGTAAACGAAGAAAGGATGCACTTTAGTCAAAAGTGCAGAGCCAGAAACTTAAAAATGTCAGACTCAAGAAGCAGTATGGCCTAGTAGAAAGAGCAAAGACCTAGAAGTCAGAGGACCTGGGTTCTAATTCCAGCTACTCCACGAACCTTCTGTGTGACCTTGGGCAAGTCACTTC
The DNA here is from genome assembly GCF_004115215.2 of Ornithorhynchus anatinus. Lineage (NCBI taxonomy): Eukaryota > Metazoa > Chordata > Mammalia > Monotremata > Ornithorhynchidae > Ornithorhynchus > Ornithorhynchus anatinus. The sequence goes on along the minus strand of NC_041753.1, from coordinate 20,281,924 downwards.
AGTTCTCTGAGCCTCAGTTCCCTCATCTGCAAAATGGAGATTCAATACCAGTTCTCCCTCCTACTTAGACTGTGAGCCCCATGTGGGACCTAACAACCTGGTATCTACATCAGCAGTTAGTACAGTGCCTGACATAGAGTGTGTACTTAACAAATACCATCATTATTACCATCACCATCATCATAATTTTTACTAGTATTAATAGAAATAATACAATGCAAGAAAAAATACTATCAAGCACTAATTGGCAACAGAGACAAAAATCAAAAGGTTGTAGATTCAATTTCAACACAAAATCTGGGAATTGGTAGCTCTGAAATTACCTCTCCCAAATGCATATTCCAATCAGTCCCAGCGTGCCAGACAACTATTAAGTTACAAATAAAATCACTAAAAGTTATTGGAGGGAAAGATTCAAATTCTCAAGGTAATGATTACAATTCTGACCAATGTCCACAAGGTTCAGAAAAAGATGATGCATGTATAAACTTGACTTGCAGTCAGCCAGACTATGTGGAAATCGAATGAGCTATCATCATTCCAGAGGCCTTAGTTATTTACTTGTTATTAACATGTAGCTTATCAATTTTCATTGCTTTAAATCTATCTTAATAGTGCTGTACTGCAAGAGGATTCTCAAAGCAAAAGAGATTTAAGAAGTCCTATCTGCTCTAATTAGCAGCTGATCTAAAAACTACATAGTGACACTTGAACACTCTTACATGTGTAAAGTTCTTGGTAGACAAATAGTCATAGAATAAGACATTTGGTATAAATGTATTTTTCAACAGCAATTACTTCATTATTTTTAATTTTTGCCTCCAACTTACCCAGGAGATTTGCTTAGAGGAGACTAGACACAGGGAAAGTTTCAGTTTTAAAAGTTCATCTGGCTCTGAATTTCCTGTGTGCTAAAAAAACTAGTCTTCAATTTAAAGCAGAAAAAATGTTTTTTTTTTTCATCCACATCAAACTCAAAAATGGCTGAAGGGATTTTATTCAAAGTTCTAAAAAAATTCACCTTTTTGCCAAGACCCAGCATGGAAAATTTCAGCCCAAAAGGATAATTCTTTGGCAAGTTATATGAGCTAATGAAAACAGAGGGTTATAAAGGAAGCCTGTATGTAACTTTAATGGTCATTGGGGTGGCCATTGTAATGAGAAGAAGGACCTCATTCAATAAAGGTCTTTTTAAGTTGCAGCACTTTTTATCATCATTATGGATGAGCTGTGGATTAGAAATGGACAGAAGAAACCACTCTCTCAATGAATCAGACCCAACCGAAAGAGCCCTCAACCCTAAAAGAGGTATGCCCTGAAAATAGGAAGCTGACTGAAAAGGAAAAGGAAACCAACACATTCTTTGATAGCCTGCAAATGACAAGTGAAAGGGAAAATCCCCTGGAATAAAAATTCGCAAGCCATTCAAGTTAAGATAGTTTGCCTTAGTGCTGTGATACCAGCTCACCCAGACAGACAGAAAAGAGAAAAAAAGTAAGCAACGATAGGCAGTCACATATGCAGTGGTCACAGATTTATTGCAGAAGGACATTATGAAACCTAAAACAGAAGGCTAAATTCAGTTATTCCCCTAAAAATCACCCCCCTCCTTAAAACTGAAGGCTCAATTCCTCATGGTCACTCAGATCCCACATGCTACCAACTGTTAAATCCTGCAGCTTCTTCCTCTGAAGCATTTCACAGATCTGTCCTTTCCTCTCCATTCAATCACCATCCCGATTCGAGCACTAGTCATACCGTCTTTAGACTACCTTCTCAATCTCCTAATTGGGCTCCCTGTCTCTAGCCTCTCCCCACTTCAGTCCACACTTCATGCTGCTGTTCAGGGCATTTCCCTGAAACCTCATTCAGCACATCTCCCCTCTCCTCAAAACCTTTCACTGTTTACCAGATCTTGTTGCATCAAACAAAAACTCCTTTCCATTGATTTCAAAGCTGCCCGCCAGCTCTTTCCATTTTACTTGTCAGGTGTCCTTACCTGCTGTTCTCTGGCTTTCGTTCCTCTTAAGTTTACCTTCTAACAGAATCCCACTCACATCTTGCTCACCTCTAACTCCTTCCTCATGCTGCAACTCCCTTCCTCCACAAACCCAGGAAGCCTCATTCTTCCCCAACTTCAAAGCTCTCCTAAAATCCCATCTGCTCCAACTAGCCTTCTCCGATCAAATCCCGACCCCCCGAAGACATAGCAATCCTACAGCCACCTCTAGCACATATGTATATATCCACAGCCATCCTCAGGACTTGTGTATTTATGTATATTCCATTTATTTATTCTGATTCCACTGTTTGTAAATGTTTTTATGTCTGTTTCCCCTATTAAAGTGTATGCTCCCTGTGGACTTGGGTTTCTGTTGTACTTTCCAACCCCTTAGTATAATACACTGCACTCAATAGAGGCTCAGTCAGTAACATTACTACTAAGGTAAGCCAGAGTTGGTTTTTTTTTTCTAATAACTGAGTTGTTTCTGTGTGCTTCCAGTTGGGCTGCAGGGATGACTAAGTAGTTATGATGATGGTTTATTTATGTTAATGTCTGCCTCCCCCTCTAGTCTGTATGCTCGTTGTGGGCAGGGAACATGTCACCAACTCTTTTATATTTTTATAGTGCACTCTCCAAAGCACTTAGTACAGTTCTCTGTACACAGTAAATGCTCAATAAATATGATTGATTGTTTGATTGATGATTGACAAAGCCTGCTATTTGTGGCACAGAATTGAGACCACTCTATTTGGATCATCTTCCTGCCAGTCAGTCAATCATATTTACTGAGCACTTACTGTGTGCAGAGCACAGTACTAAGCTCTTGGGCGAGTACAATACAAGAATCAACAGACGCATTCCTTGTTTGGTGCGTTTCTTCCAACAAAAATCAGACATTTCTTCCTTGGGTCTAGTGGGCAGATTGTGGAAGTAAGTGGATTACTGTTGCTTTTCTGACAGTTCATCTATGTATTCATAGTGGATATATGCACACATATACACATCTATCTATCTCTGTCTGTGTGTCCTTAGAAAGAGAAAGAAAGTCTGCTCAAATACCTGGGAAGCCACTGGACTTGGCTCACTGTTTGAGGGCCAAGCCTATTTTTTTTTTTCAAATTCAAATATTGGCTTTCAAAGTTCAAGTAATAAATTATTCCCTTGTGGTTAAATGAGGTACTTTGGGAAGGGTACTAACTCTTGCAGATCACTAGGAGATTGTTTAGTGCCTCTTTTCAGTGTATGCACAGTGTAGGGAGCAGCTTACTTAAACAGTCCTCTAGTGGTCTGAAAGTGTTGAAGCTTAGCCCAGAGTGCCTCACTTAGCATCAGGGAATAATTTTAGACACTGGGAGAATTGCACATAATAGAAATGGCCTTCGGCACCTACAGGAAGCTTAACAGATAATTGCTTACCAGGAAACCTGAGATGGTGAACTGAATATCTTGGCCAAGTCCCACTCTCTAGGACCCTGGGGGAGGTAGTTGGTTTTGGGTTCTCCCCCAGTAATAATAATAATGATGGTATTTGTTAAGCGCTTACTATGTTCCAGGCACCGTACTAAGCGCTGGGGTGGATACGAGCAAATCAAGTTGGACACAGTCCCTATCCCATGTGGGGCTCACAGTCTCAACCCCCATTTTACAGGTGAGATAACTGAGGCGCAAAGAAGTGAAGTGACTTGCCTAAGGTCACACAGCAGATAAGTGGTGGAGTCAGGATTAGAACTCATTGCCTTCTGCCTCCCAGGCCTGTGCTCCATCCACTACACCATGCTGCTTCTTCTATTGCCCAAACCTCCTATTTTGCAGGAATGCCAGGACACAGAAATGCCAGCTTTTCATTGCAAATGCAGGCAGGGGGAGGCAGATTGGGGGAAAAAAATGAGGGATGGACACATTCAAGTCTGGGGTGGTAGACACACAGACACAGATGGAGCTAGGGATGTGACTTAGTGGCAAGAGCACGGGCTTGGGAGTCAGAGGTCATGGGTTCTAATCCCGGCTCTGCCATTTATCAGCTGAGGGACTTTGGGCACCCCACAACTTCTTGGTGCCTCAGTTATCTCATCTGTAAAATGGGGATTACCACTGTGAGCCCCACGGAGGACAACCTGATAACCTCGCATCTACCAGCCCTTAGAACAGTACTTGGCACATATTAAGCGCTTAACAAAGGCTAAAGATCAGGCTCAGGGACTAAATAGGATTCGAGAGCTGCCCCCATTTTTCAGTGGGAGACAGGACAGGCAGCCCGAAAGCTATGTGGTGACAGCCTCCATATCATTCCCTCGAGTTGGCACTCCTGATTTGATGCCAGTAGTAGATCTGGATTCTGGCAGTGACTTAGGAAATTGAACTTCCCTGGAAAGTTCATGTTAGAGATGGGGTGTGTGCTGTCTGATTCATTCTACCATTGCCAAGAGGGTATAAAACAGGACCGTGTAGTCAGTCCAGACCTAGCCAATTTATTCTACAAAGCCCTGATAGAGGATACGACGAGGGACCTTATCATAGACTTTAAAGAACTCAATCACCTTAACCCTCTCTACCATACTTTCTTGATTTCCTACTACAACCCGGCCTGTACACTCTGCTCCTCTAATGCCAACCTACTCACTGTACCTCAATCTGGTCGATCTTTTTGCCGACCCTTCGCCCTCATTCTTCCTCTGGCCTGAAATTCCCTCCCTCTTCATATCTGACAGACCATCACTCTCTCACCTTCAAAGCCTTATTAAAAGCACATCTCCTCCAAGAGGCCTTCCCTGACTAAGCCCTCATTTCCTTTTCTCCCACTCCCTTCCGTGTCAAGTTTGCACTTGGATTTGCCCCCTATATTCACCCCTCCCTCAGCCCCTCAGCACTTATCTTCATATCCATAATTTATATCTATTAATGTCTGTCTTCCCCTCTAGACTGGAAGCACGTTCAATCTTTCATTTAATTCATTCATTCAGTCGTATTTATTGAGCATTTACTGTGTGCAAAGCACTGTACTAAGTACATGGGAGAGTACAGCAGCGTGGCTCAGTGGAAAGAGCATGGGCTTTGGAGTCAGGGCTCATGAGTTCGAATCCCAGCTCTGCCACTTGTCGGCTGTGTGACTGTGGGCAAGTCACTTAACTTCTCTGTGCCTCAGTTCCCTCATCTGTAAAATGGGGATTAAGACTGTGAGCCCCACGTGGGACAACCTGATTCCCCTATGTCTACCCCAGCGCTTAGAACAGTGCTCGGCACATAGTAAGCGCTTAACAAATACCAACATTATTATTATTACAGTACAACAACAGACACATTCCTTGCCCGTAGTGAGCAGTGAGTCTAGAGAGGGAGACAGATATTAATATACATAAGTAAATAAATAGATAAATTGCAGATACATACATATGATTTATGGAGATGGGAGGAAGGATGAATGAGGGGAGCAAGTCAGGGTGATGCAGAAGGGAGTGGGAGAAGAGGAGAAGAAGGTATAGTCAGGGAAGACCTCTTGGAAGAGATGTGCCTTCAATAAGGCTTTGAAGTGGGGGAGAGCAATCATCTGCCTGATATGAGGAGGGAGGGCATTTCAGGCAAGAGGTAGGATGTGGGCGAGAGGCCAGTGGCGAGATAGACGAGATCGAAGTACAATGAGAAGGTTAGTATTAGAGGAGCAGAGTGTGTGGGCTGGATTGTAGTAGGAAAGTAGCGGGGTGAGGTGGGGGGGGCAAGGTGACTGAGTGTTTTAAATCCAATGATGAGGAGTTTCTGCTTGATGCAGAGGTGGAAGGCTGATCACTGGAGTATCTTGAGGAGTGGGGCAACACGGTCTGAACATTTAGAGAAGCAGCGTGGCTCAGTGGAAAGAGCCCGGGATTGGGAGTCAGAGGTCATGGGTTTGAATCCCAGCTCAGCCACTTGTCAGCTGTGTGACTGTGGGCAAGTCACTAAACTTCTCTGTGCCTCAGTGACCTCATCTGTAAAATGGGGATTAAGACTGTAAGCCTCACGTGGGACAACCTGATTACCCTGTATCTACCCTAGCACTCAGAACAGTGCTCTGCACATAGTAAGCACTTAACATTATTATTATCATTATTATTATTTTTGAAAGAAAATGATGTAGGCAGCGGAATGGAGTATAGACTAGCATGGGGAGAGACTTGAGGGAGGGAGGTCAGTAAGGAGGCTGATATAATAATCAAGGTGGGATAGGATAAGTGCTTGCATTAATGTGGTAGCAGTTTGGATGGAGAGGAAGGGGCAGGGTTTAGTGATGTTGTGAAGGTATAACTGAAAGGATTTATTGATGGCTTGAATATGTGGGTTGATTGAGAGAACGGAGTCAACGATAATGCCAAGGTTACAGGCTTGTGAGACAGGAAGGATGGTGGTGCCGTCAACAGTGATGGGAAAGTCAGGGGGAAGATAGGGTTTGGGTGGGAAGATAAGGAGCTCTGTTTTGGACATGTGAAGCTTGAGGTGTTGGGAGGACATCCAGGTAGATATGTCTTTGAAGGCAAGAGGAAATGCGAGACTGCAGAGAGGAAGAAAGATCACGGCTGGAGATGTAGATTTAGGTGTCAAGGGCATAGAGGTGGTGGTTGAAGCCATGTGAGCAAATGAGTTTTCCGAGGGAGTGGGTGTAGATGGAGTTTGGAAGGGGACCCAGAACTGAACCTTGAGGGACACCCACAGTTAGGCGATGGGAGGCAGAGGAGGAGCCCACAAAAGAGACTGAGAATGAGAGGCCAGAGAGAAAGGAGGAGAACCGGGAGAAGACAGTGTCAATGAAGCCGAGGTTGGTTAATGCTTCCAGGAGAAAACGGGTGGTCGACAGTGTCAAAGGCAGCTGAACGGTCGAGGAGGATTAGGATGGAGTAGAGGCTATTGGATTAGGCAAGAAGGAGATCATTTGTGACCTTTGAGAGGGTGGTTTCTGCTGTGGGCAGGGAACATGTCTACCAACTCCGTTGTATCATATTCTCGCAAATGTTTAGTACAGTGCTCTGCACACATGTATAAATGCTCAATAAATACAATTGACTGATTGATTAATTGATTGATGGATTTGACTGATGCATTAGTGTTAGAATTGATTTCTGCTTCTCAGGGAAACTCTTCCAATTCAAAAGCATCATTGAAAGTCACATTGAAAGTCACTCCACATTGAGTGACTGACTAAGGCTGACAACCGAGAAAATATGCAAAAGACTGTAAAATCCTTTGCATTCAAAACTCACAAGAAATTCATAGGCCGCTGAGCTCTTGTACCAACCTGCACCAGGGAAACCCAGCTTGCATCCATGTAAGTTCAACTGGGCAACACAGAACTGAATGCCATCACAGAATTCTAAACTTGGGTAGAACACTATCCAAAGATACAACAATAGACAAGGAAGTTGAAAATCGAATCAAGAAGGCCCAACTCATCTTTTAGGAGACTATTGGATATAATAAGGTGGCAATGAGAAGATTTACACAGCAGAAGTTCTGCCCATCCTTCTCTGTGGTTGTGAGACCTGAACCGCCCCCCGCCCCCAGGCACCACATCCGAATACGTGACCTGTTCCTCAGTGTTCTTTAAGGGCCATACTTCTGCATCCAGTGGCAGGGCGGGATCACAAACACTGAAGTCTTGGCAGGAAGTCCATCTAATATCACTGATGAGATGTTAATCTCAGCACTGCTTTGCTGACTGGGAAATGTGAAGAGCAAGGAGCAGGATACTCAAACAGCTGCTGAATGGGAAACTGAAATGGGGTGATCAGAAGCAAGGAAGGCAGGGGAAATATTTTAAATTTGCAATAAAGGACAGCCACACACCTTAAGGTCTGGTCTTCATCCAAGAAAGAAGTAGTAGGAGTCAAGTGGCTGACGAGTTGCTGAATGTCTCTGAGCTTGGGTTTTCTCATTTATACAATGATGATAATTAATCTGTGGTTACCAAATTGAGATTCATATGTGTAAACTTAATAATCAACAAGCAGGCTTGTCATCAGAACTTTTAACTTCTAGAAAGATGAACACCCTATGATAGCAAAGCATTCTTCTTATGTTAAGCATCTGAAAGTTGGGAGATTTCCCAATATCCCAACCTAATTAGAAGTTAAAAAGAAAAAATCACCTTCACCCAAGCCAACAGAAATGTTACAATTCCACTGGTCAGCTAAATGTACACCATATTGTTTTTGCCTGGGACTATTTTTGTTCCAGTGGCCAAGGGTATTTGTGTAAGGGGCTGGGGGGTATTAGGAAGAGGTTGAAAGGTTAGCTTTACTGCATTTGGCTGTTTTCACCTTGCGAATTGCAAGCTGTAGTCCTAAGGCCTCAAAGCCATGACAAATTGCCTGCTTCCACTCTCAGGGGTCCTGTGGTATCCTTTGAACCTATCTGGGCTACGCTTCTCCTTTCCTATAGAGCTCTCTCCCTCTCTCTGTGTGTAAGAGTACATTTGTATTTTTACCTTGAGCCTGAAGTTAATTTTAGCATCTGAAGAAACTACCCAGGTTTGTAGCTGTGGCACTGATCATAAAGCCAAGTTCTAAAATGCACAGCACTAGAGAGCTGCAACAGACTTAAAAATAAAGCTAATGGTCCCCAGAAGGAAGGAAAAATAAAAAGCTGCTTTTTACCAGCAAAGAGCTCCACTGGAGTGTTGATGCCAAACAAAAAACACATTGTGCTTGAATGCATCTTGTGACTAAGAGAAAAGGTGCTAAAAAAGCAGGAAACATCTCTCTCCTGCCCAAGACTTTTTCCTTTTGGGATGGGAGAACAGGCCTCACCCCTTCATTTCCTATAGTTAGCTGAGCCAAGAGAAAGATGATTTACGGAGTTCTAAATAATGTGAAGCAAAATAAAACTTTGATTGGCTCTAATCTATTCCCCCTTAGGAGGGACCCCCTCATCACTCTCAACCTTTCCCATCTAATATTTTTTTCTTTTTCCACATAGGGCTACATAAAATGCAAAATATATTGATGGTATGGTCATCTGACCAAAGGCCAGGAACTAACTCATCTCTCTCTCTCTCTCTCTCTCTCTCTCTCTCTCACTCTCTCTCTCTTCTTTCCCTCTTTGTCTCTTTCTCCAAGTTGCTTTATATGTTTCCTCAAAGCCAGGCAATTCTCTTGTCTTGAATTCTCTCCTTTGGTCTAATGGGTTAAATGTCCCTGCCAGCAACATCTTAAAAACTTCACACAGTTGCATCACAGAAGGTGCATTACAAAATATACTCTGGTGTGTGAGCGGGTGTGTGCGGGAGCACGTGTGCACGTGTGCATGTATGCGTTTGTGCGTGTGTGGAGCGGAGTCGATGCTGCTCTATTGACTGACCAGGCGCTCTCTGTCTGTGTTGGGATTCCACAGCCAGCCTTAAATATGCTGGTTATTTTTATCCTCCTACGTAATGCTGCAAAAGGCCATCCCACTAGTGGCAGAAGCAACAGCTACACAATGTTTCCCTTTAGTCGGGAAGGGAAATGGAAAGAGTCCAGGCTTCCTGATCACATGGATGCTGAAGTCAAAGAAAAAAAAAATTAGGAAACCCCCCCCCCCCCTCTCTCTCTCTCTCTCTCATAAATGCTTGGTCCAGCTTAACCCCTCAGCACTGGTATGTCTAAGGAAAGGCAAGCTCTCAGGCTGTCAGCCAAAAAATCATAAGAAAAAAACATAAACACAAGATTATTGCAGTAATTGGTGGCTCTGAAAACACTAAGGAAATGAGAGGCTTGTACGAAACATCAGCCGACAAGAAACAGGGTGATGTCAGACAGCCTTCCAGGATTAGAAACCCTTAAAAGCTCCTGATCTCCGAGCCGCTTGTGAAAAACTCAGGCTCCTTTCTCAGTGCAAGGAAGTAAGCAAGATGCAGCCGCGGGCTCTCTTCTCTTCCTTTTTTTTTTCCGAATGAATTTTGATTATGGGGGAAAAAGCAGATTGAATGCTTGATTTAGTATGTTGTTCTGGATGTATGCTCCTTTGTCCTTTTCCTTCCTTCTCTTTTGGGGCAAAAAACAAACCAAAGAGATACAAAGCACAAGTCAAAGAGAAATGGAAGAAATGAGATTCGTGTGTGACGTGAATTCTCTCTCGGGTCCTTTTTGTTTCCTCCTTTAGCAACTTTGAAAATAGCTCCTTTTAAATATGGGGGTGCTTTCTCTTCCTCTCCCTTGTTTTCTCTGCTCACTCCCTTGTCTCCCTCCCCCCAACCCACCCCGACTCCCTGGCACCCCCTAACTTCCCACTGTTTCTTCCTCTGCTTGAAACCACACATTGTAATGATTTGCAAACATGTGGGGAACTGGAAACAAACAAAATGAATTTACTAACAACAAACTTACAAAAAGAAAACGAGGGGGGAAAAATCCTTGAAAGAATCTGGGGATTTTGGATGGGAATACTTCATAAGGCAGGCATGCTTCCCCACTAACATGTCACACAGTCACTCAGTTAATTCCTACAGATGTTTTTGCCTACGTTGGTTCTACCCTTAAGGGAACAAACTTTTATTTCTTTCAATCACCTGGTACGTCAGTTGGGGAAGTGGGCGGGGGGGTGGCGGGGAGCTCTGGCCTAGATCTGAAAAGACAGTGAAGTAGAAAAAAAGCATCAGGTTCTAGTCCCTGTTCTGCCCTTGACTTGCCTGGGGGCTTTGGATAAGTTACCTCATGTCTCTGAGCCTCAGTTTCCTCAGATGTAAAATGGCAGTACTGAATTAGCAAGTTCCCCTCAGGGTTATTATGAGGATTAATGAAGCGGATGCTGGAATGCAAGAGTGACACAAACTCCAGGGCTACTTGCAAAGCAAAATTATTAGCTTTCCCCAAATCTGAATCTCATTGTGTCTAATGATTATAATACTGCATGGAAAATAGAAAAGAACATCCAATATTTACATAGCACCTTCCTTTTCAGGAGCTCATCTCTTAGAAACTTTGGCTCGTAATTGGGCGGTGAGAGAAAATTTGAGGTACTGGGAAGGGCAGTTTTGTATTTAGGTCCTACAGAAGCATCAGCAGAATTTAGATAAGGGCCCAGTTCTCTAATTCCCCAGGTTAGCTTTTATGCACTGAACTAACTCGGTTAGTGCCGATAATCCACCAGAGATGAAACACTGCTGAGCCTCTTTTCTCAGGTTCCAGAGATCTTAGGGTTCAGAGAATAATAATACTATAATAATAGTACTCGTTAAACACTTATTAAATGCCAAGCACTGTTCTAAGTGTTGGGGTCGATACAAGTTAATCAGGTTGGACACAGTCCCTGTCCCACGTGGGGATCACACTCTTAACCCCCATTTTACAGATGAGGTAACTGAGACCCAGAGAAGTGAAGTGACTTGCCCAAGGTCACACAGAAGACATGTGGCAGGGTCGGGATTAGAACCCAGGTCCTTCTGACTTCCAGGCCCATGCCCTATCCATTAAGCCACGCTACTTCTCGAACAATTTCTACCAACTTATGAAGTGTGCATTGGCCTGCCAGCATAGAGAGATGCTGCCCCCTCCCCTTTACCTATGCATATGATAACATTTATTAAGTGCTAACTATGTGCTAAGCGCTGGAGTAGATGCAAGGTTATGAGATTGGAGCCAGTACCTGCCCCAGATGGGGCTCACAGTCTCCCTATCTTTTCCTCCTACACCTCCAATCACCTAGAGCAAGCAATCTGGCTTTCCCACACAAACCCAGATTTCCATGAAAATCCAAATGGAAAGGTAACAGAAAAGAGCACATTATACATCCTCTAGGCTCCTTGCCTGATTTTCTTCAGGCTCTGAGCATGTGGGCACGTGTTAATTTGCATGGCTGGGACTCAAGCCCAAACTGAACAGAGCCCAACGCTTCAGAATGGAGAAAGAAAACAAAGAGGTCAACACACACCCAGCAAAAAAATTCATTTGTGCATTAGCCAATTCTAAGCATTAAGCTACGTGGGCTGAGTCCACCACTGAGACAAACCAGAAGACCTGTTGTTTTCTGAGAAGTCAGTGAGCAGGTACACAGGGAAGCAGCGTGGCTCAGTGGAAAGAGACCGGGCTTGGGAGTCAGAGGTCATGGGTTCGAATCTCAACTCTGCCACTTGTCAGCTGTGCGACTGTGGGCAAGTCACTTAACTTCTCTGGGCCTCAGTTCCCTCATCTGTAAAATGGGGAGGAAGACTGTGAGCCTCACGTGGGGCAATCTGATTACCCTGCATCTACCCCAGCACTTAGAACAGTGCTCTGCACATAGTAAGTGCTTAACAAATACCAACATTATTATTACTTTTTGTGGTGTTCTAGGCCGCATTTTCAGAGGCGAGAATGATTCTGGAATTGGGGGAAGAGCCTACCCAATCTACTTCCTCAAGTCAGCTTGCAGTGGCATTCCAATCACCAGAGCACTAGCCACCTAAACTTCCTGACAAAAAACCCCAGAGATTCCTGGAAATGATAGGAACTCTGATGGGCTTTGGCCAGACTATGGCCCATATCCATGACCCAATCTTTCTCTTTGAAGCCCACCTTACGGAATTCAGATTCAGAGGGCAGCTGGGAAGTTTCCATTTAGTTTGCCCTTATCCAGCTCTTTTGTGTAGCCCTTGGCAGAGTCTGATGGTTCTATGACAGTGAACCCCTGGGCATTGTTGAGAATTTTCAGGCCAGGAATGAGTATGCATCCTAAACACCTTCCCAGACATCGGATGCCCCTGGGAAAAAAAAGACTGTCTCCCTATAGCCTGTATTTCTATTGCACAATCCACACACCACACACTTGAAAGCTATCCCTCTGAGATAGACCAGAAGCCCACACACTGTTCCTTCCTTTTCCTCTTCCCAATTCACCCTGTGCCTTGGGTAGAAAAACTGAAGCAAGCTTGGAGACCTACAAACAGTTAGTGGCCAAGCCTGGATGAGCACTCAGTCCTCCTAATACACAGCCTTTTATGTGTTCTTTCTAATGACACCTAATGGTAATTGTGGTATTTGTTAAGCACTTACTATGGGCCAAGCAATGTACTAACTACTGGGGTAGATACAAGATGAACAAGAACAGACACAGTGACTGCCCCACATGGGGCTCACAGTCCAGGTTGGAGGGAGTAGGATTTAATCCCCATTTTGCACCGAGGAGTGAAGTGACTTGCCCAAGGTCACACAGCAGGCAAGTGGCAGAGCCGGAATTAGAACCCGGATCACCTGACTCTCAGGCCCACATTCTTTCCACTAGGCCATGCTGCTTCCTTAATGTTCAGTTTGTGAGCCACAGCAGGGAAATGACATTGATGCCTCCTTCAGTGCCTCGCTCCCCTTTCCCCTCACCCCAAGCAGTTCACTGGGTCACTAAACCTTGCTTCTCTGTAGCAGGCAGAATGCAGAACTGTATGAAAGCGTGGGGACTCCACATATTTTCTCCCTCTCTCATCTAGGCCCTTAACTGGGTGTCACACTCTGATGATAAGAGGATGTGGGGAGCTGGAGGCTGAGGTACCTGACAAGGGGAGGAGGGAACGAGGAATTCTGTGGGACCTGTGAGATTCAGGACACAGTGAAGGGTCAAATGGGTAAAGATTTGGGAGGAAGGAAGATATGGCACATTTGGAAACAGTGGGCTTAACAGGGAAAAAGAAGAATACTTTGGTTTTCAAATGATATTTTTATTCCCAATGGACTCTCACATATATTACTTCATTTTGCCCTCACGACAACTCTACTGAATAAGACGAAAAGGAGGTAGTTATCAACTCCATTTTGCAGATGAGGACTCTGAGGTCCAGATGGGTTAAGTGCCCACAATCCCACAGTGGGCCAGTGACAGAACTCGGACTCGAGCCCGGTCTTCTGGCTACCTGACCGGTGCTCTTCCACTCCGCCACACTTCACCACCTGCCAAACTTTTACTTACCCTATGCTCTTAACCAGCATCACAGTGTCTGGACTGCTCTAAGTAGCCTAGGACGCTGGTGGAGGGAGAGTAGGAGGGAGCCTGAGCTCTTTCCCTCCTCCCTCCCCAATCTCTAACCATTGGACTTTCCCAGGTAAAGGTCCACCGACATCTTACACTGCCCTTCGATAGACGAAAAAAACTGTGCAGGGACAGAAACTCCAGAACCAGGGCGGGGTGTGCTGACGAGAGGCCTGGTGAGCTTGGCTTTCCAAAACTTGTTTTCATTTCAGTTCTGAGACAACTCTGCAAAGCCAGAGATTTCCCTGAATTATAACTCCCTTTTTCCCAACTCTCACGCAGGTGGTGTGGTGGGGAGTTTCAAGGGGAATTTTATTTGGGAGGTGGGCGGCAGGGTGCCAATCCTGTTAGGGAGACTGGGAGTGTGCAGCTTTTACACAAGCAAGGAACGGCTCACTATGTCCAGGGAGTTATTCTGACAAAAGTGCGTCGGGCTGGAGCGTCGGAAGAGGCACACCATGCATCAGCCTGAGACTGAGACTGAGGAAAACAAGTATTTTTACAGAAGCCTGGCCAAGAGAGACATTAAAAAGAAGAAAAAAAGTCGACAGGAACCCCCTTGGCTGATTTTATCCTTAGGAAATGGATTTGAATAGCTTTTCCTATGCCAGCTGATGCTCTCAAATCAAAGTTTGCTTTCTCAAATGTGTAATGAGGCAGAGAAAAAAATCTGATCTTACCTGACCCACAGTTCAGAAAGGTCAGCTAATCAATCAATCAACAGCATTTACATGGTCTGTGGGCAGGGAAAGTTGTCTACCAACTCTGTTGTAGTGCACTCTCACAAGTGTTCTTAGTACGGTGTTCTGCAGTCAGTAAGAACTCAATAAATACGATCGATCAGCCCGTGCTCTTTACACTAAACCACGCTGAGAAGCAGTATAGCCTAGTTCATAGAGCACTGGCCTGGGAGTCAGAAGGATCTGGATTCTAGTGCCACCTCTGCTGCTTGTCTGCTGTGTGACTTTGGGCAAGTCACTTAACCTTCCTGTGCCTCAGTTTCCTCATCTGTGAAGTGGGGACTAAGACTCTGAGCCCCATGTGGGACATGGACTGTGTCCAACGTGATTACCTCATATCTACCCCAGTGCTTAGAACAGTGCCTGGCACATACTAAGCGTTTAACGAATACCATAAAAAAAAGAAGAAAAGGAAATCCAGTTTCTCTCTCTCACATCGGGATCGAGGATCTAGAAACAGCCAGACTTCTCAACTGTTAGAAAACTGGGAAGCTGCAGCAGGTTGGGAGCAAAGACTGAGGAACATCAGTACTGCTTCCTCCTAGTATTGTTCATCTATTTCCCTTGGCCTTTATTTTTTATTCTTGTAGTTTTAAATGCTCCCATTATCTGTAATTGATTGCTCTCTTTTTTATGTCTATCCTCCCCTGCCTGGACTGTGATGTGGGCCTGGGTGAACAGTGTCTAAACTGTTTATTTGGTAATCAACCTCAGCCCTTAGCACAGTGCCTGACACTTAGTAAGCACTTACAAAAGGGAAGCAGCCTGGCTTAGTGAGAAGTTTACAGACCTGAGAGTCAGAGGCCCTGGGTTCTAATCCTGAGTCTGCCATTTGCCTGCATGTGACCTTGAGCAAGTCGCTTTACTTCTTGGTGCCTCAGTTTCCTCATCTGTAAAATGGGGTTCACTACCTGTTTAATACCAGAAAGTCCCATGTGAGATAGGGATTATATCCAACCTAATTATCTTGTATCTTGTATCTATTCCAGTGTCTAATACAGTGCTTGCCACATAGTAAGCACTTATTATCATTATTGCTTTTAATTATCATTATAGCTATCAAGTCATAGGTATCGATAGATGCGTTTGTTAGCTGTCATGTTCTGGAAGGAATTTCAAATGGAAAATGGACATTTTAGGGAACCCTTTGCTGTTCTAATTTGTGGATCAAATGTGGTCTAGAACAGGAGATGGGGCAGTAAATAGAAGGTGATAGCTTGTGTTTTATGGGTAAATTTCAGCTAGTTTAAGGTTGGCCTCACACTGTCATCCAGCTAAACGCTGTTATCTAGTGTTGCTCAGTTTCAATCCAGGAGGATTGAGGATCTTCCCCTCCCCTCCTTCCTATACATTCTAGTTCACTGAGCAAGCTTGTTCCTGATGGGGGGACACGATACTTTTGCAGTTTCCTCATCTGTAACTCCCTCGACAAATGAAAGGCTTCTGTGAAACATTTGTTGTTCAGATTCCTCCCATTAAAACATCTTTTTTAATGGCATTTGTTAAGAGTTTACTATGTGCTAGGCACTGTACTAAGCCCTGAGGTAAGTACAAGCTAATCAGGTTGGACAGTCCATGTCCAACTTGGGGATCACAGTCTTAATCCCCATTTCACAAATGAGGTAACTGAGGTACAGAGAAGTTAAGTGACTTTCCCCAAGTCACACAGTAGACAAGCGGTGGACCTGGGATTAGAACCCAAGCCCTTCTGAATCCCAGGTCCATGCTCTATCGACTAGGCCATGCTACTTCTCAGTGTGGGCAAAACATTGGTTTACTGCCTGCCTCTGTTCTGACTGATTTCCCCAAACAAGATCTGATTGGTGGGCAAACCTGCCTGATAGGCCCTTGCCATACCTAGGCCAGATAAGATGGGTGAGAAAATCCGCCTATTGAGTCCCCTGGTACTGAACCCGGGAAGGGGGATACAGAGGGCACTCAGCACCCACGGTATTTTGCATCTCAGCAGCAGACAGTCTGTTTCCCAGGCCTCCTGACTACCAGTCCTGTGCTCATTTTGAAGCAAAAACATAAATACTGGGAAAAGGGATATCAGAAAATGTGGGAGATGAGGGTTGGAGGAGCAGTTTGGTTGCAATAGCTGAAGTTTGGGGTAGAAGTGGAACGAGATTTTTTCCTTCCCTTTTCAAGCCTGGAGGAGTTTTAAACTGATAATAAATTCCTGCAGCTTTTGTCCTGCTTCCTTGGGAAAAACCTGCAGTTTTCTTCCTGGCTGGGAGCAGGGTGGGGAAAGGTAAAACCCTGCAGTTTTCTTCCTGGCTGGGAGCAGGGTGGGGAAGGGCGAAAACCTGCAGTTTTCTTCCTGGCTGGGAGCAGGGTGGGGTAAGGCACAGGGTAGGGGAATGTGGAGGTGTGGGCGGGGGTGTGAGTAGTTGGAACCATGAAAGTTGGTGGTAAACAATAATAATTGTGGTATCATTAAGCATTTACTATGTGCCAGGCACTATACTAAATGCTGGGGTGAATAGAAACAAATCGGGTTGGACACAGTCCTTGTCCCACGTGAGGCTCACAGCCTTAACCCCCATTTTACAGATGAGGAAACTGAGGCACAGAGAAGCTAAATGACTTGCCTAAGGTCACACAGCAAACAAGTGGCAGAGGAAGGATTAGAACCTAGGTCCTTCTGACTCCCAGGCCCGTGCTCTAACCACTTAAACCACACTGCTTCTCTTGGGTGGTTTCTGTGGAGGAGAGCAGTAAGGGGAGGTCTCACCTAGGAGGTGGTAGGAGAATCTTCTTGGTGATTTTTCTCCTGCAAAAACCAAGGCAGGACCCTGACCAACCCTGATTCCTCCCCTTAACCTATCTCCTCTTCATTAGCAATGGTGAAACAGAGCATTAGTAGACTTGTGAAAGGGAAGAGTCGCTTTGTCAAGATTCCTCTAGTGCAGTCAATCTGGGGAATTTGCCAAACATGAAAATCACTGTCCATAAAGTCAGATTAATGTTACGGTACCACTGATGGGCCTTGATAAGAAACTTGAATGTTGAATCATCAAGAGACTCAGACCTGGGAAATACAGGCACTTGAGTACTTATAATGAGGAGTCCTAATAGCCCTCTGAGGTCAAAGCCTGTGTTGTTGTTTTTTATAAGCATTTATTCCTGTCATCACCATTATTATTATTACCAATATTTAATAAATATGTACAATGATCAGAGCTCTGTTCCCTCCCTCCCCACCCCCCATCCCCCCTGCGCCCTGGAGTGATTACATGAAACTCAATTCAGACCCGATTCTTCACCCACAGAGGGT
This sequence comes from Ornithorhynchus anatinus, assembly GCF_004115215.2. Taxonomy (NCBI): domain Eukaryota; kingdom Metazoa; phylum Chordata; class Mammalia; order Monotremata; family Ornithorhynchidae; genus Ornithorhynchus; species Ornithorhynchus anatinus. Next base: position 20,263,965 of record NC_041753.1, on the reverse strand, counting down.
TCACACTCTAAACGGTGGAGGACAGGAGCATAGAACAATGAAAAAGAATCCGGATCTATGGGAAAAACAGGTGCAAATTCAGCAGCTCAAAGTATCAACAGTAAAGTATGTAAGAGTTGAACTATGTGGTGGGGGCAGTCCTCAAGTACCTCTCTACCCCAGACGGACAATGGAAAGCTGCTTCAGCCTTCTATAAGTTCTAGAGGTTGGGACATGGCTCTTGCAGTGTCAGGAGAGAGACAGAGGGCAGACCTGGCCCACAGACCCCAGAGTGCTGATGGTGGGGAATTCTGGTCCTTGAGGCTGTATGTAGCCTTCCGACAGCCCTCTGCCGCCGCTGCTGACTCATTCTGTTTAGCACCAAACACAGAACTATCGTTAGGGGGATCAAGAGTTATTATTCAGTGTCTTGAGTCTCTGATGATTTGATACACAAGGTTCTTATTCTGAACACGTAGGGATTTAATGCCTAAAATGATATGGGGCCATCGGTGATGGAATGAAGTGAGAACTCCAAGCTCTAATGGACTCAGATTGCCTTGCATTTTGAAGTGAGTTGGGCAGACTTTCCATTCCTCAGTTTCCTGATCTGTAAAAGGGAGATAAAATACCTGTTCTCCCTCCCCACCTTTAGTCAGTGAGCCCCGCATGAGACGGGGCCTGGGTCTGATCGAATCGTCTTGCCTCAGCCCTAGTGCTTAACACAGTGCTTGGCACATAGTAAGTGCTTTAATAAATGCCATAAGAAAAGGCAGTGGAAATGTTCTGTTTCACATGGCCCATGGGAGCAGGAATCAGTGGAATAAAAAGGGTGTGGTTCCTGAAAAAGTTTGAAAAAGTCCACTGTCTGGCCTCATACCTCCAACTCTGCCAGAAGCTGCTGCAATATTTTGTTTTCTGAGTACGGATCTTATTGATAGGGCAGGCAATTAGTACAGCATCCATGCTACCCTTTTTCTCTTTCAGTCAGCTCTGGAAAAAAAATGCAATACCCAGCTACAGTTTCCTTTGGAAATCTGGCTTTGGTTAGGGAAATGGAGGGATTGATTTATGAGGACAGATGAAAAGAGCAAGCATAAATATGTATAACTCACCCAAATGATGACTAAGAGCATGCAAAATATTCAGAATCATAGCAAGTGGAGCCGGAAAAGACTTATTAAGTCATCTAGTTCCTTCTCTTGTTAGTGCAAGAACGTTCCCAGCAATATACTTGTCTCGACAAGTTTGGAGTGCTTCGGGGATGTGTTTCCACCATTTCTCCCGGGAAACTAACCTTCCCCACCTACAGGATTTTTCCTGATGTCAAGTCTCACTTTCTCTTTTGTTTACTTTTATCCTATTTCTTCAACTGAAATCTCTTTAGAATCATGCAAAGTCATCCTCCTTTAGATTATGTCTACCATTTGTTCAGCCAATCGATCGATCTGTCGCAGTGGTGTTTATTGAGTGCTTATTGTATGCAGAGCACGGTACTAAGTGCGTGGGAGAGCGTATCAGTGTAAGTGGACATGAACGGTGCCTTCAAGGGGCATCCATCCAGTTATGGGAAAGGTGATTGTATATTCACAATTTGGAAATTCACGGTTTCTGAGCACTCCATCCAGGGAAATGATTCCAGTTCAGGTTTTTCATTAAGACCAATTGAAGGGATGGGGGGTGTGGTTCCCCTAGTGTTCCCGGGAAATGTGCCCCCCATAGAGATGATTGCCAAATATTTCCTATTGATTATGTCCAGCGTCTTCTCAGATTGAAGTGCCCCTAAACCCTAATGGGGAGAAATAGGACAGCTCCTCAGGTAGGGCTAATTATCCGGAATGTGACAGGTCCTGCAATTCCCTGCAAGCTGGTCTTTGGTCACCTGAAGTCACTTGGAGAAACAGACAGAAAGCAGGATTGCTCGACACACTAGAGCCTGAGTCACCGACACTCCCCTTTTCCCCTTCTCCCTCTTGACCCATGTGATGGCAGCCTAGCCGATTCCTGCCAACCAGGAGGTGTGAGGCTGCCGAAATCCAAACTATGAAATCGAGAAGTGCAGGGAGGCATGGGTGGAGTGGCAGTTCAAGGAGGAGCCGGGGGAAGGAGATTTAAGTGTGACTTCTTCCCATATCTGGTAGGCAATAGGCGGCAGTGGTGTGTGTTATGTTGCTAAAGGTGAGGGAAGAGAGGTTCCGGGTGGAACTTCCAGCCTTCGAACCTTTCCTTGCATCCTTATCTGCCTTTGCTCCTGCATCAAAGTTGGCCCTGTACAGGGTTAATTGTCTCTGGTCCCACACCTTGCTAGAGCCAACCCTGGGTATAAAAGGTACCCCCATTATATGGACAGAGATCCTCGCGTTTGTCAAATTCTCCAAGATTGAGCATTTTAGAGGTGACTTTACAAAACTATTATTCTCTTTCTCAAATCGACTAAGGCTCGGTTTCAGCATTCTGAGTGGGGAGATGAAGCAGGGCAGGACTCCCTTGGCTGCAGGTTCACCTCCTCAGGCACCACCCATTTACCCCCAATTTTTGTGGAAACAAGGTCTATCCTTTTACCCCTGATTTTCCTGGAGCTGGAAGCCTGGTCCTGACCATTTATCTCACCTGTCTACTTCTGTCCTGCTCCCAGTAAGAAAGAAAGCCATGGGATTTTTGTGGGGATTTGAGGACAAGCCAGGTCCAATCCTCAGACAGTGGCTGGAGAATATTTTCTGCTTTCCCTCTCACTTATTTTCAGTTTATGATCAGACTTCGAAAGCTACTGAAATTCTTCCTTGCTTTAAGGGGGGGGGGCGGGGGATACCTTCTTTCCACCCCCAAATCCAGCAATTGTATCCAAACCGTTCATCTTTTGCCTTTTCCCTGCAACTCCCAGCCCACCGAGACAGTGGCATGGGGAATCAACCAACAGATTTTCCCACCAATCCGATCAGGCCTAGGGGAACCGATCAGAGGAAGCACTGGAAGGGCAGATGGGCAATCCCCTCCAATGTATCTATTGGAAGAATCCAAATAACGAAGGTTTCCTGGAAGCCTTTCATCTGTCTTGAGAGTCATAGATTAGCGAGCCACAGATCTACCACACACCTATATAAACTACTCTGTTTTCCTGTAAGCTCACTCCTTGTTCAGTCTGTCATATAAATAGCAGCCTAGGTATAGATGAGCATGTAGAGAACTTGAAAAATAACATGGCCCAAAGGTCAACTTTGGTGAATACATTTTTCTGGCTGATTACATGGCCTCCCTAGACTGCCAGCACTGCATTTTTTCCAGGACCTTCCATCAGATGATCAGAGGAAAACCCCCAGAAGTTGGAAGATCAGAGGCTTTTGCTCTTCTCAAATTCCATAGTGGTCCTTCCCCTCATTCCCTTTTCCCCTTTCCTAAAACTTAGTGTATGGGAAAAAGACTAAAGAACAGCAATGGAGACTACAACCCCAGGGTCTGAGGAGATATTCGGGGGACTCAGACTTTACTAATCACTGGAGGTTGTTCAGTGTAAGCATCAATTCCTATTTTCAGGATGGTTTTCCAAGGAATAGGGCAGAGTAAATAAGCTCAAAAGTGTGTGCAGAGCACTGTTTTAAACACTTGGGAAAGTGCAATACAACAGAGTTAGTAGGCATGATCCCTGCCCACAAGGAGTTTACAATCTACCGGTGGAGATGTCAAATGAGTAGTTTTGAGCCTAATTGTTCTGGGACTGGATCCATAATAGTTTGCCTTCCTCTAAATACATAGATTTGTGCCAACTCCTTGTCTACAGTGAACGTGTCTTCAATGAATCCCCAAATGGTACTTATTGAGTACTTACTCTGTGCAGAGCACCACACTAAGCACTTGGGAGAGTAAAGTGCAACAGAATTGGTAGTCAGGTTCTCTGTCCACAAAGGAGGGTACTTGAAGTCTAGAGGGGGAGGCAGATATTAATTTAAATAAATAAATAAATAAATTGTGGATATGTAGATAAGTGCTGTGAGGCTGAGGTTGAGGTAAATAGCAAGTACTTAAAGGGTACAGATCAAAATGCATTGGCGATGCCGAAGGGAGCGGGAATAGGGGAAAAGAGGGCTTAACTGCGGAAGGCTTGTGTCTTGAGCTTCTATTGTACTTTTCCCAAGTGTTTAATACAGTGTGCTGTACCCAGTGGCAGCTCAATAAATATATTACTACTCCAACTACTAAGGCAGGGATCTCATATACTGACTCTATTGTATTGTACTCTCCAAGCACTTAGTACCTTGTTAGTACCGTGCTTTGTACATGATAGGTGGTCAAGAAATACTACCTACGGATGATTGATTCCTTCCTCTCAATCCTCTTCATCCCTTAATCATTCTCACGGCTTACCTTTGAACTCCAGTTAGTCTATAACCTTCGATTATTCAGGAGCTGGTTTGTGAATTGCCCAGGTTCTTCCTTTTACTTCCCCTTCTAGCTTCCTGCCTTTTGGCCATTTGCCACAGTAGCACCAGGAAAGAAGAAGATATAGGGTCACCAGACGTCTCCTGTACATGACATTGAACTTTACTTCATTGCCTTGTTGAGTTTTCCCAGAAAGGTCTGTTGGAAGAAAATCATATAACTGACCTGCTTCTCTCTGCTGGCACAGAGACTGCCCTATATTTGTGGGACAAAACTGAAACCTGGAAACCCTTAGATTAAATTCAAACCAATTCATTTCTCTTTGTGTGTGTGTGTGTGTGTGTGTGTGTGTGTGTGAGTTAGTATGTGTATGCTTGTGCATGTGTACAGAGAAAGCAATTCAGGGGGTGGGGTGAGGTTTGCAGGCACAGTGTTGCGGAATGGGAAGAGGTTGAGCAGTTGACTAAATTGAACTTCAAAAATATTACTTCTGGGGGGAGAAGAGGATGGGTATGTGTGATGTGGGTGGGAAGAGGGAGAGACTGTGCCATTTACTGCCCTTTTGAAGTCAAAGCGGGGCTCCCAGAGAACATAAACTTTGAGGTTCTCAGACCACCAGCTGATGGTTCCTGCCAGATTTCATCCCCACCCACCAAAACTTATGACATTATGTCGTGCTTGCAGTAAAAAAAGTTGTGAGCTTTGGCAGCAGTGGCAAGGTGGGAGGTTGGGATGTGCAGGGAGGTGGGATAGCGTATGAATTGCTTTGCTCCTGCTAGAACCACTCTCCCATCTTTTGTTACTTGCTTCTGGAAATTTCTGAAGGTTATCTCACATTGGCTTCTAGGGTCGGTATGGTTGACCACCCCTAATCAATGATATTCCGTGGTTAATGGAGAAATAGCTATGTCCTGAGCCATATGATTTGGCTCATGTTCAACTCCTTGGACAATTTATAACCCCACGCACTGAATTCTCCTCAGCTAGGTGGGGGAAGTGTGGGTGAGTGAGAGGGGAAATGGGTGCTGATACACCTGCACATATCAACGGGAGGGAGGGAGAGAATGCCTCCTTCTTCTCCTTCAGCTCTCTAGTGTAAAACCTGGCTTGCAACCCCTGTTGGAGAGTGTGAGTGAGAATTTCCCCAATCACACAGGCACAGCTGCCGCACCCACACTCCGACAGATTAGCTATGTGTCTGGTGAAGCTGCCTAGGAAACCCACATTTTTGGCAGCTACCAAAGTCTCAGGTTCCTGAAGTTGGTGGGGGGGCGGGGTACTGTGGTGGGGGAGAGAATATAGAATATTGGAGGGGTGTGTTGGTAGAGGCCAACACAGACCCAAGTCTGTACCTCAGGGTCTGTAACCCATGGCCTGTTTGCTGACCATGGTCACACTGACACGACTGTGCATGAATGATATTTTGCACATCCTTGGAGATCTCTGTGCATATGTATGTACTTGGGTCAGCACCCCGCTTCCAGAAAAAAGGTCCACATTAGCTGAGGACTGAGCTGGACCCCACTCTGGAAAGTCGAGATGGAGATGAGTTCCACGTTTTAGGCCCTTTTGGGTCTCTACCTTCTAGGAGGCAATTGGGGTGGATGTGCTACTGTGTTAATCTGAGCACTTATCCCATTCTGCCTGCATTACTGTATCAGCCTCCTTGCTGACTTCCCTGCCTCCTGTCTCTCCCTGCTCCCCCTCCATACTTCACTCTGCTGCCCAGATCATTATTCTAAAAAGAGTTCAGTCCATGTTTCCCCACTCCTCAAGAACCTCCAGTTGTTGCCCATCTACCTCCACATCAAACAGAAACTCCTTACCATCAGCTTTAAAGTGCTCAATCACCTTTTCCCTCTCCTACCTTACCTCCCTGATTTCCTACTACAACCCAATTTGCACACTTGGCACACTTCACTCCTCTAATGCCTACCTACTCACTGTACCTTGAGCTCACCTATCTTGCCACCAACCTCTCACCCACATCCTGCCTCTGACCTGGAACTCCCTCCTTCTTCATATGCAAGAGGCAATCACTCTCCCCACCTTCAAAGCCTTAGTAAAAACTCACCTCCTCCAAAAGGCCTTCTCCGACTAAGCCCTCATTTCCTCTTCTGCCAATCACTCTGTGTCACCCTTGTACTTAGATTTGCACCCTTTATTCACCCCTCCCTTAGCCCTATAGCACTGATGTGCGTATCTGGAATATATTTATTTATATTAATGTCTATCTTCCTCTGTAGACTGTAAACTCATTGTGAGCAGGGAGCGTGTCTACCAACTCTGTTATATCACACTCTCCCAAGTGGTTGATACAGTGCTCTTCACACAATAAGGATTCCCAAAATACGACTCATTTGATCAATTGATAGGATCGAGGATTTCTTATTGATTTTCTAGGGTTGTTTCTAACTTTGGGGGCCACCATCTAGTGGCATATTGTCTCAGGATTTGCATTTTGGAGTGCTTGTATTTTCGAGATTCACCCTTCTCACTGTCTTTTGTGTCCCATTTTCTGACTGAACCTCCCTTGACCACAGATAATATTGCTGCTTTCTGCCGGTTCATTCCAAAGGGGATTCTGATGCTTCCTCCCTTGGACCCGGTGTCTTGCCATTTTCCAACCTGCACTTCTAACCCCTTCTGGGCCCCTGGGAAGTCTTTCTCCATCCCTTCCCCTCGCTCACTCACATCCCCACCCGTTTGCTGTTTACACTGTTAGCATCATCTGTGAATTTCATTAAGCAGAGTTTATTTTACTCCCTCTTCCTAGAATCAGTAGGGGTAGTCAACAAGACCAGACCAAATACCTCTCCCTCTGCCGCACTGCTGGATAACACTCCCAGGTTGACCCAGAGTGTTACCCTCAATGGGACAGACTGTGGACCCGGTAATATGGTTCTACAGTCTATGGTAGTATTATGTACACTGTCTTCCTTACACTGTCTTCCTTTAGACTGGGGTAAACCAGTAGGTGGGATATGCACATTTACAGGTTAAAACAAATAGTTTGAACAGAGGTTAAGTGGCCCAGAGAGAGCTGATGCAAAAAAACCTACACAAATAAAGAAGATGCCATATTACATGCATCATTAAAATCCATCATTTCAATTACAGCTCTATCATATACTTCATTTGCTGAGCTTGGATTGCTATGAAAAATCTGATTGCCTGGCTAGATTGATAAGCAATGTTAACGGCTTGTTTTGATTTTCCTTGTTTCCTCTAGGTGTTAGACTTCACTCCCTCCCCCCACTCCAGACCCCATCCCACCCACCTTACCATTTGGCCCATTTGGTAGTGATTAAGAACCAGAACAACGGGAAAGTAATAGCCAGGGTTAAGCAGCCTTATTTCCTAAAAAATCAGCACCACATTTGCTTTGCTTTCCCCCTCCATTCTTCTGTTTCTACCTAGTCCTTTGTTGTCACTGCCAAAACAGTTGTTGTGATCCAGTAATTTCATTAACCAATTCCCCTAGCACCCAGGATCAGCTGAGCAGAAATATAGTCTAAATATTAAGTAACATTTCCCAACTGTTAGGGAAATCGTTTTGTAGATGAAATGGTGGGAGCCCCCACTGCACAGGATATTTAGCACTAGACTGGACAAAGCCCTAGAGACTAGACCATAGGGAGCAATCCAATACTGGCAAGGGAACTGGATGACCTAATAGGTCTTTTCCATCTCCAACTTCCATGGCTGTAGGATTCATTTTCTTTTTATGAGCATCAGAAGTTGACAAATATTTTCAGCCAGAGTGATTGCTCTCTCCCCTCATTGTAATGGAGCTAAAAATGTAACAGACAAGTACACTTGCGGGCCAAGGGGGAACAAAGTCACATTTTCTCAATTTCTCTAGAAACAAAGCAAGAGCAAATACCAAAACCAAGAGATTTATTCTCGCTTCGATAGTTCACGGTAGTAGTATAGTAGTAGTCGTAGCAGTACAGTTCATTCATTCATTCAATCATATTTATTGAGCACTTAGTGTGTGCAGAGCACTGGTACTAAGCTCCTGGAAAGTACAATTCAGCAACAAATAGAGACAATCCCTACTCAAAAACGGGCTCACAGTCTAGAAGGGGAGAGACAGACAACAAAGTAAAACAGGTACAAGTAAACAGGTAACAATAGCATCAATATTAATAAACAGAATTACTTGTAGTAGTAATAATAGCATTTATTGAACACCCACTTGGTGCGGTACACCATATCGGGCACTTGGGAAGCACAGAAGAATCAATCAATCAATCAATCAATTGATGACATTTATTGAGCTCTTACTTTGTGCAGAGAACCATTCTAAGCCCTTGGGAGAGAATACAACCGAATTAACAGATACGTTCTCTGCCCACAATGAGTTTAGAGCCTAGCAGGGGAGACAGACATAAATATGAATAAATAATTTATACTATATAATTTAAAGATATGTAGCGTGGCTCAGTGGAAAGAGCACGGGCTTTGGAGTCAGAGGTCATGGGTTCGAATCCCGGATCTGCCACTTGTCAGCTGTGTGATTGTGGGCAAGTCACTTAACTTCTCTGTGCCTCAGTTACCTCATCTGTAAAATGGGGATTAAGACTGTGAGCCCCAAGTGGGACAACCTGATTCCCCTGTGTCTACCCCAGCGCTTAGAACACTGCTCTGCACATAGTAAGTGCTTAACAAATACCAACACTATTACGTAAGTGCTGTGGGGTTGGGGGTGGGGTGAATATCAATTGCCCGAAAGTCACAGATCAAATGTCCAAAGGTCACAGAACAAAAGAGCATGTTCCCTGCCCACAAGGAATTTACATTCTAACACTGGAGGCAGGTGTTTCATAATGCTTATCATGAAAAGCAGATAATAATAATAATGGTGGCATTTGTTAAGCACATATTATGTGCTTGGCACTGTTCTAAGCACTGGGGTAGATACAAGGTAATCAGGTCCCACATGAGGCTCACAGTCTCAATCCCCATTTTATAGAGAAAGTAACTGAAGCAGTGAAAAGTGAAAAGTGAAGTGACTTGCCCAAGCTCACACAGCAGACAAATGGCAGAGCCAGGATTAGAATCCACGTCCTCTGAGTCCCAAGCCCTTTCTCTTGCCACTAATAATAATGATAATGATGGTATTTGTTAAGCGCTTACTATGTGCCAGACACAGTCCTAAGTGCTGGAGTGGATACCAGTAAATTGGACATAGTCCCTTGTCCCACGTGGGGCTCACAGTCTCAATCCCCATTTTCCAGATGAGGTAACTGAGGCACAGAGAAGTTAAGTGACTTGCCCAAGGAAACGTGGCAGACAAGTGGAGGAGCCCGGATTAGAGCCCATGACCTTCTGACTCCCAGGCCCGTGCTCTATCCACTACGCATGCTGCTTCTCTGGCCATGCTGCTTCAAAAAAAAGAAATCAACACTCAAATCAACACTCAAAATTTAGGCAGCATCGATTGGTGCAGATGTTGACAAGAGGGCTCAGGACCTCCTAGGAACATTCCCTAGCACAGTGGTTGTTGCAGCTTTTAATGACAGACAACGAGGATGGCAATGGGAACTAACTGAGATCTTAGCTGCAGTAGTAGGCAGTGGCATTATTGCTTTACTCTGTTCCCCGAGGTTATCTTTACTCTGTTCCCCGAGGCTATCTGCTGCTGCTCCCTGCTCCACCACAAGGACAGCTCCATATGCCATTCCCAGGGGTGTGTGAGGGGAGGTTTGAGGGAGCTAGTGGAGGTGTGTCTGGGCCACTGGATGTGAGGGTGAAGTAGGTGCGGGAGCGGTTAGAGAGTGATTTAAAATGAAGCACCGAGATTGCAGTGGGACATTTTCCAAATACGATTGAAAATGCCTGGGCTTGTGGAAAGAATACTTGACTGGAAGCCAGGAGTCTTGGATTCTAATCTAGACTCCATCACTAACTTGATGGGAGACTTTGAATCTTTCTGGACCTCAGTTTCTCCATCAGTCAATCAAAGGTATTTATTGAGCACTTACTGGTTGATTGATTACTCTTGTTATTCTTTCTACTATTCACCTATATTCTAGAAGACTAAATCTGGAAACATGGGGAAGAGGGAATAGGATAGGCAAGAAACGGTGCACTGGTAGGCTTTAGAGGCCAAGTTGTTTAGAAGGAATACCTTTGTATGGGAAAATGCCAAGTAGCCTTACAAATAGCTATTTGCTTATACTGCCCATAGCAAATAATTATTTGTTGCGAGGGAGTAGGAAAAAATGCCGATTTCATCCATTTTATTATCAGAGGTCTTCCTGGGAGTTGGACAAGGTAAAAAAAAAAGTCAATTGTCAAATTTTTGGTGCTTGTTTCAAAGACTACATTTAATCAAATGAGACTGTTGTTAGGGGGCTTCACCCAATTTGAATAAAAATATACAAGGGCCTTTCACATCTTTTTAATAGTAACGTCATCAGGCAGAAGGAATTTCTGAGAAGTGTCACATGTCAGTAATTGGTGTAGTTGGTACATGGCATGTAAAGATGTCAGAACAAAATATTCCAGAAGAGGATTACAGGTACTGTAGGTGTTATCCATGAATAGACTCATCTGACATCTTTCTCCTGCTCTAGGCTGGAAGCTCCTCGTGGGTGGGGAACTTGTGTGGCTCACTGGAAAGAGCACGGGCTTTGGAGTCAGAGGTCATGGGTTCAAACCCCAGCTCTGCCACTTGCCAGCTGTGTGACTTTGGGCAAGTCACTTAACTTCTCGGTGCCTCAGTTCCCTCATCTGTAAAATGGGGATTAAGACTGTGAGCCCCACGTGGGACAACCTGATTCCCCTGTGTCTACCCCAGCGCTTAGAACAGTGCTCGGCACATAGTAAGCGCTTAACAAATACCAACATTATTATTATTATTATCACCTCTGTTACATTTTACTTTCCCAAGTGCTTAGTACAGTGCTCTGAACACAATAAGCTCTCAATACATATGATGGATTGATTCATTCCACCAAGGATCCCAAACCCATTGGAAACCAATAGCCTCGAGAGGTAGTTGGTAGTCTATCTGATTCAGCAGTGGGAATGCTGGGGAAGGAGAGATTGAAGTGACTTGTTAAACGATGGAGCGAAGTTGGTGAGATCATTCATTCATTCAACTGTATTTCTTGAGGGCTTATTGTGTGCAGAGCACTGTACTGAGCACGTGAGAAAGTGCAGTGAGACAAGGTGGGTAGGCACTATCCCTGACTAGAAGAAGGAAGAATCGGAAAGAGAAGAAATCAGTTGAAATGGCTGGTGCCTGACTTGAGTGCCCTATGCAGAAGCTGTGAGCTTGTACTGTTTTAGAAGTTAAGTACAGCATCATTTGGTACTGTACTGTCATTGATAGAAAGCTGCAAAGAGGTTGCTATTACCAAACTGCCCAGTTCTCTTAATTGTGTAAGGAGGGGAAATCAGGGCAAAGGTGAGGAATTCTTTGTTGCTCTAGTTCAGAGCAGAGAAATGGAATAGAAATCATGCAAGAACTATTTGGCCTTGGTTTTGGAATCCACTTTCACTTTTAGTAAGCCTTTACATTTAACAAGAAACTCTTGGCATAGGATTTCAAGGTACTTGAGGAATAGATACCTATTTAGGCTTAGATCTTTTTTTATCACCCAGATGGGGTAAACCTACCAATCTTCTCTGGACTGTCTGTGTTTCATTTCTACAACATGGTTAAATTGTTGGGTCCTCCCTCTCTGGATGTTGCTGTAAGAAATGACTTGTAAAGATGGATCTTTTAAATAATAATTCATGTTAGACGCTCAGGGCAAAGAGATTTGCAGGGAGGTTAAGTGGCTTGCCAAAGGTCACACAGTGTATCTGTGACAGAACATGCGATCAAAGGCAATTCTTCTGGCTCTAGATCAGTGTGCTCACAGAAAACAATATAATCTTTGGGCTGGAATAAACCTCCTGGAGTTATCTACCCATTTTGCTCCATTAGGGACCTCTTCTCGGGTTTAAAAGAATGTTTACCTCAAAAAACGTTCTTCCTGTTAGTTAACTTAGAGCTCTTCGACTATAGTTTAAATGAAACTCTCCATGATTTGTCTTTAGTGGTGATGGGACAGCTATTCTCTAGATGACATTGCATTGCTTAAAGAAAAACAAAAACACTTTATTGTACAGTCAAGCATGCCGCAAGAATAAAAGCTTTCCCAAGTCAGTAACATAAATTCAATAATGCTTATTACTGCATTTTATAACAAGTTGATTATATATGTGTATGTATAATACATACAGAAAGAGGCTAGAGATTCATATGTCTATAGATACAAAAGCTACTAGGGAAGAGTTTATGTTTTAGGGTTAATTTCTGCTATCCGTCAAGACTAAGAAAGTGTCCCAATCCTTTTTTCTTGCTTCTCTACCTTCTTTTTCTTTTATATTTGGAAGTAAAATGAATCAGTGACTCCCCAGATTATTCTTTCATTTTGATCATCAATCTTTCTGTTATATTTACTACCACACCCAGAGTTGGATGTTATATTATTTCTTGAGCTGTGTGTCTTTTGGGAACTTCTCCATCACCGTAGATGGCACGACTATCCTTCCCGTCCCGCAGGCCCGCAATCTCGGTGTCATCCTTGACTCGTCCCTCTCGTTCACCCCACACATCGTATCCGTTACCAAGACCTGCCGGTTTCACCTCTACAATATCGCCAAGATCCTCCCTTTCCTCTTCACCCAAACGGCTACCTTACTATTACGGGCTCTCGTTATATCCCGGCTAGACTACTGTGTCAGCCTTCTCTCTGACCTCCCTTCCTCCTCTCTCGCCCCGCTCCGGTCTATTCTTCACTCTGCTGCCCGGCTCATCTTCCTGCAGAAACGATCTGGGCATGTCACTCCCCTTCTTAAACAACTCCAGTGGTTGCCTATCGACCTCCGCTCCAAACAAAAACTCCTCACTCTAGGCTTCAAGGCTCTCCATCACCTTGCCCCTTCCTACCTCTCCTCCCTTCTCTCTTTCTACCGCCCACCCCGCACGCTCCGCTCCTCCGCCGCCCACCTCCTCGCCGTCCCTCGGTCTCGCCTATCCCGCTGTCGACCCCTGGGTCACGTCCTCCCGCGGTCCTGGAACGCCCTCCCTCCTCACCTCCGCCAAACTGATTCTCTTTCCCTCTTCAAAACCTTACTTAAAAATCACCTCCTCCTAGAGGCGTTCCCAGACTGAGCTCCTCTTCCCCCTCTACTCCCTCTGCCATCCCCCCTTTACCTCTCCGCAGCTAAAGCCTCATTTTCCCCTTTTCCCTCTGCTCCTCCACCTCTCCCTTCCCATCCCCACAGCACTGTACTCGTCCGCTCAACTGTATATATTTTCGTTACCCTATTTATTTTGTTAATGAATTGTACATCGCCTTGATTCTATTTATTTGCCATCGGTTTTTACGAGATGTTCTTCCCCTTGACGCTGTTTAGTGCCATTGTTCTTGTCTGTCCGTCTCCCCCGATTAGACTGTAAGCCCGTCAAACGGCAGGGACTGTCTCTATCTGTTGCCGACTTGTTCATCCCAAGCGCTTAGTACAGTGCTCTGCACATAGTAAGCGCTCAATAAATACTATTGAATGAATGAATGAATGGGAAGCCTGTTCACCTCTCTCTACGCCATGGTTTTTTGAGCTGTTAACTAAAGTAAGCAGTATACCAAACTATCTCACAGGGTTTTTGCCTAAAACAAATACTAAACAATTGAGCATAATTCATCTCTATTTTGAAGACAATATGAAATTGGGTAGGTGATAAGTGTTGCAAAGTGGAACATTGTATGATCTGTCAAAATAAGGGAGAATCAAGCTTATTTTGAAGTATTTTAATAAAGAAATGCCATCAAGAAATGAATAATGAAGATAGTAATGATCATAAAATTTGTAAAGAACACAGAGAGCAGAAGCCCATGATTTCCTAAGGAAAAATGAAAACCTAAACTCCATACCAAAAAAATGCAAACAATGAAAGCCAACTCTTCTCTTGGCTGATTTTCATTGGCTGGCTGTTCCTTCTTTCTCTATTTCCCTCCTTTGCTCTTGCTTTACAGAAATGAAACACGGTGTTGAAACAAGATTCCTCTCATTGCATCTCGGTGGAGGCCCCAGCCAACAGAAACTTAGCCATCCTATCCACATGTAAGACTTTACCAGTAAATAGCTCTGTACGTAGGAGGGTGGAATTTCATGACACTGGGTAGCGAATGGAGGTTTCCAGTGCCTGGACTAGAGATTGCTAAAGACACCCTAATCTCATCCCCTCATGCTGTTGTTCTGGCTTCATGGCCATCCTGTTCTCGTGATCACTCAAATGATCCCGGTGACAAGCCTCCCAGAGCCTTTCCCCCTAGCAGGCATAGGCTGCAGAGCAATGTTGCCCTCTCTCAGTAGTTTTCCACGCCGGAGAGCTGCGGCCTTTCCGTGTACGCGTCCCAGTTAATACTGGTTGCATCTCTGGAAATGACCTCAGTCTTTTGAATATTTGTTCTCTTTGGCTTTGCAAACAATGTCCTTGTTTTACTAGAGGAAAAGGGAAAGAGACTCTTTAAATGAGCAGGCTCCCCTTTGTTTGGTGCCACATAAATCTTGACTTATCACATGTCAGCCTTTCCTGTCACACCGGCATCATTGTCTCTGGCACTGATTAATAGGTTGGAGCTAACTTTATACTGGCATTTCCTGACCAACCCATCTCCTTTCCCCTCCCCTCCCCACCATTCCTTTTTTTAAAATCCACTATTTTTTATAAAAGGAATTTCATTTATCGCCTCATCACGATGGGTCCCAAATATATTGCACTGGTACAGCACATCTTCTTTGGTTGGACAGCCAGCTCGAAGCCACGTCAGCGTGAGGTTCCAACGGGGCTGAAGTGGTGTGATAGCTGAGCGGAGCTTGCATCTCATCCCGGATCTGTGCTTTGGGGATACAAAGCCTCGATTGGCCTTAGGCTCAGCGTGGCCTGATTTGGAGGAGAGTTAACACTCAGGACAGGAAGACCGTACGGAAAGAGTGGATATGACAATGAACATGTATTATTTATGTAACGCGGGAGACTGAATCATATCTCAGTCTTTCATCACCCAACGCTGGAACAGTAGTACTCTAATACAGTCTAATGACAAAAATGTGGAAGGAATTAGGAATTCACGCAGCCAGGGATTTTGTGATCCAGACTCGGTTTGCTAAGTGTCCCTCATGTTTTCTTTTTGTTGGAAACTCCCCATGCTCGTTATGTTAGATTGCTATATTGCAGTCTCTCAAGCACTTAGTACAGTGCTCTGCACACAGTAAGCACTCAATAAATACCCCTGATGGATTGATTGAGCAGCACCGAATCTTGTTCCATTCTCCAACCCAATTTTTCCCCATCAGCCGATATTTTGGGGGAGACCGGGAGATCGGAGTCCTGGCACTAATTTCTGGAGTTGGGGGGACAACAACCTTATATCCAAATGTGGGAAACAGATTTCCCACACTGAGCATAGGAAAACAAAGGGTGGATAAAGCTAACTCAACAGGACTAGAGATGAAGGACTTCAAAAGTCATGACCGATTGGCTGAGGAAAATGGCTATTTTAGCACCATCAGGGGCTTTTCTTAAAGAGGTTGCAGTCTAAGAAGGAAAATATGGGTTCTGATAACTGCCCTAGATAGCCCACAGAGAACAGGGAATTATGGGTATACGAAGTGCCTGCTCATATATACCATCTCCTCAGGCTGTTGAACCGAGCTACGGGCAGCTGAAAGTTGAGACCTGTCTCCTCACTTCTTTTCCACTTTACCAGTGACATTTATGGAAATTCACATCGTGGCTAAGAGACCTGCTTAAAGTATGGCTAAAACAGAATAGCCAGTGGATCGCCCAACAAATGGGAAGTCAGAGATTGTGGCTTGATGTGTAGGGCTGCTTCTGCTTTGGTTAACATCAGGGAAATCACTTCATCTATCTGTGCCTATTCCCCCCCCCCCCCATCTTTAGGCTTGGTATGATAAACTCTTGTTTTAAATGAGTTTGGAGGGCTCTAGGTTTGCATTTGTCAAATAGAAAATATTTTAAAATGAAATTGGTTCAATTTGGGGGTTTCATTTTCTGTTTAAGAAAAGTCTCGAAACCAGTTTTCAGCATCTAATGAGGAAGTTTCAGCTGTGAGTGAGGCCTTTACCTTGGGATTTGTGACTGTCCCGAGTCCTTTGATGCTTCTATGGTATCGTTAGCATTTTGGCTTCTCTCTTTAATATATATCTAGCCTTTGAAAGCAAAATGCCAATTTCATAGCCAGACCAGAGGGTAATAATGCACATTTGTGATCAGGAGAGAGATTTGCATCAGTAAAACACATACTTTCCTTTAAGTATCATACGGTAGCAGGGGAGGGTAGAAAGGCCATTTTCAGGTCAGTCTTTGGCTGAAGTAGGCTTTAAAGAAAGGTATTCTTTCTGGGTCCTGGAAATGAAACTTGCTCTTGTCAAGCTGCAAACCCATCTGCAGGAACAGCTGCACGGGTTGCATAACTAGCTACTGTTACCAGATAACTGTGTCTTACCACAAATGGAATTGGAGGACATCCTTTTTCTTGCTCAAGGAGCTAGATGCAATTATAAAAATCACTTTTGCCTTCTTTTCTAGTTTGTTTAGCTGTGCAATCTGGGCAGCAGTTAGAGTTTACGATGAATTATCAAGGGCTTGACCTTCTAGAGTAAGTGCAACACCCTCACCCTTATTAGAGGGCTGGTCCATTTCAGGACAGTTTCCAGGGGAAGGATATCATTAAGAACTCTGAAAGAGCCATGTCCCCTCACCTCAATGATGGTTTACTCATTCTGGTTCACTATAGGATTGAGTCTACTCCTTAAAGCACTTTAAAGCTTTAAAACAATCAATTGGCTCGCCCCTTTCTAACTCAGATCACTGATCTACTACAGTCTAGCCTGCACACTTCGCTCCTCTAGCACCAGCTTACTCACTGTAACCTGATCTAGTCTGTCTCACCATCAACCCCTTTTCCACAACCCCTAGCCTGGAACTCTTTCCCTCTCCATATACGCTGGACCAGTGCACTCCCCACCTCCAAAGCTCTATTAAAGTCACATCTACTCCAAGAGACCTTCCTTTATTTAACCCTCTTTTCCCCAGTTCCCTCTCCCTTCTGTGCCATCTTTGCATTTGGATCTGTGACCTTTGGGCATTTGCTATCTGCCCCGCCTACAATCCCACATCATTTAAGTACATATTTATAGTCATAAATTACTTCTTTATATTGATGTCTGTCTCCCCTGCTAGACTGTAAGCTCGTTGTGGGCAGGGAACGTGTCTGCTAATTCTGTTGTATTGTACTCTCCCAAGTGCTTAGTATGGTACTCTGCACATAATAAATGTTCAATAAATACCAGTGATTGATTGGTTGATTGATTACTCTTCTAACTGCTAAACATGAACTTAATGTCACAAATGTTCAAGCTCCACACCAAATCTCTTGGGAAGTCTGGGGCCAGTCAGCATTCATTTGGTTAGGAACAAGAATTTTCTCAATTGATTCAATGGGTAATGCTAATGAAATGAAATTTGGCAAGCAAATTGTCTTTTAAAAAAATATTTTGAAACTCTTCCACTATTCCCCTTCTGGAGAGATTGTCTTGAGAAAAAAGAAAGTTATGGATGTGAATTATTGAGTCCAATTTTGACACAAAAAATTCCACTAGAAGGGTGTGAGCAGTAATTCTTCTTTAAATTCTCCCATTTCTACATCCTTACTCTCTTCTTTCATTTAGACTATATAGGCAGACCCGATCAATTACTATTTGAATTTACTCCATGGAGGCAACTAACAGGGACAATTCAGGGCCAAAACCCATTTAAAAAAATCAATTCCTGGTGGAAAAATTGGTTGTGGAAAGGAGAGGAACAAGAGGGGAATGAAGTGTGGCACAGTGGAAAGTGTACAGGTCTGAGAGTCAGAGGACCTGGGTTCTAATTCTGGCTCTACCACTTGCCTACTGTGTGACTTTGGGCAAGCCACATAACTTCCCTGTGCCTCCTTCCCCATTGCCAAAGTGGGGAATTACCTAATCTCTTGCCTCCTTAGACTATGAGCTCCATGTGGGACAGGGACTGTGTCCAACTGGATTATCTTGATCTAACCCAGGTCCTTGGCACACAGTAAGTGCTTAACAAATACCACAATTATTATTAATTATCTCTATAATTGCTTTCACTTCAATTGGGAAGACCCAATTTAGATTTAATCCCGAAGAAGTTATGATCTCAGTGCGTGGTTTTTTATATCAACTTATTATTCCCTTATATTTTATAGCCTTCTTTTATTTAGAGAGCTAGATCTTTCCTATTTTACCAAATACATACTCTCTCAATACTGTATTAGCAGGCCTACATTTCTATTATAATACCAACAAAGTGGGTATATTTTAAGCAGCCTAATTTCCTTCATTCTAGCCTCAAAAGATTTATGCATGTATGTATGTGTATGTATGTGCATGTGTATGTGTGTGTGTGTTTATATACGCATTCTCTATCTGTGCTAGACACTGCCAAGCACTGAACAAAAGCAAGTGAGACGGGACCTTTTCCCTTATTCCTCAAGCCACGAATATAAATGCCTTGGTTGATCCAACTGGGATCACTTTTGAGCAGGGGTGGCCAAAGTACAATCTGGAATTCACACCTGACCCTTCATTCTACTCAGAAAAATGTGAAAATCTGTAATCATCACGGAGACTCAGTTAATTAATCAATCGATCGATGGTACTTTTCTAGCTCCAGCTATGTGCAGAGCACTATATTAAGCACTTAGGAGAGTACAATAGAATTAGAAGACATGACCCCTACCCTCAAGGAGTTCATAGTCTCATCAGAAGAGACATACACAAAATATATTACAGATCAGAGAAAGACAAAAGAATAATGGATATGTGGATGATTAAGGGCGTCTGTGGTTAATGTACAGAAGTGCTACAGATATTAGTGAGAAATAGTGCTGGTTCTCTCAGCTGTCTTTGACATTGTGGCCCACACCCTTCTCCTGGAAACATTATCTAACCTTTTCTTCACTGACACTGCCTCTCCTGGTTCTCCTCCTATCTCTCTGGCTGCTCCTTCTCAGTCTCTTTGATGGGCTCCTCCACTGCCACTCGGCCTCTAAATACTGTGGTTCCTCAAGACCTGGATTCTGGGTTCCTTTCTATTTTTAATCTACACCCATTTCCTTGGAGAACTCATTTGCTCCCACAGCTTCAGTGACCATCTCTACATGGATGATTCCCAAATCTATATCTCCAGCCTTGACCCATCACCTCTGCAGTCTCACATTTCCTTCTGCCTTCAGGACATTTCTACTGTGATGTCCTGCCGCCACCTCAAACCTAACATCCAAAACAGAACTTCTCATCTTTCCACCCAAACTCTATCCTCCCCATATCTTTCTCATCACTGAAGACAATGCCACTACCCTCCCTGTATTATAACCCCCAAACTTTGGCATTATCTTTGACTTATCTCTCTCATTTAACTTGCATATTCAATCTGTCACCAAATCCCATCAGTTCTACCTTCACAAAATCTCTAGAATCCACCCTTTCCTCTCCAGCCAAACTGGTGCCACATTGATCCAACCACTTGTCATTTCCCGCATTGACTACTGAATCAGCTTCCTTGCTGACCTCTCTGCCTCCTATCTCTCCCCACTCCAGGTCTTACTTCACTCTGCTGCCCAGATTATTTTTCTAAAAAACATTCAGTACATGTCTCCCCACTCCTCAAAAACCTCCAATAGTTACCCATCCACTTACTCATCAAACAGAAACTCCTTACCATTGCCTTTAAAGCATTCAATGAGTTCGCCCTCTCTTATCTGATCTTGCTGATCTCCAACCCACACACACCTCACTCTGCTAATGCCAACATACTCACTGTACTTCAATCTTGTTTATCTCACCACTGATCTCTTGCCCATACTATCTCTCTGGCCTGGCACTCCCTCCCATTCCATAACCAACAGACCACCACTCTACCCCATTTCACAGCCTGACTAAAATCACATTTCCTCCAAGAGGCCTTCTCTGACTAAGCTTTCCTTTCTTTTATTCACCCTCTCTTCGCCCTCCCTTCTGTGTTATCTATAAACTTAGATCTTCATCCCTTATCCACTTGATATTCACCCCAGACTCTAAGCTCCTTGTGAAGTTCGTAGACATGTTTCCTGCCTACAACAAGCTTACAGTCTAGAGGGGGAGACAGACATTAATATAAATATATTCTACGTTTATACAATACAAATTATTATGTCATTATATGATAATAGGTCATGTTTCATTAATATAAATATAATGTATATATTATGCAATTCATTGTATGAATAATATCAATAATTTACAATAATAAAAGCAACAAGGTGCCACTATGTCTCTCTGGTGTGTATTCCAGATGCCTTTTTCTTATTTAGTAAGCAAAAATTGTGCTGGTGCTTCTGAGGTGGTTTGGCACATATGCTGAGCAGGAGCAGGCCACTGGGGCTTAATTTACTAATCCCATGTTGCCAATTATATTTCCTCTATGTTTCAGCATCAGAGTCCACATGTGTATTAGACTCTCCCATGAGAATTCGCTTATTAGACATTTGTAACTGCTGTGAGAAGTTTGTCCCAATCCTGAGAGTGTATTTCTCCTCATTGGTGTCATTGGCAGAGAAGGTATTTGTTCTGATGACTGTGGCCTAGTGCTTGCTTTAGAGGGAATTGTAGGGTTATCAGATGCTCACTAATGCACCTGGGAATATTTGGAAGACTTGAGACATGCGATTGGTTATAAATCCTGTGTCTATGAAGAGGTAAAATCTCATCAGAAAACATGTTTTTGGCACCTGTTTCTTTGAGTTGTCTCTTCTCAGGAAGTTTTGTTTCACTCATTGCAGGGATATTAACACTGTATCTGGCTGGCTGATGAGCAATGTGTGTTCTTCCCCTTATCAGATGATTGCTGTTCTTAACATTACGTAGCAGCCTGCTGTCCCATGACACAGTTGTTATTTTCTTTGGATTTATTAGTTTTTCATTTGTTTTTGCACAGTCAGGCTCAATCTTATCAGTTGTAATCCTCAGTTTGGCTTGCAGAAGGCTGGAATTATGAGGTACTCATTATTTTAGTCCTCCTCCCCACCACTTGTCTGCTGTGTGACCTTGGGTAAGTCACTTCACTTTTCTGGACCTCAGTTACCTCATCTGTAAAATGGGGATTGAGACTGTGAAACCCACGTAGGACAGGGACTGTGTCCAACCTGATTTGCTTGTGTCCACCCCAGCTCTTAGTACACAGTCTGGCACATAGCACTTAACAAATACCACAGTGATTATTATTATTGTTATTGTTATTTGGGGCCAAGAGTGGATTCCTAGATAGGAATGTTCAGACACTCGGGGTGTTGCTGAGCAGAGGTATGGCTTGTGCCCTGGCCCTCCTTTTTTTAAGTAGTGGTAATTGTTCTGTGGCACCATCCATCCATCAATCAATCAGTTGTATTTATTTAGCACTTACTGTGTACAGAGCACTATACTAAGAGCTTGGGAGAGTACAGTGTAATGGAGTTGATAGACACGTTCCCTGCCCATGGCCAGTTTACAGTCTATCCATACTTTCTCATCCATTTCCCTTTTGACCAGAGAGACATAAAAAAAACAGGCACAAAACTCAAAGACATGTACACAGATGTAGTCAGGCTTGGAGATGAGAGGGAAGGGGGGCAAGAAATAGAGTGAGGTTAGGGAGGAGAAGGCACAGAGGAGAAGGGCAAAGGAAAGGAGGAGGCAGAAGGGAGAGGCTGGGGGGGAGTCACAGACGTGAGGGCCCAGGGCAGATGAAGAGAGGAAAAGGAACTAGAGGAGTCCAGAGATCTGAGGGAAGTGGAGCACATAAGGGAGAGAGAGAGAGAGGGGGGTTATTGAATGGAGGGAGAAGAAGGCCCAGGGAAGGAACAGGAGATTTACCTTTATTGCTCTTCTTTGCTCTCTGGTTCCTCTTGTTGATTAATCAATTAATTGTTTATGGTATTTCTTAAGCACTTAGGAAGTGCTGAGCACTGTGTAAGCACCAGGGAAAATGCAAATCAGCAATATAGAATCAGCCCTATCTCACCAATCCAGGTGGGATACCACAGTCACAAAGAAAGAGGAAAAGTTGTCAAGAGCGGGAGCTGTTAAGGAACATGGAATCCAGAAATTAAGAACATCACATGGCAAAACCATCTTTGGTGAGGGGGGATCCTCAGGCTTCAGGCCAGAGTCCTTGGCTCCAAATGGCGTCGCCCCTCCCTGTGTTGTTTCAGGAGGGCGGGCTGGGAGCAGAGCTGTGGTCAGCAAAGACGCGGAACAGCTCTGCTCCAGACATCGGGCAGCCTCTGGAAAGTCCAGAGAATTGCAACGGTTCTGTTCCTCCTTAAGGGCGTGGGGCTGGTGTCCCTCGATAGCAGTAGAAAAGTGTGTGTGGGGGGGAGTGGGGGTGGGTGGGGAGGAACCGCTCCAGGCATTGAGCAGCTTCTGGCAAGTTACAAGCTTGGGATGACGTGGAAGCACTACGCACCGTTCCCTCTACTTCCTGAAAGAGGAGAGCTCTGTGAGACTGGCTCCGCAGCAGGAGTGGTCTAATGGGTGGCTGAGAAAAGGAGTGGGGGAACTGGGCCTCTTTAGTACCATTTTTACCACAGCCCTGTTACCTCAGGAGATAGGGCTATGAAAGCATGAGGCAGGCACCTTGGGACAAAACATGCGTCTCCCTGGGCCCTTCCAGTCACCAGATGTCTACAAACTAGTCAGAGGGCTTGTAGATGGTGGCCCTTTACTCTGCAGTCACGCACATGAGCACACACGAGCACACATACCCACACGGAGAGGCAAATGGACCTGTTTCGAAGAAGAAAGGTTTACAGGGTTCCTTCATGCGTTGCTTACTTGGAAAAAATAAACCTGACAGGTTTTCATGGTTGCAAAAAACGACTCACAAACAGATTACATAGTCTTCAGAAATGCTGTCAAAAATGGGTGAAGTTGTTTGCTTAGTAAAAGGCATTATGGGAGATCGTCACATTCAAAAGATTAGGGAAAAAAAGCTTTCGAAATGTTCCCTGAACCCAAGTCAGGTCAGCTGTTCTTACTCACCATCTAAATAAACCCAATTCTGTGTATTTATAAGCTTTTCAACAATGACTTTTGCAAATGAGTTCTCTTCTGTAGTTGTTACTCATGAAGATGTTAGTGCAGAGAAGAGCATCCATCATATCTGTCAGAATAGCTCCCATTATAAACTAATAACGAAGGGTGCTATTATGCGGTTGTTATTCATGCACAAGTTTCTCTTCAGTAATTAGTAGAAATAACAACCTTAGAACAAAGTCTAGTGTTGGTGGCAAGTATTATTAACTTCATTTTATAAACAGAGAAACTTTGCCTACCCTGAATCCTCTGGTTTGCAATTTTGCTCACCTGATCTTTTAATCTGGCAAAACTTGCTTTCTGGAAGTTTAATGTCTTGGCAACTACTGGGTCCTTGATTTAATGCTTCTCTCATCAAGCTGGATCCAGAGAAATGATTTGATATTCAGTAGAACTCTAATTTTCCCATTCACAATTAGCTTCTCTCTAGTGATGAATGGTAGACCAATGCAGCTGCTCCTTGGATCTTAAAGTGACCAGGCATCCATCTTCTGGCTGGTCATGAAGATGTGGCCACTAACCCCCGACCCAAATTATGGCCAGAAGGACCATCTCGACCCGGTCTAAGAACCTCTTCAAAGTCCTCCTTTCTACTGGAGTGACAGTAACTGTGATTTTAGTTGTGGCAGGAAGTCTTCCCCTGTCACCTCCAGGGAGCGGGTTCCTGGTCCCAGAAGAAATAACAGAGTTGGTAGAGAAGCGGTATGGCTTAATGGATAGAGCATGGGCTGGGAGGCAGAAGGACCTGGATTCTCATCCTGGCTCCTCCACTTGTCTGCTGTATGACCTTGGGCAACTCACTTAATTTCTCTGTATCTCAATTACCTCATCTGCAAAAAAGGATTAAAATGGGGAGCCCCATGTGAGACAGGGACTGCCTCCAACCTGATTAATATGCATCTACCCCAGCTCTTAGTAAAGTGCCTGGCACATAGTAAGCACTTAACAAATACCCTTCAAACAAAAACAAAAACACCCAGCAGAGGCCAACGGCATCAGGAAACATGACAATAGTGGGGTTGATAGTGGGTAAGGTGACATCTGAGGCATCCTCTCTCCTATTGCTGTATCTGTTGTAGCTCAAGCAGCAAAAGGATGAGAGCTAGCTAAATATATATGTCTCTGTGTGTGTATGCATGTGTGTGTGGATGATGCTGAGTGTATGTACGTGTGTGTGGTATTGTGTTATTTGTTGAGTGCTTACTTTGATGCTATTGATGCCTGTCTACTTGTTCTGTTTTGTTGTCTGTCTCCCCCTTCTAGACTGTGAGCCTGTTGTTGGGTAGGGATTGTCTCTATCTGTTGCCAAATTGTACTTTCCAAGCACTTAGTACAGTGCTCTACACACAGTAAGGGCTCAGTAAGTATGATTGAATGAATGAATTAGTGAATGCATATGTGCCAGGCACCGTACTAAGTGCTGGGGTGGATACAAGCAAATTGGGTTGCATACAGCCCCTGTCCTACAAGGGGCTCACAATCTCAATCCCCATTTGACAGATGAGGTAACTGAGGCACAGAGAAGTGAAGTGACTTGCCCAAGGTCACACAGCAGACAAGTGGAGAAGCCAGGATTAGAACCCATGCCCTTCTGACTCCCAAGCCCATGCTCTACCTGCTATGCCATGCCACTTCTCACTGCACCGTGTGTATGTGTGTATGACCAAACCTCTCCATTCTCACTTCTTGATTTCGGTCCCTTTTTTCTTTCTTTCTTTGTCCCTTTGTCTTTTCCTCTCCATCTCTTTACCTCCACCTGTCTCACCCTCTCTTCCAGTACCTTTCCCCCTCTCTCTGCCTCTCTTTTCTCCTCGGTATTCCTCTCCTGACCCTGAGTGCCCTCACCACACGTCATGACTGGATAAATGTATAAAGGCCCTAAGAGTACAGTCAGTATAGTATCATGCCATTCCTAGCCACTAGAGACTTATTCTAGACTTCTTCACTCTCAGCCTTTCTCCTCGGTAAGCTCTGGATTGGTTTACCGCAATGCGTGCTTCTTGGGACTTCCTAGGGAAACCACAAGAATGCAGAATGCAGCAGCCTGCCTGCTTGAGGGTGTTGACTAAAAGGAGCATGTTATACTTGCACCCTCCAATCTGTACCAGTTGTCCACGTGATATGGGATAATTTCAAGGTGCTGCTTGAAATCCATAAGACCATATCAGACTGGGGCCCTGGATATCTCAGAGCTGTTTTCCTAATAGCTGTGACATACCAAAGCTGATGTGTTCTAGCTTTGGGAAGTTCTAAGATTTAAGACCCAAGAGATTGGAAAAGAGTTGTTTCTTTCCTTCCAATGAATGCACAAAAACTTGAAGAAAAGGAAGCGAGAGTTCTTTTTCGGAACAATACCTATCTATCATATATCTGTAGACTATAGGTAGTAATAATAAATAATATAGATACACAATCTCCACACTGGTTAGGAACCAAGGGATATCTGGATTTCAGAAGAGGTGAATTTGTACTTTTTCACTTTCCTTGATAACTGCATTTTAATGTATATTTTTAAGATAAGACCAAGCACTCCTTAACACTATTTTATCACTCTAAACAAAACGAGGGACGGTAAGGTTGCTGGTGGCAGGCAGCAGATGGGATAAAGGAATACACATTTTCCTTGATATTTGCATCATGAGCACATATTCTAAAATAGGCAAAAACACTGGCCTGAGTACCGACTTTGTGCTGGACACATACAAAAGGAAACAAATGAGCCAGCAGAGGCAATATTTTCAATGACTTAGGGAAATGATGCCCTGGTTCAATACATGACCAAGGGAGGAGTACAACGATCCTGGGTCTGTGCACGTGGTAAGTACTCAATAAATACCACTAATTGATAATAATAATTATGGTATTTGTTAAGCACTTACTATGTGCCAGGCACTGTACTAAGTACGGGGATAGATACAAGCAAATTGGGTTGGATTCAGTCCCTGCCCCGCATAAGGCTCATAGTCTTATTCCCCATTTTTCAGATGAGGTCACTGAGGCACAGAAAAGTGAAGTGACTTGCCTAAGGTCACACTACAGACAAGTGGTGGAGCCGGGATTAGATATGATGGACCACCTACCCAAGGGGGAACTGGAAATGAGGCAAGAAAAAGGCCTTGGGCAGAATTCTTAGCTTCTCTGAGCTTCAATTTCCTCATCTGTAAAATGGGGATTCAGTACCTGTTCTCCCTCCTACTTAACCTGTACGGGACAGGGACTGTGCCTGATCCGATTAACTTCTATCTACCCCAGCACTTAGTTCTTAGTGGGGAAACATGGTCTGAATGTTTCTGAAGGAAAATGATCCGGGCAGTAGAGTGGAGTACGGACTGGAGTGGGGAGAAACAGGAGGCAGGAAGGTCAGCAAGGACGCTGATACAGTGATCAAGGAGGGATAGGATAAGTGCTTGGACTAATGTGGTAGCAGTTTGGATGGAGAGGAAGGGGTGGATTTTAGCGATGTTGTGAAGGTAGAACTGACAGGATTTAGTAGTGGCTTGAATATGTGGGTTGAAGCACTTAACAAATACCATAAAACAAACAAACACTGTGTGCAGAGCACTGTCTTAAGTGCTTGGGAGAGTACAAGAGAGTAATTTATTAGACATAATCCCTGCCTTCAAAGAGCTTAAAATCTAGCACTCAGTAATGAGAGCTCACGCAAATAATAATGACAACACTATGGACAAATAGCATACGAGAGATGCACCGTTCCTCCTAATTAAACCATACTTGCCATATAGAGGAGGAACACATTTAAGAAAAATGTCATTTTTGCCATAACCTGAAATCAACAATGTACTAAGAGCTATATAGAAATCACCAATGATACAGACCTTGTCTTGCAGGACCTTGTATTCAGAAAAAAGGGAAGGAGAATTTCAAAGACTCATTCTTCCATAGAAAATGTCCTTCCTTGAGTCAGGCAGATTTATAATGTAGAAATGCTCCAGGAGATCCCCGCCTAAAGCTCCAGCGCATCCACAGAAAACAAATTATTCTTTTTCATATGGTAGTTGCTAAGCACTTACTCTGTGCCAAACGCTGCTCTAAGTAATGGAGTAGATACAACTTAAGCAGGTGGAACACAGTCCCTGTCCTACATGAGGCTCACAGGAAGGAAAACAGGTATTGAATTTCCATTTGACAGATGAGGAAATTAAGGCACAGAGAAGTTAAGCAACTTTCCCAAGGTCACACAGCCGACAAGTGACAGAGCTGGGATTAGGACCCAGTACCTCTGACTCCCAGGCCTGCTTTCGCCATTAGGCTAAGACCTGTTCGTCTTGGAGCTACACTGCTTCCTGAGGTGGCTGGCTCTTTGTAACCAAATAATATATGCTTTTGTCAGGCAGGTTTATAGAGTATATGTGAAGGCAAGCCTGAGAGCCCATTGTGGTCAGGGAACGTATCTAATAATACTGATAAATAATTGGTGTCGGTTAAGCACTTACCATGTGCCAGGCACTGTTCAAAGCACTGGTATAGATACAAGATAATCAGGTTGGACAAGTACCTGTCCCACATAGGGCTCTCAGCCTTAATCCTCATTTTCCAGATGAGGTAACTGAGGTCCAGAGAAGTGATCTGAGTCACCTAAGGACACACAGCTGTTAAGTGGCGGAGGCAGGATTAGAAGCCAGGTCCTTCTGTCTCCCAGGCCTGTGCTCTATTCACTAGGCAACACTGCTTCATTCATTCATTCATTCATTCAATCATATTTATTGAGCGCTTACTGTGTGCAGAGCAGTGTACTAAGCACCTGGAGAGTACAATTCGGCAACAGAGACAATCCCTACCCCACAACGGGCTCACAGTCTAGAAGGGGGAGACAGACAACAAAACGAAACAAAACAAGCAGACAGGCATCAGTACCATCAAAATAGATAAATAGAATCATAGATATATACACATCATTAATAAAATAATCAATAAGTACAAATATACCCAAGGGCTGTGGGGAGGGGAAGGGGGTAGAGCAGAGGGAGGGAGTAGGGACGATGGGGAGGGGAGGAGGAGCAGAGGGAAAGGGAAGGCTCAGTCTGGTAAGGCTCCAACTCTGTTGCGTTGTACACTCCCAAGAGCTTGGTACAGTGTTCTGCACACGGTAAGGACTCAATAAATATGGACGATGGATTGCTGGATTGATTGACGTGAATACTTTCAGGAAGCATTCTATACATTGGGCAGAAGTTGCATCGATGGGGCTGCCATGGCTGCTGTTGTCATTACTGCTGCTGCTGCTGCTGCGACTCAGACTGGATTTCGATCACACAGATGCTTCTTCTCAAGGAGTTTCCCTCCCTGATGTGCCCTCCATTGCCAGGGACTTCGGGGAGGAGCAGTAGCTTCCCTGCATTCTGAGCCAGTAGCGTTAGGTTATTTGGCTTTGGGACCAGGGTAATGGAAAGCATACGATGAAGGGCTACCCTGTTAAATGCCAGGGGCTGCCTGTCTGTTATTGTCATACGCTGCTTCCAGTACAGGCACAGTTCCTGTCTCATTTCATGCTGAATCATCTCCATTTTGTGCTAGAGCAAGGCCTTCCAGTCAGCTGGGGATAATGGCTATGCACCAGAACAGATTTTCAAGCAAATAATCTAGTTTGGGGGCCTCTGGATCCTAGCTGAAAACAGCAACTGTTCGTGAAGGGAATCCAAAGAGGGGTCAAACGAGGATCCCACAAGGTCCTTTCCAGCTGTGCTCGCAATACATATAAATCGGTAGGGCCGTCCCCTCTTCCTCAAGGATTTTCCCTTTTGTCAGCATTAAAAGTCTGGAGAAGCAGCATGGCGTAGTGGATAGAGCACGAGTCTGGGAGTCAGAAGGTCATGGGTTCTAATCCCGGCTCCACAACGTGTCGGCTGCGTGGCCTTGGGCAAGTCACTTCACTACTCTGTGACCCACTTACCTCATCTGTAAAATAGGAATTGAGGCTGTGAGCCCCACATGGGATAGGGACTGCGTCCAGCCCGATTTGCGTGGATCCACACCAGCGCTTAGCATAGTGCCTGGCACGGAGTAAGCACTTGATACCGTAATTCTTATTAAAAGCTTGATTAATGGAGCACAGCTGGTTGTGCAGTCCCTTGATGATGCAACAAAAGAGGGGGACAGAGGCGGGGACTTTAAGCAGAGCTGAGATACGGTGAAGAATGTGGCACTGGTGTGGTGGTCTCAGAAGAATTTCTCTGGATCTCTGAGTTGGCCATGGCGATTAGCCAAGGGGCCCAGGCGTTGGTGGGAAAGGTGGGTGAGAAGAGAACAAGGGTGCTGGGGATGTTTTGGTTTCAGACTCGGCCCTGAAAAATGCTGGGAGCAAATGGCTTAGTGGATGAAGCACAGGCCAGGGAGTTAGAAGGTCATGGGTTCTAATCCTGGCTCCACCACTTGTCTGCTGTGTGACCTTAGGCCAGTCACTTCACTTCTCTGGGCCTCAGTTCCCTCATCTGTAAATTGGGGATTGAGACTGCGAGCCCCACATGGGACAGGGACTGTGTCCAACCCGATTTGCTTGTATCCACCCCAGTGCTTAATACAGTGCCTGGAACATAGGAAGCACTTAACAAATACCATAATTACTATTATTATTATTGTATCTCGGTTGTTGGTGGGATGGGAGAGCGGAGGCAGGGGTGACTATGACAGTCACTCTGGCTTGCCTGTTTCCCAGCTAATTGCCCTCAGTTTCCTCTTCCTGTATGCACAGAGCCATCTGCAAGGATGGAATGGATAAGCTAAGCACTGTTACAAAACCTGCCTGGACTGTTGATTCAATCCCTACCACTCCAATGTCCTAATATATTAATGGTACTAGTTAAGTGCTTACTATGTGCCAAACACTGTTCTAAGAGTTGGAGATACAAGCTAATTGGGTTGGACACCGACCCTGTCCCTGTCCCACATGGGGCTCCCACTCTTAATCCCCTTTTTACAGATGGGGTAATTGAGGCTCAGGAAGTCAAGTGACTTCCTCAAAGTCACACAGCAGATATGTGGCAGAGCAAGGATTAGAACCCAGGTCCTTCTGTCTCCCAGGCCTGTGCTCTATCCAATAAGCCAGACTGCTTCTCAATATATATATCTATCACTCAATTTTTAGCGGGATCTTTCAAGACCTAATAGCATAAAGTGATGTTGACTGATGATCATGAGGCTTTCTCCTGATGAGAATGACAGACTTCAGGACTGAGAACAATGCACGCAGGAACTGACTACAAGATTAGTGGTCACTTTCACGACTCCGTTTCCTTCTCAGTACAGCAGTGTGGCCTAGTGGAGAAGGATGTGGGCCTGGGAGTCAGAGGACATGGGACAGGGTGTGTGACCTTGGGTAAGTCACTTCATTTTTTGCTGCCTCAGTTTCTTCCTCTGTAAAATGGAGGTTCAACCCCTGTTTCCCCTCCCACTTAGACTCTGAGCCCCATGTGGGACCGGAACTTTATCCTATCTGATTAACTCATATCTGCCCCACAGCTTATAACAGTGCTTGACCCATAGTAAGTCCTTAACAAATGCCAGTTATTATTGTTTTTAGTACTGAAAACCACCCATAACACTTTTGTATGCATTTTCATACCCTATTACTTAAGCACCTATGTACATTTCTCTTTTCCCTTCTTACTTATAGCTGCGAATTATTGTAATATCTAGCTCTCCCGCTAGATTTTAAGCTCCTTCAAGGAAGAGAACATGTCTACTAACTTTACTGAATTATCCCAAGCTCTTAGTTCAGTGCTCTGCTTAAAGCAGGTGGTGACGATGATTTGTTCATTCAGTGCCACTCACACTCTCTCTTCTCTCTGCCAGTTGAGTTCCCACTAGGGCAGTGAGTACAATGAGAAGTAGGAGGGTAGAAACACATGCTAGAATTTACATACCTAACTATAGACATTGTCTACTTTTGGACAAATAAAGGTTTCTTTATCCGCAGCTGCTCCCATTCCTCCGTGTATTAGCTTTTTTTCTCTCCGATATCGTCCCTGTCTTTTTCCAATTTTCCTTCTCCCTTCACCATTTTAAGTTTTTTTGGGGGAGTGGGTTCAGCCGGAAAAAGTTAAACTGCAAGCCTGGGAATACGTTAATGCAGTTTGAGGGTGAGTAGGGGTGTGTCTGGAATGAAGGGAATAGGAGCCAATGTCTCAATGGTAGGAGAATTAGAAACCTGGAGGGAAAGGGACAAAGAGGGAAAGGGCAGTGGGAGAGAATGAGAAAGAGAGAAAGAGAGAGAGAGAGAGAGGACAGGGAAGGGGAATATTGTTCTCAATCAATATTATTTACTCAGGGCTTACTGTGTGTAGAGCATCGTACTAAGCGCTTGGGAGAGTACAATACAGCAGAGTTGGTCGACACTTTCCCTGCCCACAAAGAGCTTACCATCTAGCGAGGCTAGGTCTCATCTTCTTTTGCTGTTACCATTTCTTTCTTCCACATTCTCAGTCATCCTAACCCACCACTGCCACCCAGCCCCAGATGTTCTGTGGCACCGGTGCTACCAGTCACCCCAACTGGGCTGTGGCAGTGGCAGTCACCGTGACCTAGCCACAGCAGCTATGCAGGTTTCTACCTACCCGGGTAGTGATGGTGGCAACAGACCCAGTGGATGCTTTCTCTGAAGGGAAAGACTACTCAGTCTCCTGCTGCTTTGCCAACCCTATGACTGTTGGGACCAAGGAGTTCTCTCCCATAATCCTGGCAGAAAACAGAAGCCTCAAAGGGACTCACTTCAAAGGGAGGGACAAAACCCCCTTCTTCAGGATGTCTGTCTGGTCACCTAAAAGGAGGCATGTTCTGTCAGACTGCAACATCTCTGCTTTGGATAGACCTGGATATCCTAAACACATAACTACCCAGAGCTGGGCAGAGCCTCGAACAACGTTGGAAGAGAAGTTGAAGATGATTCCGTTCTCCTCCCCGGGCCACCCCCACACTTCACTAATAACTTTGGGATTGTTGGACAGGGCCAGTGAACTCATGTAAGCATAACAGAGTGTTTCTCTTCAGCTGGACTTCAGTCAGCATTTCATTCCCATGTGAATTTCTTTAGACCAACTTCCAAACTCTTTTTTTTTTTTTTGGTTTTGCTTTTCCATGAGGGTGTTAAATAAGTACAAAAGGAGTCAGTTCAATCAAATGTTCAGTTGCCTTGTGGTCTCCCTAAATATCCGGGTACAATTAAGCCTGAGCAAACAAAATTGACAACAGCCTAAAAACTGAAAATAAATCTCCCCTTGTGTTTTACCTGTCACAGAGAAGGCTGAAGTGGGATTTTCTGAGCAATGTGTCTCTGATGTTGTAGGGAGCCTTCTGTCTCACACACCCTTATTGACCAGGTCTCCAAACATTTTATTCCAATGTTTATTAACTCTACTCATAACCAATTACAACTGTTTTTAAAGCAGCCCAGCAAAGTCAATAAAAGCATTCAATTTTGAAGAGGGTTTTCTTTTAATGAGGAGCTCACGGTATAATGGGAAAAACGTCAGGAGGAATTAAATCAAAGAGTGATGTAATTCCCAAGGGGAAACATACTTCAGCTATGAAGCATTCCCTGTTTCTTGCTCTACCTTGGAAATCTCTCAGAACTCATTAGAAAATAAATATGCATGTGATGGACATGCTAGTGGGTTTAATAACTAGACTGAGACAGAGAACATGACATGCAAACACACCCTGGGTAGGACTATTATACTTCTTCAATTAATGCCACAGTATACAGTCCTGTCTATTTAACATTGATTTCCACTGGCTCTACTTCTTGCTGAACGAAAGAAGGTGGACTTAGAAGTTCTGCTCCTCTGGACATGTGGACGACCCAGTGGTCATTTCTTGTTCTCTGTGCCGTGCGTCAGTGCTCGGGAGCTACGTGATTTCAGGACTGGAGAGAGCTGGTCACGTCATACCACATGAGATCGCTGGGTCCACCAGAGATGATCGGCAAAAATATCAGAGCCAAATTCAATTTCCGCCCGAACCCAACCCCTTCCAGGATGATCTCCAGAATAGAAGGGGTATTAGCAGACATTCCACTAGTGAGAAATGAAGTATGAACTTCTCTTGGTCCTTTCCAGTGCTACATCCTGCTTTCAATCAATTGATCAATCAAATTTATTGAACACATACTGTGTGCAGAGCACTGTACTAAGCACTTGGGAGAGTACAATATAAGAGTTGGTAGATATGTTCCCTGCCCACAAGGAGCTTATAGTCTAGAGGGGGTTTTCATAAAAACAGAATAGATTCTCACTGTCAGTCAGTCAGTTGCACTTAATCAGATAGGATAAAATTCCGGTCCCACATGGGGCTCAGAGTCTAAGTGGGAGGGGAAACAGGGGTTGAACCTCCATCTTACAGAGGAAGAAACTGAGGCAGCGAAAAATGAAGCGACTTACCCAAGGTCACACAGCAGGCAAGTGGCAAAGCCCATGTCCTCTGACTCCCAGGCCCGCATCCTTCTCCACTAGGCCACACTGCTGTACTGAGAAGGAAACGGAGTCGCAAAAGCGACCACTAATCTTGTAGTCAGTTCCTGCGTGCATTGTTCTCAGTCCTGAAGTCTGTCATTCTCATCAGGAGAAAGCCTCATGATCATCAGTCAACATCACTTTATGCTATTAGGCCTTGAAAGATCCTGCTAAAAATTGAGTAAGCACTTACTGGGTGCAGAACACTGTACTAAGCACTTGGGAGAGTACACTCTAACAATGAACAGACACATTCCCTGCCCACAACCAGTTTACAGTCTAAAGCAAGAGAGAGACATTAATATACTGGCCTGGAGTGGTTTGGGGTCCTTTAGTTTGTAAGCTCCCAGTGAGCAAGGATTGTGTCTTCTATTCATTCAATTGTATTTATCGAGTGCTTACTGTATACAGAGCGCTATACTGAGTGCTTGGAAAGTACAATACAACAATAGTCTTCTAACTCTGTTGCATTGTTCTCTCCCAAGCACTTAGTAGGGTGTTCAGGCACACAGTAAGCCTTGAATG
Source organism: Ornithorhynchus anatinus (assembly GCF_004115215.2). Lineage (NCBI taxonomy): Eukaryota > Metazoa > Chordata > Mammalia > Monotremata > Ornithorhynchidae > Ornithorhynchus > Ornithorhynchus anatinus. The sequence continues at coordinate 20,229,418 of NC_041753.1, read as the reverse complement.
ATTACCACTGATTCACTAATTGATTGATTGATTGGGTGAAGGCCTTATGATTTTCTCTGTTTTAGGTCCCCACATTCCCTAGGAAATCCTTTGCTGATCACTTTAAATCTTACAGCTGCTGAAAAGTGCCCCTCAGAATGACTTTGTGGAATTGGGCTGGAGTAGCATAAGGAGGTGGGGGTGGGAGGGTGAGAAAGCATCACTTTTCAATTCTACAGTTCTTGCTCATAATTAATATAAAGTCAACAGGAGTCACTGGGGATCAAGAAGAACTGCTGAGATAATTCTACAGTGTCTAATGGGGAAAGTTTCAATCGCTCACACAGAGGAAAGGAGAAGCAGTGTGTCTAAGAAATGAAGAAATCTGTTGTAAGGAAAGTTCAGGATAAAAGGCTCAGAAGAAACAGTCAGATGTGTTTGTTCTGTAAGAGGCCTGTAGTTCCTTGGGAGGTTGGCTGGAGACCATATGCCTGTGTCCAGAAAGGGAGGAAAAGTACCAGCTCTGCCCAGACTCTCTGAGTTCAGTTTGAAATCCTGACAACCTGAGCAGTGATTACAAGCACATAAATAACGTAGAGAGCAGGGAAGCAGCATGGCCTAGTTTAAAGTGCACATACTTGGAAGTCAGAGGACCTGGGTTCTAATCCTGACTCTGCCACCTGTCTGCTCTGTGGCCTTGGGCAAGTCACTTCACTTCTCTGTGCCTCAGTTCCCTCATCAGCAAAAATGAGGATTCAATACTTGTTCTCCCTCCTTCTTAGACTGTGAGTCCCATATGGGACCTGATTATCTTGTGTCTACCCCAGTGCTTGGCACATAGTAAGTGCTTAACAAATATCACAATTATTACTGTTATAAGCCATGCCAAAAATGCCAGTGGCCCACCCAGGCCCCTGTTCTATCTCCGACAGTGGCAACAGAATGCTTGACTCTGGTTATATCAATGACCTATTGTTTTCTGGGCATTATTAGAAGAATGACTGCTGCTTTCTTTCACTTAACATACTTTTGAAAGAACTCAGAGTTTGGAGAATGATAACAGTTGCTAACTACACCTAGCTCAAGGTGAACGTTTTGGGAGATGTTTCTTGGGGGAAACACTGAAAATGATTTTTAAGCTCCCCCTCTAGATTGTAAACTCCTTGTGGGCAGGGATTGTGTCTTCCAACTGTGTTTTACTGTACCCACCAAAGGGCTTAAAACTGCTCTGCACACTGTAAGCACTCAACAGATACTATTGATTGATTAAACCCCATAGCTCTCTACAGGCATTCCCTACAATATAGCCGTCACCATAATATGACAGTCCTTTATGTAATGTATTCTGCTACATTAAATATTGCTAAACTATTGCTTCAATTTTGTTAGAGAAATTTGAATCATACCCTCACATGATAGCTCAGTGAGTTGTACGACATGTACTATGTACCAGGCACTGTCTTAAGCACTGGGGTAGATACAAGATAATCGGGTTGGACACAGTCCATGTCCCAAATGGGGCTCACAGTCTTAATCCCCATTTTAGAGGTGAGGGAACTTAAGTATTAAAAAGCTAAGTGACTTGCCCAGGGTCACTCAGGAGACAAATGGCAGAGCTGGGATTAGAACCCAAATTCTTCTGACTCCCAAGCCCATGCTCTATCCACTTGCAAGTGGCTGTCAAGTGGGGTAGGATGTGACTGTTATTGGATTGTTGAAGTTCGAAAGGGGCCTCACTGGACAGTGATTCATCGGAATGAGATGCAGTGACTAATTATGGCATTTAAGTGCTTACTGTATATATGCCAAGCACTGTACTAAACACCAAGGTAGCCAGCGCTTAGAAAAGTGCTTGGCACATAGTAAGCGCTTAACAAATACCATAATAAGAGTAATAATAATAATGAAAAAATACAATATAATTAGGTTGAACACAGCCCTGTCACATGATGGCTGACAGTCTAAGAGGGAGGGAGAACAGGTATTTCATCCCCATTTTACAGATGAAGAAATGGAGTCTTCTTACAGTCCTCTAAAGTGTAAGCTTGTTGTCAGGGACTGTGTCCATCAACTCTATCATATCGTACTCTCCCAAGCACATAGTGTGCTCTGCACACAGTAAGCACCAATAAATATGATTGATTGAGGCACAGAGAAGTTAAGAAACTTTCCCAAGGTCACACAGCTGACAAGTAGTCAGAGGTCATGGGTTCTAATCCTGACTCTGCCGCTTGCCATCTGTGTGACTTTGGGCAAGTCACTTAACTTCTCTGAGCCTCAGTTACCTCATCTGTAAAATGAGGATTAAAACTGTGAGCCCCACATGGGACCTGATCACCTTGTATGCCCCCCCAGTGCTTAGAACAGTGCTTTGCACATAGTAAGCGCTCAACAAATGCCACCATTATTATTAAGTGGAGCAGCTTGGATTAGAGCTTAGGTCCCCTGCCTGCCTGGCCCATTCTCTTTCCATTAGATCATGCTGCTTCCCAGTTAGCTCATTTATAGTCAATCGTATTTATTGAGCACTTATTTTTGCAGAGCACTGTACTAAGTACTTGGGAGAGTATTAGAGAAGCAGCGTGGCTCAGTGGAAAGAGCACGGCTTGGGAGTCAGAGGTCATGAGTTCGAATCCCAGCTCTGCCACTTGTCAGCTGTGTGACTGTGGGCAAGTCACAACTTCTCTGTGCCTCAGTTACCTCATCTGTAAAATGGGGATTAACTGTGAGCCTCACGTGGGACAACCTGATTACCCTGTATCTACCCCAGTGCTTAGAACAGTGCTTGGCACATAGAAAGCGCTTAACAAATACCAACATTATTATAACATAACAATATAACAGACACAATCCCTGCCCACAGCGAGCTTACAGTCTAGAGGCCTGCAGCATCCATTTCTAATTTGTTGCCTCTCCAGTCCGTTTATTTCTTCGATTCTCTGCTGTTTTACATACCTTGAAAAATGGACACAAACTAAGGGCACAGTTTCCTCCAAGATCTCCAGGCATTGTTGACTGCTCAATCTCAGTCAAGGTGAGGAAGAAGTGGAGAAGGATTTACTTACTTGTAGCACGGAGCCTAAAGGGCAGGGCACTATGTTTTTGCATAGGGTGAGGCATCAAATGAATCTAAATGAGATCCCTGGGGTGGTTGTCATTTGAAGTAAAATATCAGACAGTACTAAATGTATCCCTGGGTCACATATGTTGTCAAGTGACTGTAATCTGGGTTGAAGTATTAAAGTGGTTGTAGTAGGACAATAATGTGTAGGGCAAGAGGGACAGGACCCTGTGGCTAGAGGAGCAGAATTTGGGGCTCCCCGTGGCTCAGAGTCCATCAGGCCCAGCTGTGGTCACCATCTCGACAGCGGCTACAGCCTTCCCTCATTCCGAAAATCGAGGTGTTCTCTTGCTGCCGCTGCTCCTCCCCATCCTGTCTGGAGAAGGAGTGGGCGGTGGGAGTCAGGGAGTATTTACAGGGGAGTGGGCTCTCTCCTATACCACAGGCTCTGGCAGTCCAATGGTGCAAGACACCACACATTAGAGTTCCTTTTCAGAGCTCCTCAAAAATATCACCCCCACCTTCCTCAGCATGCAATCTCCTCAACCTCCTCTGCATTTTTATTTATGTTTATTTATTTGGTATTCTTCTATTTATCCCCTTGCATTTATTTTATACCTCTACTCTAATGCTCTTTTAACTATTGGGTATGAGAAGCAGTGTGGCTTCATGGAAAGAGCATGGGCCTGGGAGGCAGAGGACCTGGGTTCTAATCCCAGTTCTGCCACTTGCCTGCTGTGTGGCCTGGGGCAAGTCACTTAAGTTCTCTTTGCCTCAGTTCCCTCATCTGTAAAATGGGACTTGATACCTGTTCTCTCTCCCTCTGAGACCATGAGCCCCATGTGGGACAGAGCTTAGTACAGTGCTTGGCACATAGTAAACTCTTAACAAATAATTACTCAACAATCCAATGCATTTTTGCAATTTGCCAAAACAGATGATGACATTATGGCTGCTCTACCACCAGTTAAAATTTGGGGATTAAGAAACCTGCAAGAAATCAGATGAATTACTATTATGTGTCACATTTATACCTGCCTGACTTCCCATTAGATCATAAGCTACTTGAGGGCAGGGATCCCTTTTTATAGTGCTGCAGGCAAGTCCTCAATGGGGAGGTGATCTGCATAGGAGGCTTTTGGTTGGCTTACAAAGTTGTCTGGGCTGCCTTAGCAGTTCTACCAATCCCGAGGCAAAGGAATTGAACTACGATAATAATGTTGGTATTTGTTAAGCGCTTACTATGTGCAGAGCACTGTTCTAAGCACTGGGGGAGATACAGGGTAATGAGGTTGTCCCACGTAAGGCTCACAGTTAATCCCCATTTTACAGATGAGGTAACTGAGGCACAGAGAAGTTAAGTGACTTGCCCACAGTCACACAGCTGACAAGTGGCAGAGCCGGGAGTCGAACCCATGACCTCTGACTCTGAAGCCCAGGCTCTTTCCACTGAGCCACACTGCTTCCCCTACATGGTGCCACCTCCCCGTTTCTGGGTCGGGCCGTGGCCACGGAGCTCCCTGGTCTGGGGCTTGCTCCTGCTTTGGAGAGCTGCTGGCCTCAGGGGATGTATTTTTCGTCCTTTTTTAAATAAAAAGAAAACAAACACAAGGAGAGGTCCCGGCTGTGGCGGCCCAACCTGGGATCCCTCCTGCCTTGCGGAGCAGCTCCAGCTTCACCCACATAGCCTTTGGTTTCGGAGGTAACCGCACACAAGTCGATAGTCGGCCTGGGTTCCTTCTTCTTGAGCTTCTCGGTAAGTCCCGCCTCCCTCTTCCCCAGTGTCACCCCCCCTGCTCGCCAGATCGGGTGACTTCATAATTTAAACTATGAGATGATCAGTCATTAGCAATGAAAGCCACTGTCATATTGCCTTGAAAGATTTCACCTGAATAACCTTTGCTCCTTCGTTCATCCTCCCTCCCATCCCCACAGCACATATGTAATAATAATGTTGGTATTTGTTAAGCGCTTACTATGTGCCGAGCACTGTTCTAAGCGCTGGGGTAGACACGGGGAATCAGGTTGTCCCACGTGGGGCTCACAGTCTTAATCCCCATTTTACAGATGAGGGAACTGAGGCACAGAGAAGTTAAGTGACTTGCCCACAGTCACACAGCCGACAGGTGGCAGAGCTGGGATTTGAACTCAGGAGCCCTGACTCCAAAGCCCGTACTCTTTCCACTGAGCCACGCTGCTTCTCATGTATATATGTGTAATTAATTAATTAATCAATTTATATTAATGTCCATCTCCCCCTCTAGACTTTGAGCTCATTTTGGGCAGGAATGTGTCTGTTTGTTGTTATATTGTACTCTACCAAGTGCTTAGTACAGAGCTCTGCACACCTTAGGCACGCAATAAATACGATTGAATGAATGAATGAATAACGTTTCATAGAGAAAAATGTGCCCACCCATCATGGGACCCCGCAAGCCCCTTAAGCACCTCGTAAAATACTGATGATGATAATGATCATGATGATGATAATGGTGGAATTTTTGTTTTAAAGTAGGGAATGTATTTCAAATGCTAAGTCAATCCATGTGCTGTGCTCTTCTGCTGTGGCCTAGAATTTTAAAGTCCACTTGTATAGCATTTTATACCGTATTTGCCAATTACTGGTCTATGAGCCAGTTAAGCCAGGCACTAGAAGCAGCATGGCCTAATGGATAAAGCACGGTCCTGGGAGTCAGTAGAACCTGGGTTCTAATCCCAGCTCTGCCATGTGTCAGCTGTGTGACCTTGTCCAAGTCACATCACTTCTCTGTATATTGGTTATCTCATCTGTAAAATGGGGATTAAGACTGTGAGCCCTTTGTGGGACAGGGAGTGTGTTCAACCCGATTTGCTTGTATCTACCCCAGGGCTTAGTACAATGCCTGGCACATGGTAAGCGCTTAACAAATACCGTATTATTATTATTATCTACCCTAGTACTTAGAACAGTGCCTGGCACATAGTAAGCGCTAAACAAATACCAGTAAAAAAGAAAAAAGATAGATGATATAAGAAAAACATGAAAAAAGCCCAATATTTTTCAGTTCTAGAATGGTTAAATCATTGAATTACTGAATGGTTATGAAATCGGGTTAAAGTGAATAAAGTTTTTGCTCTCTCTTTTTAACCAAATGTCTATAAAGAATTCTTTCTTAAATTCATTGGATGCCATTCTACCACTGGGGAAAAATGAAATTGTTTCTTAAAAAAAGGTGGTCTTTTGTTTCCCCCGAGAGGGGGCCATTTACGAACTCTTAGGGCTGAATTAAAGGCAGAGAGGTGGTTTAGAAACTGTCTTCAAGTTTATGAAGGGTTTTTAATTAGGAGGGTGCCAATCAGTTGTTCAGTTAGCTATTAGGAAGAACTCTTTGAGTATCCGGGTGATTTAATGTTGTTGACTACAGAGGAGAGTGATGTTCATTCATTCATTCAATCATATTTACTGAGTGCTTACTGTGTGCAGAGCACTGTACTAAGTGCTTGGGAGAGTATAAAACAACAATAAACAGACATATTCCCTGCTCACAACGAGCTTACAGTCTAGAGGGGGAGGTAGGTATTAATATGAATAAATAAATAAATAAATGACAGATATGTACAGAAGTGCTGGGGGGCTGGGAGGGGAGTTGAATAAAGGGAGCAAGTCAGGGCGACGCAGAAGGGAGTAGGAAAAGATGAAACGAGGGCTTAGTGTCTCCAGTCTTAGACATCTTAAAAAACAGGCAACTATTTGATGATTTTGGCAAGTTGCTAGAGATCAGGGGCTAAACCAGGTCTACCTGTGGTATTTGGTAACTGTGGTATTTGGTAAGCGCTTACTATGATCCAGGCACTGTACTGAATGCTGGGGCAGATACAAGCTCATCAGGTTGGACAAAGTCCTTGTCCCACACAGGGCTCTGTGTCTTAATTCCCATTTTACAGATGAGGTAACAGGCACAGAGAGGTTGAGTGACTTGCCCATGGCCACACAGCAGACAAGTGGTAGAGTCAGGATCAGAACCTGCATCCTCTGACTCCCAGACCTGTGTTCTTTCCACTAGGAGACATTGCTTCTCAGTCTCTTGATGGACCTTACAACTCTACGAGGATAAGATTTCCAGAAGCCATTGATTCCCGGTTTTCCACCTACAAATGACAATGACCTTTTGTGTCACTTAACCTCACTTTTCTCTATCATGTGATGCCATGGATAAATAGGGCAGTGATTGTAAATTACTCCGAGTACCTAGAGAATCAGCATGGCCTAGTGGAAAGAGCATAGGCAGGAATCAAAAGACCAGGGTTCTAATCCCCAGCTCTGCCACGTGTCTTCTGAGTGACCTTGGGCAAGTCACTTCACTTCTCTGGGCCTCAGTTGCCCCATCTGTAAAATGGGGATTAAATCCTACTTCCTCCTACTTAGGCCCCAAATGAGACAGGGATTGGGTCCAATCTGATTTGCTTGTATCCACCCCAAGCGCTTAGTACAGTGCCTGGCACATAGTAAGCATTTAACAAATGCCATAATTATTATTCTTCTTCTCATTTAAAAGAAAAAAAGGATTGAAGTTGGCTTTGCTATTTGGCAGATCTAATGCTCATGGTGTGGATATGGAGAAGGGGAGGTGGTGTTTTCTCTTCTGAAGATCCCAAACCCCTTCAACCTTGGGCAGGATTTGGGGACTTTATCATATGGCTTATGGGGGTAGTAGTTTACTCTCAACCTCTGTTCTGCATTGAAAATCTTGGGGGATTGAGAAGTTGAGACGATCAGGTAACAAATCAAATAAACCTGGGCATGTTTGCCTCCATCACTGCCAGCTCTAATTTGGTCTAATTTGGGAAATTCTCTCTCTAGGACTGGTCTTTGAATTTGGAGCATAGACCACTGTTCCACAGCCTTATCAGTGACAGACCATTGAACCTTACCACTGTCCAGCAACTTGGCTAGCACTGTTGCAGGTCTACGAGTGTGTTTGTCCATTACATTGGGAGGGTCACTGGGCCCCGTATCTAGAGGATGTCAGACAGTCGGAGGAAGTCGGGGGCAGGAACCGAGCCGACAACACACACAGGAGTTTTCTCACATAAGTGAAAACTCCTGACCACTGGATTTGAGACTCTCAATCAGCTGCCTCCCTAACTTTATAACCCTCCAAAAACACCACTTCCTCTAGGAAGCATTCCTTTTTTTCATGGTATTTGTTCAGGGCTTACTATATGTCAAACACTCTTCTAAGCACTGAGGTGGATACAAGTGAATTAGGTTGGACACAGTCCCTGTCCCTCATGGGGCTCACAGTCTAAGTAGGAGGGAGAAATGGAGAACTGAGGCATAGAGCAGTTAAGTGACTTGCCCAAGGTCAGGCAAAAAACAATTGGACAAGCCAGGATTAGAACCCAGGTCCTCTAAATCCCAGACCCGTGCTCATTCCACTAGGCCAAGCTGCTTTCTCTGGATTGACCACCTACCTCCTAGGTTGTGGCAACTCATCAATCACCTTAGCACTCTGTTCATTTGTTTTACAATGAATTCATTCATTTATTCATTTATTTACTTGAGTTTTTTTATCATTTATATCTATGCACATATTTTTTATCTATTGTATAGTTGGCAGTTTATGTCTGATTGCCTCCCACAGTCAATTGTAATCAATCAATGGTTGTAAGCTCCTTGAGGGCCGGGACCATGTCTTTTGCATCTGTTGTACATTCCCAGGTGCCTAGCACAGTGCTCTACACTCCCTAGGCATCGACTAAATGCTGTTGGTGCTGACACCTCATCCCTTGCCCCTGGTAGAACACAAACTTAAGATTTCATGGCCAAAGGTCGTCAGCTCACAGAAGGCTCCCATACCCACTCATTTCCCTTTCTCCTCCATCCCACTGCTTTTCTCTACATCTCAAGACTTTTTTTCTTTCTGCAAGTCCTAGCAAAGGGCAGGATTTGGACCCAAATCGAGAAAATTAGGAAGCACGAAGCCAAATGCAATCCAGAATGAGAGAAAATCATCTGTTGAACAGATGACCTGATAAACAGATGAAAATGTCCACAAGGGGATTTTTTCATCAAGATGGCAATTGTGAAACAGCTCAGTATGAGGAGGAGAGTCTTTTGGCATGAATCATTCTAATGCTCTTTATCGTAGTTTATAGCTAGGGAGCTTTACATGTTCACCTGTGGCTCATACATTTTTATTCCCTGGTAATCCATAAAAGCATTATTATTAAACAGTATTCTCTTTGTAGCATCTGGAATGTGGGGGAAGTAATATTAGCCATGCTCATAAACACTGAGGTAAAACTCAGGTGTTTATGTCTCTCTTCACCTGATCACCTCACATTACCTAATGATGTAGGTTCTGTTTTGTTCTAGTGTGAGCCAAGCAGTAAGAACCTAGAATGTTACCATTGTTATAGCCTTCTTTCAACCAGAGAGGGCTCATTTTTTAAAACCCAACTATTAGGAGCTGCACAGAGTTTGGAAATCCCCTCACCCATCTTTAAGGTGCAGTTTCTGCTACCCAACGGCACAATGGTAATATTTCTGAGTTCTCCAACAACATGACGCCAAGCCAATAAGAAAAGGATAAACTCCATCTTCTAGACCGAAAGCTCGTTTTGGCCAGGGAACGTGTCTACCGATTCCTCTGTATTCTTCTCTCCCAAACACTCAGTATACTGCTCTGCACAAGGTAAGTGCTCAGTAAATACCACTGGTGATTGATAATGACCCAGAGGTGACTTTGGCTCCAGGAGGAGAAAGATGCAGCTGAGCCTGCCCCTCCCTTCTCTCTGCAGCAGGGCGTGAACTAATGACTCTGGCTGTGGAGCTGGGGGATGGGAGGGGGTGTGTGTGAGAACTGTGTGAGGACCAAGGGATCAGAGTTGCAGTCAGGCAGGAAGTCATGAGTGGGAATCAGGAATCACCCCGGAAACAGCACTACCCAGCATAGTCATGTCAAGTTGTCCTTGACTTACAAAAGGGGAAGTAGAAGGAAAGAGTTGCAGTTGAATTGCCTGGCTCTTATTCCTGCTCCTGGCTAATGATACTGTTGCTGTCACTGTTCAGGGTTACTGCTGGGACCTCTGCCAGGATAGAGGGGGTGGGGTTCACTCTGCTTGCAGTCCCCTAAGAACACCTAAAACCTTAGGGGACAAACTCTGGCAGCTGTGGTGTTAACTACACCTCCAACCCGGAGTTGGAACAATAATCCAGACTGAAGAAGAAGGTACAGTTGGAACAGATTCAGTTGCTTCTTTTTCTCCTGCTGCCATCAGGTTTGTCTCAGAGGAAGGTCACCTAGGTGAATGGGTGATAGATAAATGTATGTTTGTTCCTTTTTATCTGTCTCTTGCTCTCTCCCACTCTCTCTCTGTATCTATCTCCCTCCCTTCCTTTTCTGTCTCTTTCTCCCCACTTAGTCTTGGACCAGTGTCCCTGCCCCCAAGGAAACCCCTCCAACTCATACTGTGTTTTGAAGAAATTGCCATAATTTTTTTCACCGACTGCCATTCCTTTGGTTTTGTTTCATTCATTCATTCAGCTGGATTTATTGAGCACCTATTGTGTGCAGAGCACCGCACTAAGTCCCTGGGAGCATAAAATGAAAATAAAGACATAGTCCCTGCTCTTGAACAAGCTTCCAGTTTAGTGGATTTAATAATATTGCATTAAGTTGCTAATCGTTTCACAAAGAGTTCATTAGTAATTTGCAGCTTTTTTAACATGCGCCTCACACAGAAATACCTAACCACAGAAGCAGCTCGTCCATAGAAATGAATTTGACATGCCTGACTTAAAACTTTACACTTGGGTGAGAAGAGACTGATTCATTGTTCCCATTGTTCCTTCTCATACCCTTCCCTACAGAATCCCACAGATTATAAATTGTACAGAAAGCTCTGAATGGGGGCAGGGCATGGAACCTTTCTCCATTTCTTGTACTTCCCAAGTGCTCGGTACAGTGCATAGCATCCAGAGAATGCTCAATAAAAGCCATCACTTCATTCAATTGTATTTATTGAGCACTCTGTGCAGAGCACTGTACTAAATGCTTGGAATGTACAATTTGGCAACAGATAGAGACAATCCCTGCCCCCAAACGGGCTCACTATTACCACCACCCCTCCTCCTACTACTATGAGTTTATTAGGTCAAACCAAGAGGAAAACACCTCTCTTCATATCTAAGATCAGAAGATTCCACTCAGGCCTTCTTGCCCAGGTTATTTAATGACCTCATTGTGAGTTTGGATGGTGAACGAAATAGTTTTTTTTTTTTCCTTTAAATGGTATTAAGTGCTCATTATGTGTTGAGCAGTATTCTAAGAGCTGGGGGAGATAAATTAATCAGGCTAGATAGTCACACATGGGGCTCACAGTTAATTAGGAGGGAGAACAGGTGTTTAATCCCCATTTTTCAGTTGAGGAAACTGAGGCGTAAAGAAGTTAAGTGACTTGTCCAAGGTCACACAGCAGTCAAGTGGCAGAGGTAGGATTAGAACCCAGGTCCTCTGACTCCCAGGCCCGGGCTCTTTCCACTGCAGCATGCTGATTTCCATTGGTTCTTCCTGATGTTTATCTTGTCCGTACAACAATCCCAGAAGGCAAGGAGGGGTGAATATAGTCTTCAATTGAGAGCTAGGGAAAGTGAAGCCCAGAGATGGTAAGTGACTTGCCCAAGGCCACACAGTGGTGGGGAAAATCCTTGAATTGAGCCTTTCTATGCCCAAGGCTACTCCTCCATCCATGCTTTCCCCAGACAAGAAGAAATCTCCTGATGGGGCTCAAACTGCTCCAGGCAGTTCCTTTCCCAGGCTGGAAACCCACCTCCTGTACTTGAGTAAGATGATCACAATCACTCTAGCTTGCTCCCTGGCTATTTAAAGAAGGCACTTCCCTGCCTCTTGTCTCGAGTTCAGGATGAATTGAAAGTGCAATGTGGTCTAGTGATGGAGTTTAGGGATTGTAATGTCTGGAATTCTGGGATCTTTCCACAGCTGTGTCCTTAACGCTCTGTGTGGCCTCAGGCTCATCGCTTAACCTCAGTTTCCTCATCTGGAAAAAGGGGAGAACAATATGTAGCCTCTTGGGGAAGGGGGGCAGAGGGGTGTGGGGGGAAGAATCTGGAGACATAATTATTTGTAAAGTACTTGGAGATCCTCAGATGAAAGGCTTTTTCCAAGTGCCAAATGTGATTTGTTCTGGCAGCTGAAATCCAACTCTGTGGACAGATAAGAGAAGCTGAAGAGATAAAATGAAAACAAATGTTTGTCATAGATAAGTTCAGTTCTTCTTCTTCTTTCCATTTCCATGGGGGTCACTGATTTGATTGTATTCCAGATGAGAAAGAAAATATAAACCAGAGAATTTGTAAGAGAGTAGGAAGCCTCCATAGTTTCCAAGCCAGACGACTGTGCTGTGCCTTCCTACATTCCTTCTGCCCTTCCTTCCATGTTCTGGAAGGCAGATGAGAAAATGGACTTCTACTGATGCCCTTCCACTGAGACCTTTGAAATGAAGACCCCTTGTGTGAAGATTTGATGCTCCAGAGAACAAGATTGTATGGCCTCAAATTCTTAGATTATGTCAAAATCCATTGTCAACAAAGGAGATTGAGAGAAAAGTGAATAAGTAGGGGCATTAGTCATTGATATAAGTAGAGAAACCTCTCTGGATATTTTCCCAGTGAGAAGGTAAAAGTTCTCAAGTTACACCTAGTCCCAAGAACCTGAACACTACTGCCCTTCAAAATAGTGGAGAATCAGACTTCATTTGTTCCTGGGCAGTGAAAGAATCTTGCTAGTCAGGCAGGATGGAAAGGTTAGCTCTGCACAGCTGCTTATCCTGAAAGTAGCTAAGGGTATGGACCTATCACTGTTCCTCCCCTCATGGAAAGTTAATACTAGAGAGGGATAGGACCTAAAGAAATGCAGATGCCCATCTGCCAGACACATTGCTCCAGAAGCTCAACAGGGTCTCCGCTGATTGGATGTACTGCTCAGATTGGAGACCAAATTCTGTATTCCACACAGAGAAAACAGAGGGTTATCCCATGGGACACAGGCACGGCTCCCTCTTGAACTGGCCCAAAGGCCACTTGGCAGAAATAGTTCTGTGATTGGCCTCTCTCTGGGAAGTCAGCACAGCTGTTTGGAAAAAAAAAAATCAAAGCTCTCCAGCTGCAATGTGCAGACATAATAGGAAACTAAAACACAGGAGAGAAACGAAGGCCTTTCTTCCCTTGTTTTTGGAAAACTTGAGAAATGCTATTTGAAAGCTTCCCTCAACAAATGGAAACACAACTCCTAGCTTAGTAAACCCTGGGAACACTCAGATACCCAGGATTGTCTTCTTTTTCTCCTTATCATTTTTTTTCCTACTTCCCCAAGAAACCATAGGCATCCTGCCCTGAGCTCTCTGGCTGGACACCCCTTCTCCTCTCATCCTGGCTCTGTAGTGCTCCACCACGTTTTCTTAGCCCAGTAACTCAATTCCACTCATTCATTTCACCCAAGCCTCTCAGCATCCATTCTTATTTCACTTTGATGACTTCTACATTAGAGCCATTTGACATCGCCTGATAAATCATGTACATTCATTCTTCTTCTTTTTTTTTTTGGTTGCTAAAGTTTTCAGTCTTCAAAAACACTTCCTGTGTTTATTGTTTATGAGCCAGTCTCGCTCCACACAACTAGAAAAGGAGGATAATTGAAACCGAATGTTTAGTTAGTGTTAATAATGAGTGTCATCATTTTATTTGGTTGAGCTCTTCGTGGCACAGCACTTCAAAGTGCAAAGAAGAATAGAAGAGAACATCATGAAAGAACAGTCATGGCCACATAATAGGAACCAATCACAAAAGGAAAAGGATTCAGAATACAAACCTTTTAACCACACAGTTGACAGAAAATAAAGGAAATGAATACGGACCATACTGTTTAAAGGAGCTTTAAATTTAGATCCAAGAAGTCAAAGACACTGTCCAGGTGTTCCCTTGCTTTGGAAAGGCCCATCACCTCAATCATCTTAGCTAGGAAAATGGAACAAGTCTACATTATTCACTCACTGACCTCTTTTTCCCACCCTGGCCTCTTCCCCCTCCCCCTGAAATATTTCTTCTGACAAAAGGTCGTATTAGCTATTGGGTTCTCTACCGCTGGGAGCTTTTCTGTGTGTGTCTGAATACAGAAGAATTTCCACTTGAATCAACTTAGGAGCCATTGTTTGGGGCCAGTGCAAGAGCAGTGAAGCTAGTTCACACCCAAATCTGTGTATATATTTCATAGTCAAAAATGATTCAGTTGACAATATGTGTCTGGAAAGACTGATGGGTGACAAACCATCTCTTTTCAGAGTCATATATTTGGTTTGGACACTAAGAGCCAACATGCATGGTTCAGGGGCCAGTGCCTAACATGATCATTTAAGAGAGGGTGAATGGTCTCTCCATTTTTGGTGATGAGAAGGTCCCCAAGAGGAGTTGAGTGACTTAGGAAATCCCAGGTTTTTTCCCCTGAGATTTGAGCAGAAGGAGCAAAAAGGGAACAATTGCATTTATTTCTCAGTTAAAACAAGCTGGAAAAACACTGATCCCTTGGGGACTACAAGCCAACAGGACTCTAGCCAGCCTAACACTAATATTCTCAAGTCCAGTTTGGGCCAACTGATTTTCCTCACCATACTATTTTGACTTCTCTTAGTGCCCACTACAGGGTTGGGATATCTGCAGATTCCCTGTTGATACTTGGTGCTGTTAATGATGATGATAAAACTGATGTCCCAGCAAATGGTCCAAAATGGACAATCCCTCTCAAGAGGAAATTTATGAACCTACCACTACTACAACTGGGAATCAGACTAAGCCCCCCTTTTCCTCCACTCCCCCTCCCCATCACCCCAATTCCCTCCCTCTGCTCTACCCCATCCCCGTACCTATTTATTATTCTATTTATTTTATTAGCGATGTGTATGTATCTATAATTCCATTTATATTGATGCTATTGATGTCTGTTTACTTGTTTTGATGTCTCTCCCCCCCTCTAGACTGTGAGCCCATTGTTGGGTAGTGATTACCTCTGTTGCTGAATTGTACTTTCCAAGCACTTAGTACAGTGCTCTGCACACAGTAAGCGTTCAATAAATGTGATTGAATCAATGAACAGCAATTATTTATTTACCATAGGTCTCCAGGGAAGCTACTGGTCCATACTTGGGATCCATAACTCTCCCTTCAGGGTCACCTGTCTACTACATTTTAATTCTGTGGAGAAGATTTCACACCAACTTTGTCCTACAAAGAAAACTCCCTTAAACTCAAACCCCTCAGTGGCTAGCCTTTGGGCGGGCTGCGGGGTGGATCCTGGTTCAGGATCTGGGGAGAAAAAAGAAAAGCAGGGAACTGTTTCATTGTTGGTAGCCTGCCATAGTAAAGAATTCTTAGGTTTCATAGTCCCGGTGGTAGCAAAAATGACAATATTTCACAGCTATACTTCTATTTGCATATTTAAATGGCAAGTTTTATGAACATTTAGGAATTATTATCCCCAATTTACAGAGGGAAGCATTTTGCAGACAACTGTCCTTCTGAGGGTGGCGTTATTCCAAGTAAACAATAATCCTGCTTCCTTGACCACATTCTCCCTCTTACCTGGAACTCCCTCCTCCTTCATGTCCGACAGACCTTCACTCTGCCCACCTTCAAACTGTACTAAAATCATATCTCCTCCAAGAGGCCTTCTCCAACTATGCTCTCCCTCTCTCTATCCATCCTCCCCTCTGTGTCGACTAGTCACTTGGCTCTGTAACCCTTAAGCACTTTGATAGTCACCCCACCCCCAGCTTTTGGTATATATTCTTACACTCTTCCATTTCCCCCATCTGTAATTTAATGTCTGTCTCCTTGTCTAGATCGTAAACTCCTTGTGGACGGGGATCATGTCTACCAACTCTATTGTATTATACTCTCCCAAGTGCTTAGTACAGTGCTTGGCAGACAGAAAGTACTCAATAAATAGCATTGGTTGATTGATTCATTCATTCAATTGTATTTATTGAGTGCTTACTGTATGCAGAGCATTGTACTAAACGCTTGGAAAGTACAATTTGGCAACAGATAGAGATAATCCCTACCCACCAACGGGCTTTGATCTTCCTCTTACAATTCTGCTCTCTCCCTCTCCTTCTTCTCTCCTTCTTCCCTCTTTCTTTCTCTCTCTTTCTCTCTCACCCATCAATCAATCAATGGTATTTATTGAGCACTTACTGTGTGCCAAAAACTGTACTAAGTGCTTGGGAGAGTTCAGTACAACAGGGTTGGTTGGCACATTCTCTCCCCACAACGAGCTTACAGTCTAGAGGCGGGGGGACCCAGACATTAATATAAAGAAATGAGGGATATGTTCATAAGTGCTGTGGGGCTGAGGGTAGACTATCAAGTGCTTAAAAGGTACCACCTCCAATATCCAGACACATAGGCACACACAAACACACAGGCAAAGAAATGGTACCCTGAAGATGTTGAGCAATAGGACCTGAAGTGAGAAATTTCAGGATGCTGTTGATTTATCAGGAGAGAACTGACCTTTGATTCAGGGCAAGGAACTTGTCTCCACTACGTGGCAGTCAGAATGAACAGGAATGGTTCGTGCTGCATGTGCTTTTCTTGGATGTATATATAGTAACAGAGATTAATCTGATGCAAATATTACTCACTGGAGACAAGTATGATAAGGACCAGGACCATATAATCAAATACATGGGTGGATCATCAAGCAATGTAATTGCTTTTCGTCTATGCACTCTAAAAACAAAAGAATGTCATTCAAATGAAATGGCAGTTGGTATACTGGCACGGTTCAATTTGTAGCCTTATAAGCAGATCATGCATTGCAAGAAATTATTTATTCATATTAATGTCCGTCTCCCCCTCTAGACTGTAAGTCATTATGGGCAGGGACACGTGTCTGCTAATTCTGTTGTATGGTAGTCTCCCAAGCCCTTAGTACAGTGCTCTGCACCCAGTAAGGACTCAATAATAATAATAATTATAGTATTTGTTAAGCAGTTACTATGTGCCGAGCACTGTTGTAAATACCATGGAGTGAATGATAAAAAGAGTGCCTGGTACCTGGATGGTTTCTTTTTGTTAGAATCCCCTTCCAGCAGTGTGTCTTTGATTAGTAATGTGGTTGTTTTGTTTTGTTTTTGTTTTATTATGTGCTGTACCCTCGTTATTCAGTTAGGTTCCGGATTCAAGGAGAGTTATTTTAGAAGAAACCAGCTGATTGGTCAACCTCTTCTTGGGGATGCAAAGTGTTTACAAGCAGCAGACGGGAAAGCGTCATAAAAGATTATGAATTGCTGTTCTGGTCTAACCTCCTTCCTGTACAAGTACTGAATTTTACCCTCTGGTTCATTTGCAATATTTCTCCCTCGGTCTTGCCTTGGGAAGTCAAAGGCCACATTTGGTGGGCAACGGGGATGAACACGGTCAGAGGATAGTGTCATGGGGATAGATGTTCTCAGCACCTTTTTTTTTCACTGGTGGAAAGTGGGCAGCAATGGATCCTTAGCAAATTGGCAGCTAGGGAGGAGTACCTGCCTGTTGCTGTCAGTCAGTCAATAGTATTTATTGAGTGCTTACTGTGGGCAGAGTACTGTACTAAGAGTTGGGAGAGTACAATATAACAATATAACAGACAAATTCCCTACCCACAATGAGCTTACAGTCTAGAGGGAGTTTACAGTTTGCAAATGTAGGGGTTGCCAAAGTTTATTTCTAAATATAAAATCTGTTCCAAGGGCGTGGTAACGTTGGGAACAATACAGTAATCTTGGATCCATGTGAATGGGTACCTGAAATAGTCCTCCAGGCCAGTTTGTCAACTCACTGTGTTGTTACATTCACCCAGAACATAAGGCAATATTGGTCAGCTCAGGGTCTCCCAGGTTCCATTGGTTAAACACAACTTTCTTCTAATCCAGCAGCAGACTGACTTAGAACCTTATGTAGGTTGGATTTATAGTGTCTGGAAAGATTTCCTTTGAGGAACCTAAAGCAAATCAATTATCTGAGGCTCATAGTTGAGCGGAAGTTATGAATGATACTGAAATGATTGTGAAGAAGAAATGTAATGCTGGCAGTCAGTCTTTTTTTTAAGGAAATCAAAATGAATTGAAATGATCTGTAAGCAGCACTCTTATTTGGGCTTTCTGAACTCCCTAAAATGCCTCATGATAAGATTTTCTCCTTAAGGCAGCTGAATTTTAATGGCAGATGAACTGATCCCTGTCTAAATCTTGTAAAACATTTTGGAATCCTTCAGGATGAAAGGTGCTAATTATTCACTGGCTTATTATTCAGTGTGTGGATTACACAGGTTCCCAAATTTTCCTCTCTTCTTTCTGTTTCCAATGGCAACCTCCAGTTATCACCCCATCTCTCTCCTACCATTCCTTCCCAAACTCCCCGAATGAGTTATTTCCACTAACTCCTCTTCCTTTCCTCCGAATCACTCATCAACCCCCTGCAATCCAGCTTCCACCCACTCCACTCCAAGGTCACCAATGATCTATTCCTTGCCCAGTGGACTTTACTCCATTCTAAATCTCCTAAAACCCCTCATCATCTTTTGACTCTGTGGACCACCCCCTTTTCCTGGAAATATTATTGAATTTTGGCTTCATTGATACGGTCCTTTCCTGGTTCCTTTCCTGCCTCTTTGGCTGCTCCTTCTAGGTCTTTTTTTTTCACCAGCTCCTCATCTCCCTCATAATCTCTTACTGTGAGGGTCCCTCAAGACTCAATTCTGGGTCCCCTTCTAGTTTCAATCTACACCAATTCCCTTGGAGAACTCATTCACTCCCATGGTTTCAACTACCCTCCCTACCTTAACCTACTCTAACACCCACCGTAGTCACTTTCTTGAAAACCTTCAGTGGTTGCCCATCCACTTCTGCATCAAACAGAAACTCCATATCATTATCTATTAAGCATTCAATCAGTTGACCCCCTCTTATCTTACCTTACTGATTTCTTTACTACAACCCAGCCTGCACACTTCTCTCTTCCATCGTCAACGCACTCCTTGTACCTCAATCTCATCTGTCTTGCTACCGACCCCTTGCCCACATCCTCCCTATTCATTCATTCATTCATTCATTCATTCATTCATTCATTCAACCGTATTAATTGAGTGCTTACTGTGTGCAGAGCACTGTACTAAGCTCTTGGAAAGTACAATTTGGCAACAGATAAAGACAATCCCTACCCAACAACGGGCTCACTGTCTAGAAGAGGGGAGACAGACACCAAAACAAAACAAGTACCTGGAACTCCCTCCCCCTTCATATATGACAGACCACCACTCTCTCCACCTTCAAAGATTTATTGAAATAATATCTCCCTATAAGAGGCCACCCCCAACTAAGTCCTCATCTTCTCTACTCCCTCTCCTTTCTGTGCTACCAATGTGCTTGGATCTGTACCCTTTAAGCACTTGATATTCACCCTACCCTCAACCCCACAGCACTTCTGTACATATCCGGAATTTATTTTAATGTTGATTGATCGATCAATGGTATTTATTGAGTGCTTACTATGTACATAGCACTGTACTAAGTGCTTGGGAGAGTACAATACAACAGAATTGGCAGTGAGCTTGTTGTGCACAGGGAATGTGCCTGATGTTATACTGTACTCTCCCAAGCACTTAGTACAGCACGTTGCATACAGTAAGTGCTCAGTAAATACGATTGAATGAATGACAATAATAATAAGACATGTTCCCTGCTTTGGCTGAATCCCCTTCTAGACTGTAAACTCCTCCAGGGCAGGGATCTTGTCTAGAACTCTGTTGTGTTGTAGTGTCCAAAGCACTTAGTACAGTGCTCTGCACACAGTAAGTGCTCAATAAATACCATTGATTGAGGAGCAAAGTGAGGGTGTTAAGGAATAGTGGATGAAGAGAGCAGTTACGCAATATGGGATGAATTAGTTGAGAGCCTTGAAGGTGGTAAGGAGTCTCTTATCATTCTGGGAAATTGACAGGCTGTTACAGACTGAATTTACATGCTACTAAATTATATACTAGGAATGAGTTGAAAGAAATGGAGCATCATCTTGCTGGTTTTCCTTCCCTACTTCCACCACCTAGTCCATTCTTTTCCACAACCCACATGAACCCTGGAAAGATAAGGTGCTTACCCTGATCACCATTCAGAGATGTTACTCAGCACATCAGCAGATCGCTTAGACTGTGAATCCCACGTGGGACAGAGACTGTGTCCCACCCAATTAACTTGCATCTACCTCAGCACTTAGAAAAGTGCTTAACAAGTAGTGTTTTATAATAATAATAAAAATCATTGATCCCTGGCCATCATTTTGTTATGGAGGATAGAAAAGTCCTAGGAATGATTGTGATTCTTTGTAACCAAGGAAAATGCATTCAGGGTAACTCCATTCCTTCCTTCCTTTCTTCTTTCCTTCCTTCCTTCCTGCCTTCTTTCCTGCCATCCTTCCTTCTTACAATTCTTTATTTACCAGAATGTCTTTTTGATTATGAAGTCCAGTGGGCAAGACTGCGTTCAAGAAGAAAGGAGTGAGTTTTCCATTGTAAAAACTACAAGGGAAACTCCTCGGTTTCCACTGAAGGCAAGATTATAACCAGAATTCTTCTGAACTGATAGTGATAAACATAGTCAACTGCGCACTATCTGAGTCACAATGCAGCTTCGGATCAAACTGTGGCAGAGCAGATAGGATCTGGGCAGTATGACAGATACAGGAAAAGTTTAAAGAACAACACCAAGAACTTTGTACCTTGTCAATTGATTTTACAAAAAACACTGGACGCCTTCAGGATTGGAAATTGCTAAGTATTCATTCATTCACTAGTATTTATTGAACCCTTACTGTGTGCAGAGCACTGTACTAAGCACTTGGAAAGTACAATTCGGCAACAGAGAGAGACAATCCGTACCCAACAGGCTCACAGTCTATAAGTGGGGAGACAAACAACAAAACCAAACGAAGCAAGTGGACAGGCATCAATAGCATCAATGTAAATAAATAGAATTATAGATATATACACACCATTAATAGAATAAACAGAATAATAAATATATACATATATACACAAGTGCCGTGGGGCTGGGGGGTAGAGCAGATGGAGGGAGTAGGGGAGATGGGGAGGGAAGGAGGAGCAGAGGAAAAGGGGGGCTCAGTCTGGGAAGGCCTCTTGGAGGACGTGAGCTTTCAGTAGGGCTTTGAAGCAAATTTGTCCTGAAAACTCCACCAAGATTCTTAGGCCTCTCCACAGACAGGGAGGTTGGGTGAGTTAGAGTGGAAGGAACCCTGCCTGACCTTTCTCCATGACTGTCAAAGCTAAGTAGGGTTATGTGGTGGGTTCAATCCTGTTCAACCCATTCTCTGTTGTCACGATCGAGGATGCTGCTACTAGAGATCTGCAAACTGGCATCAGAATATGCTTCCAATCCACTGGGACAATGTGGCCAACTGCTGAGATATTTTTTTTTACAAACATATGGATAAAAATTACTGACTTTCAAACTTACTGACAGATCTAAAGAGGCACAGAGCAGGAGGTCAAGGGAGTTGGGAGGGGGGCTATTCATATGACAGAAGCTGGCTGACTCACAACGTGAAAAGCAGTGTGACCTGGTGGAAAGAGCCCAGGCCTGGGAGTCAGAGGACGTGGCTTCTAATCCTGACTCCTCCACTTGTCTGCCGTGTGACCTTGGGTAAGTCACTTAACTTCTCTGTACCTCAGTTTCCTCAACTGTAAATTGGGGATTACCTGTTCTCTTTCCTATTTAGACTGTGAGGCTCATGCAGGACAGGGACTGTAGTTCAACATGATTAACTTGTATCTTCCCCAGTGCATAGTAAGTGCTTAACAAATACTATAATAAAAAAGAGGTTGTATTCTGTATTGATTTTTCCAGCCACATTTACAGAGAGGGGTAGGCTCTCAGCATCAGTAGTGTCACCTTAGAATAAGAAGGAAAGCAATATATGTACATAATATTGCTTGGACAAAGACCAACAAAATACTATGAACATATCTTTTCAGAAATATTCTCAGTTGATCACTTAGGGAAAAAAGTGCTAAACCGTCAACTTTCCGAGCTTCTGTGCTATTCTTATTCACATCATGCTGAACTGCAATGGTAAATAAAAAATTGTGGTATTTGTTAAGCGTTTACTATGAACAGAGCACTGTATTATGTGTTGAGATAGATACACGATAATCAGGTTGGACACAGTCCCTGTTGCACATGGGGCTCACTGTCTAAGGGGGAGGGAGAACAGGATTGAATTCCCCATTTTATAGAAGAGGAAATTGAGGCACAGAGAAGTTTAGTGACTTGCCAAAGGTCTCACAGCAGGCCAGTGGCACAGCTGGGATTAGAACCTAAGTCTTTTGATTCCCAGGCCTGGGCTCTTTCTTCTACTACTTCTACTAATGATAATAATAATAATAACTGTGGTGTTTGTTAAACATTTACTAAGTTCGAAGCACTATTCTAAGCACTGGGGTAGATACAAGGTAATCAGGTTGGACACAATCCCTGTCCCACATGAGGGTCACAGTCAAGGGGGGAGGAAGGACAGATATTTCACCCCCATTTTACAGATAGAAAACTGAGGTCTAGAAAATTGAAGTGATTTGCCCAGGGTCACAGAGCGGACAAGAGGCAGGGCCAGGATTAAAACCCAGGTCCTCTGGCTCCCAGGCCCGGGCTCTTTCCACTAAGTTATGCTGCTTCTCTTAGGTGTTGCACTGTGCTTTCATATTGAACTGTGCTATGCGCCAAGCTGAATTTGTCCTCATCATGATGTCTGCTAAGGAGAAAAAGACAGGCTTTTCCCATAAGGGAAATCCAGTTCCACCTGAAATTTTGGCAAAATATCAGCCTAGATCTTTTTGATTCGTCACTGAATCCCCTTTAGATGTTTTTATTGTCAGCTAGAGTTCTCGGCACACCAAGTCCTCACAGGAAGAAGGCAGTGTCCGGAATACGCTCCCCTGGTCTTTTGTATAGCTGGGCATTATGATTGAAATTCCATTTGTTGTTGTGCATATTTCTGAAGAATCATGATTATGACATCTGTAACATTGTAAGAGAAGGTTCGTACCAGCATGGTAATCGGCTTGTGGCTGCCAAATATTTTTTCTGAAGCATTTATTGGCTCTCAACCTATTTTGTGCTGTTGTGTTTTGAACAAGTGTTTCCCAAAAGTGTTTCCCAACTGCATCATAAAAAAAAAAAATGCAGTCTAGATCACACTGAAAATCAGTCCCTGCTGTGGAGCCATTGTAGTTCGAAGGCAGACTTTCCCAACAGAATGTTGCTCTGTGCCTGGTTAAAAAGAAATTCATTTGAAATTCTGGGAAAAAACCCAAACCTGATGCAGAATCTTCTGACCAGCAGATAAAACATTGTCTTCCCAAAAGGCAAAAAAGAACTTGACCTATGATGGTGAAAATAAGGATGTGAAGGAACTATGGATTGGTAGAACCTTGCCAAGACCAAATCCTCCACTATTCCTGGGGACCCGTAAGTTTAGCATTTTGAACACAGTTTTGGACCACAAGCTTGACTGTAAATAGTTCAGATCCGTTCATGGAATACCGTTTTAACATAATCTCCCTCAGTCAACCAGGTTTATGGACGGTACCTTGTAGGTAGAGATTCTGATATCATCGTAAGCCCTTTTTCTTAAAAGAATATAATGTAGCAATTCAAAGCTCCTCTGATCCTCTCTAGCTCTCAATTCCTTTCTGACCATCTCTCCTATTTTCCACACTGCAGTTTTTCAGCCAGTTCTGGCCAGCCTCACTTTAGCTCTGAAGTGGATGAAGCTCTTCTCTCTATCAAATGATTTTGTCAGATAATTCAGGTTTGGCAGTCCCCAAATGCATGCCCACTCATACTTGCTCTCCCCTCCCACCCCCCGCCCCACCCTTGGACTAGGCATAGTTTTGAGTCATTTTAATGTGTAGAGGAAGGGAAATTCAGTCCGTATGGTTCAGATTCACTTACACTTAACTCATCAGAAGTTGTTTTATAATCACTGTTTGATGTCAAAGAGCCTTCTGAGTCCTTTTGCAGACTTTAAAACTTTGAAGCAAGAAGTCATGTCTGGTCTGGGAATAACTGGAATTTGAATCCAAAAAAGATTTAAGATTAAACTCTAGGCAATAAGGTGTAGAAAAGTTGAGTACTTTGAAAGCCTCACTGTTAACAGTACCTCTCAGTGACCCGACCCACAGAGGAAAGTGGTGGCCCACAGGAAAAGGGAAGATCAACTAACCTGTTGGGTGGTGAACCGGTTGCCTGCATTTTTCCTGCCACAAAAGCGATATATCTTTCCAAATCTCCCAACCTGTCTCTGCCACTACTATGCCACTCTCCATTCGTGTGAACCGGAAGACCCAAATTTACAGAAGTGGTGGGGTGGAAGAATGGTTACCAGAAGTAAAACTGTCATGTCGTCCCACATGCTGGACACCAGAGATGAGCTGGTTAAGCCCACCCTCACCCCTTCCCGTTCTTCTCCTGCACTCCCACCTACCCCACACCCACACAGATCATCTCTCAAGCTTTTCCCATCTCCTCCCCCCACCGAGGCTTTAACATTTGTATTCTCCATTTCTCTGCAGATCCCATATGTTTCCCCTGCCAAACCCCACTCCCGTGTCCCCAAAACCACCTCCACACCCCATCCCCAGGTCACACCCTGTCACTCATCTTTGTTTAGTCTGCAGCGAGCCCGTTCCTTGGCTTGTAGTCTCCAGGACTGCCAAAACCAGGTTGGGTTGGGCAGGATGCAGCTGGGGGAAGGGCTGTGGTGGTCTGTAAAGTGCTTACTATGTGCCAGGCACTGTACTAAGCGCTGGCTAGATACAAGTTAAGCAGGTTGGACACAGTCCATATCCCACATGGGGTTTACAGTTTAAATTCCCATTTTACAGATGAGGTGACTGAGCCACAGGGAAGTTAAGTGACTTGCCCAAGGTCACACAGCAGACAACTGGTGGAGTCGGCATTAGAACCCAGGACCTCTGACTCCTAGGGCCAAGCTCTAACCATTAGTACCCGCTGCTTCTAAATTGTAAATTGTACATTGAAAACTCAGCTGCTACTTGGCAGTGCTGACTTAGCAAAAGGCAAATCCCCAGCCCTCCCTTTGAGGATACCCACTTAGGCAATTAATCAAATTCCAGGTCAGGGTGGCACCAACCCTGAGCTTGAGTGTTTAGGAAAGTAAGGCTTTCTACTCCCTTTTATACCACCACAATGGCACTGGGGGTCACAGCTGATAGACTGGGAACTTTAGTAAAACTAAAAAAAAAAAAAAGAAGAGTGTCATGAAGAAATTATTATTTGAACCGGTCTCCCAGTTGTTAAAGATTAGAATAGACTTTCAAATCACTTGAGAAGCACCATGGCCTATTGGATAGAGCACAGGCCTGGGAGTCAGAAGGACCTGGGTTCTAATCTTGGTTCTGCCACTTCTCTGCTATGTGACCTTGGGCAAGACACTTAACTTCTCTGTGCCTCAGTTCCCTCATCTCCAAAATGGGGATTAAGACTGTGAGCCCTGAAAAATCCCCATTTTACAGATGAGGTAACTGAGGCACAGAGAAGTTAAATGACTTGTCTAAGGTCACACAGCAGAGAAAATGTGGAGCCAGGATTAGAAGCCAGGTCCTCTATTCTTTCCACTACAACAGGCTACTTCTCGATGTGCTCCATCCTGATCTGTCCCCAGCCCCCCGACTTTGCAAACCTTCAAATCGGGAACTGTTTGCCTTGGAAGGGGAACTGTGGGTTGTGGTGCCTGAAGCAACAGCAGCTTGTCAGCTGTGTGACTTTGGGCAAGTCACTTAAGTTCTCTGTGCCTCAGTTACCTCATCTGTAAATGGGGATTAAGACTGTCAGCCCTACGTGGGACAACCTGATCACCTTGTATCCCCCCCAGCACTTAGAACAGTGCTTTGCACATAGTAAGCACTTAATAACTACCATCATTATTAGTGAAGACTTTGATGGGACCCAGCACTTTTGGATATTTGGAAAAAAATAATGACAGGAATAAAGTCAGGTTCTTCGGCGAGGGGGGCGGGGTTGTGGGGGAGGGAGGGGATACTGGGGAACCTGAGAGACAGCAGGGCGTTTGAGTGTGGAGAAGTGGGGAGCAGGAAAGCAGAAATCACCCCAGGAATGGGATGGGATTAGTTTAGAGAAGGGGGGGGATGGGTGGGGTGACTTCCTTTGCCAATTGGCAGAAACAGAACCCCCAAGCTTCAATCCCTTAGAGAGGAAGTGATTTCTGCTGGGCTGACGTGGAACCCTTCTCCTCTCAGAGGGTCAAACATCAGTCACCCGCATTGTGGCTCAAATAGAGGTTTTGGATTATCTGTGGATTTCCCTTATCCATGCTTTACCCATCCCCAAATACCACAGTTAACTGAGAGTTGGCGCTAAATGGGAACACCAGATGCTTTCTGTTTTCCTCCAGTGGAGAAAGATTCCTATCATTCTTAAGGAGTCAGCGGGAAGCTTGGCTTGCAATCTGAATGTGGCCTGCCTGGGAATTCTGGGCAGTGTGAATCTTGGGCGTGGAAGCTGGTTTGCTCTCTGCTTACATGGGACTGTGCCTAGAGAGAGTGTAGAGTCAAGAGATTCTTATTTTGGAGACAATCACAGGTTCTGTTCTGTGTACTATGTATAGAGAGGCATCATGTAAAATTTCTAACCCCAGTGGTGCCAAAGCCTCTGGGAATAATAATAATAATAGTTAAGGTATTTGTAAAGTGCTCACTATGTGCCAGGCACTGTACCAAGTGCTGGGGTGGATACAAGCAAATTGGGTTGGACACAGTCCCTGTCCCATACAGGACTCATAGTCTTAATCCCCATTTTACAGATGAGGTCACTGAGGCACTGAGAAGTGAAGTGACTTGCCCAATGCCACATAGCAGACAAGTGGCGGAGCCCGGATCAAAACCCATGACCCTCTGGCCCCCAAGACCGTGCTCTATCCACTATATCATGCTGCCCTTCCTCCCTATGGGAGAGGAACAGAGGGGAGAGTCAGGAGGTGGACCTTTAATACTCATTCAGGGCTTTACTCTGATTTCTTAGGCAGGAGTGTTATTCAAAGAACTTAATAATAATAACAGTAATAGCATTTACTGAGCTCCCTGGTAGACACGGTATCTTGAGATCGACATCATCGCTATCCTACGTGGGACTCACAGTCTAAGTAGGTGAGAGAACAAGTTTTTAATCCTTATTTTACCGATGAGGAAACTGAAGCGCAGAGAAAACGTTTGAGTGACTTGGCCAAAATTGCTTTGGGCATGTCACTCCCCTCCTTAAAAACCTTCAGTGGTTGCCTATCAACCTCCCCACGAAACAAAAACTCCTCTCTCTTGGCTTTACAGCTCTCCATCACCTTGCCCCCTCCTACCTCACCTCCCTTCTCTCTTTCTACTGCCCACCCCGTACACTCCGCTCCTCTACCGCTCACCTCCTCAACTGTCCCCCGTTCATGCCTATCCCGCCATTGACCTCTGGCCCACGTCCTACTGCTGTCCTGGAATGCCCTCTCTCCTCACCTCCGCCAAACTAACTCTCTTCCCTTACTCAAAGCCCTACTGAGAGTTCACCTCCTCCAAGAGGCCTTCCCAGACTGAGCTACCCCCTTTTCCCTCTGCTCCCCCTCCACCCTCTGCTCCCCTCCCTTCCCCCTTCACCTCCCCTCAACTGAGCCCCCTTTCCCTCTTCTCCTTCCCCCTTCCCTTCCCCTCAGCACTGTGCTCATTTGTATATATTATTTATTATCCTATTTATTTTGTTAATGAGATGTACATCCCCTTGATTCTATTTATCATGATAATGTTGTCTTGTTTTTGTTTCGTTCTGTTTTGCTCTGCCTTCTGTCTCTCCCGATTAGACTGTGAGCCCGTCAATGGGCAGGGATTGTCTCTATCTGTTGCCACATTGTACATTCCAAGCACTTAGTACAGTGCTCTGCACATAGTAAGTGCTCAGTAAATACTATTGAATGAATGAATGAAAGTTGCCCAGCAGGCAGATGGCGGAGACGGTTTATTTATTGAGCTCTTACTATGTGCACAGCACTGCACTAAGCACTTGGCAGAGTACAGTATGATTAGAACCCTGGTCTTCTGATTCCCAGGCCTGTGCTCTTTCCACTAAGCCATACAACTTCTCAATTTCAGAACTTAGGAACTTCAAACATCTGATAAACATCAGATTTTCATCTTCTTCGACTCCTTAACAGATATAATCAGCTCTGGTTTGCAGATGGAGAAACCGAAGCAAAGAACAACCACGTGGCTTGGCCAGGACACTTACTAAGTCACTGTCCAACCTCGAGTCACAAGGCCACAACAGAATGAAAGCATTTGGATGGTTCTCTTATGTTCAGAGTTCTCTCCAAGGCTGTGCCAAGGCTTGATCTTGATTGAGGACCTTCCCTCCTCCACACCAGCCGGGGTCCACAATGGAGAGCAGGGAAAGGATCTTCTCCTCTCCAGAATCTGGCTGACAAGTGGGGAGATGGACACCAGGTTCATCCCCACGTGCTTCAGTTTTGGAGGAAATCACATTCTCCCTGCATGCGCGAGTTCCCTCCGTGTACGGAGCTTCACAGAAAGTCCCGCCTCAATCTTTCCTGCTCTTCCCCCTTTCTTGGAAGAGCAAGTGACCTAGTAATTCAAACTGTGAGATGGACCGATCATTAGCCATTAAAAAATGCCTGTTTGTCATTGTATCTTGAAGGATTTCGCCTGAATAATGTTTCATACAGCAAAATTAATTAAGTCATTATTTCAGTCGTATTTATTGAACTCTTACTATGTGCACAGCACTGTACTAAGTGCTTGGAAAGTACAATTCAGCAACAAAGAGAGATAATCCCTGCCCACAATGGACTCACAGTCTAGAAGGGGGGAGACAGACATCAAAACAAGCCAACAGGCATCAATAGCATCAATACAAGTAAATAGAATTATAGATATATACACATCAAAACAAGTAAACAGGCATTAATATAAATAAATAGACCAACCCATCATGGAACCACCAGCAATCATGTCTTTTGCACCTTCACCCAACTGGGCCAAGGTGGGTTCCAAGGAATTGTGCCCTCCTTTCCTTCATGGGTAGGCTCAATTTAACCACTGCACAGAATGGCGGGGGGAGGGGGGCAAAGAGACACCCTACAGCCATCCAGGAAGCCAGCAGGACTCTATTCAATTCAATTGTTTTTATTGAGTGCTTACTGTGTGCAGAGCACTGTACTAAGCACTTGGGAAAGTGCATTACAGTAATAAAGAGAGACAATCATCTTTCCAGCTTCTCACATGATGGACAGGCCCAGCAAGGGTCCTGAAAATAGCTGGTCACGATGGACAATGAGGACCACAGCAGCTATCAGGGCGGCTATCAAGGCAACCACCTACTAATCTATAATAATAATAATAATAATAATAATAATAATAATTGTGGTATTTGTTAAACACTTGCTATATGCCAGGCACTCTACTAAGTGCTAAGGTTGGTATGTGGTAATTGAGTTGGACACAGTCCCTCTCCCACACAGGGCTCACAATCTTAATCCCCATTTTACAGATGATGCAATTGAGGCACAGAGAAGTGAAGTGACTTGTCCAAGGTCAAAGAGCAGACAAGTGGTGGAATCAGGATTAGAACCCATGACCTTCTGACTCCCAGGCCCATGCTCCATCCACTACACCATGCTGCTTCTCCCATTTCAGGCAACTTGCCTCCCCACCATTTAATTAGTTAGCAGTGGTATGCTCAAGGGTATGAGGGCAGGGGCTACTGAGAGCCCTGGGGATCGGCTTCCCTGCCTCAACTACAGATTTGACCACCAACACTAAAATTGGAGGTTTTATTACTGGTGAGCCTCGCTGCTGTCAGATGCATCATTGTTGTGGCCCCATTATAAGTGCAGAAGAGACTGCTAATGTTTTCCAGCACTTAGTACAGTGCCTGGCACATAGTAAGCACTTAACAAATACCATAATTATTATTTTGGCTGAACGAGAGATGTCTTTAACTGATTTGCAAGTCTGAATGAAGAGATACTGTTCAATTCTAAAATCAAAATATAAACAAGAGGCATCAATGTGATATTACTTTAAGTTTTCTACTCCACCTCCCAAACAACCTGATGTCTCCTGAACAAGACTCTCTGTGGAACCACTGTCTAAACATATACAACAAGGGGCATTCCAAATCTGTTTGCTATTTCAGGAACTCTGGGCATGGGGGTAATAAAAGACAAGAGGCTGGTCCGCTCACTGGAATGTCAGACTTCATGCATGTCAACCAGATAAATGCAGACTGATACATTAAAACCACACCGAACAAACCATCATTTACAGGAATTATTATTGGTCACGCAACTCTGGAGGAGGCTGCAAAAGTGTAGGGTAATCAAGGGAAGAGAGTCTATTCCCTGTGCAGGCCCATCATTTTGAGGTGCAATAAAAGAACAAGAACAGGGCCAGGGAATCCAGAAGCAAGCCTTCTAGCCTCAGCTTCCTACCTCAGCCTGGGCCCCAGTCAGAAGAAATGTTTCCTGCAGCTCATTCTCTTCACATGATTTGCAGTTTATTGTTGTCAGTGCTGCCACCCACCTCTCTGGCCTCGCCATGTCCCTCCTCCCCCCCTCCCCCCTCCCGCCCCTTCCTATCCTCCCCTTCCCCTTCCCCTTCCCCTCTCTCGCTCAGCTCTTTCCCGCTCTCTCCTCTGTCTCCTCCCCCCCTCCTCTCTCCCGCCCTAGAACCCCACTTTACCAGCGCTACCCCTCTTCCCCCTCCCCCTACTCTTCCCCCCACCAAACCCCCTCTTCACCCCCTCCCCCCTTCTCTCTTCCCCACCCATGCCCCATCCCAGTCCTCTTGTCCCACCGCCACCCCTCATCCCCCTCTCCTCGTCCAGGGCCCCGCCACCTCCTTCCCATCCAAACCCTCCCCTCCCCCCGCCCTTCCCCCCCTCCTCCCCTTGCACCCACAGCTACTTTCAAGTGTGGCCTCTGGAACCCCCGCTCTATTACTGCCCTCCTCCCCTCCTTAACTTCTATTTTTAACCACTCAATCTCCAAGGGCTCCTTCCCCTCTGCCTTCAAACACGCCCACGTCTCCCCCATCCTAAAAAAACCCGCTCTTGACCCCACTTCCCCCTCCAGTTATCGTCCTATCTCCCTACTACCCTTCCTTTCCAAAATCTTAGAACGAGTCGTCTACAATCGATGCCTAGAATTCCTTAACTCCCATTCTCTCCTAGACCCCCTCCAATCTGGCTTCCGTCCCCTCCACTCTACCGAGACTGCTCTCTCTAAGGTCACCCATGACCTCCTTCTTGCCAAATCCAATGGCTCCTACTCCATTCTGATCCTCCTTGACCTCTCTGCTGCCTTTGACACTGTCGACCATCCCCTCCTCCTCCATACCTTATCTCACCTTGGCTTCACGGACTCTGTCCTCTCCTGGTTCTCCTCTTACCTCTCTGGCCGATCATTCTCGGTCTCCTACGCTGGAGCCTCCTCCCCCTCCCATCCTTTAACTGTTGGAGTTCCTCAAGGGTCAGTTCTTGGCCCTCTTCTGTTCTCCATTTACACTCACTCCCTCGGTGAACTCATCCGCTCTCACGGCTTTGACTACCATCTCTACGCAGATGACACGCAGATCTACATCTCCGCCCCTGTCCTCTCCCCCTCCCTTCAGGCTCGCATCTCCTCCTGCCTCCGGGACGTCTCCACCTGGATGTCGGCCCGCCACCTAAAACTCAACATGAGCAAGACTGAGCTCCTCATCTTCCCTCCCAAGCCCGGTCCGCTCCCAGACTTCTCCATCACCGTGGATGGCACGACCATCCTTCCCGTCCCGCAGGCCCGCAATCTAGGTGTCATCCTTGACTCGTCCCTCTCGTTCACCCCACACATCCTATCCGTTACCGAGACCTGCCGGTTTCACCTCTACAATATCGCCAAGATCCGCCCTTTCCTCTCCACCCAAACGGCTACCTTACTATTACGGGCTCTCGTTATATCCCGGCTAGACTACTGTGTCAGCCTTCTCTCTGACCTCCCTTCCTCCTCTCTCGCCCCGCTCCGGTCTATTCTTCACTCCGCTGCCCGGCTCATCTTCCTGCAGAAACGATCTGGGCATGTCACTCCCCTTCTTAAACAACTCCAGTGGTTGCCTATCGACCTCCGCTCCAAACAAAAACTCCTCACTCTAGGCTTCAAGGCTCTCCATCACCTCGCCCCTTCCTACCTCTCCTCCCTTCTCTCTTTCTACCGCCCACCCCGCACGCTCCGCTCCTCTGCCGCCCACCTCCTCGCCGTCCCTCGGTCTCGCCTATCCCGCCGTCGACCCCTGGGCCACGTCCTCCCGCGGTCCTGGAACGCCCTCCCTCCTCACCTCCGCCAAACTGATTCTCTTTCCCTCTTCAAAACCTTACTTAAAAATCACCTCCTCCAAGAGGCCTTCCCAGACTGAGCTCCTCTTCCCCCTCTACTCCCTCTGCCATCCCCCCTTTACCTCTCCGCAGCTAAAGCCTCATTTTCCCCTTTTCCCTCTGCTCCTCCACCTCTCCCTTCCCATCCCCACAGCACCGTACCCGTCCGCTCAACTGTATATATTTTCGTTACCCTATTTATTTTGTTAATGAATTGTACATCGCCTTGATTCTATTTAGTTGCCGTCGGTTTTTACGAGATGTTCTTCCCCTTGACGCTGTTTAGTGCCATTGTTCTTGTCTGTCCGTCTCCCCCGATTAGACTGTAAGCCCGTCAAACGGCAGGGACTGTCTCTATCTGTTGCCGACTTGTTCATCCCAAGCGCTTAGTACAGTGCTCTGCACATAGTAAGCGCTCAATAAATACTATTGAATGAATGAAAGTTGTAGTAGTCATTAAGCACCGTACTATGCACTGGGAAAGAGTATACGAGTGGGAATCAGACACGGACCCTCTCCCCTAAGGGGCTCACAGTCTGTGAATAAAGGCTGGGGAGAGGAGCTTGTTGTGGCCAGGAAACATGGCAAGCAACTCCATTATATTGAACCCTCCCAAGTGCTCAGTACAGTGCTCTGCACACAGTAAGGAGTCAATAAATACCACTGATTGATGGATTGGTTGAGTGGAGATGGACATATCTGGAGCAATGAAACACTAGAACGTTAAAACACCAATCCTGGGCTACTAGACAAGAAATCCAGGACAGTGAGCTCTTAAAGCAGGATGCTAGAGCCAGGCTAGAGGACCAGGTATACTGAGGGGCTCCCAACCTACACCTTGAAGGGGAAAAGGGGGGGAAAACAAACAACCCCCAAACTTCTGATCACCTACCGGTTGTTCTCATTAGGCCATTCAAATAACCCACAATTTCTACATCAGAGGTCCTTGATCAAACAGTCTTGGACCTTTTAGGATTCTAGCTTGGGCACTGACTGTTGGCAACCACTTCCCATGACTCCAGATTCCCTAGGGTTGAACCAGTCAATGGCTACGCACTTTCCCGGTACCTATGGCTTATGGCTGCTTGGAGAAGAAGCGTGGCTCAGTGGAAAGAGCACGGGCTTTGGAGTCAGAGGTCATGGGTTCGAATCCCGGCTCTGCCACTTGTCAGCTGTGTGACTGTGGGCGAGTCACTTCACTTCTCCGTGCCTCAGTTCCCTCATCTGTAAAATGGGGATTAACTGTGAGCCCCACGTGGGACAACCTGATTCCCCTGTGTCTACCCCAGCGCTTAGACCAGTGCTCTGCACATAGTAAGCGCTTAACAAATACCAACATCATCATTTAGTGAGTCAGAAAGCTCATATTGGCAAATGGTTAGGGAAGGAGAAAGATCTGGGGCAGGGCTAACTCAGATGAAGCCCATTCCCTCTCCCCAGCCCCCCACCCCGAGTCAGTAAGTTTCTATCTACTCGTACTGTATTCTCCTCAGCACTTAGTACAGTGTTCTTCACTCAGTAAGCACTCAATAAATACTATTGATTAATTCCCCCAATAAGTGGGTATACTTGAGGCCGGCTTGTCCTGGATCCTCTTACATTTGACCTGCCGCACCTACTCCACCTTAAATGGTAATAATAATTATGGTATTTGTTAAGCGCTTACTACATGCCAAGCACCTTTCTAAGCACTGGGGTAGATACAGGGTAATCACATTGTCCCACGTGGGACTCACACTTTTAATCCCCATTTTACAGATGAGGGAACTGAGGCACAGAGAAGTTAAGTGACTTGCCTAAGGTCACACAGCAGACAAGCGGTGGAGTCGGAATTAGAACCCATGTCCTCTGACTCCCAAGCCTGTGCTCTTTCCACTAAGCCACGGTATTTGTTAAGTTCTTATTTTGTGTCAAGCACTGGTCTTAGCTCTGAAAATAAATTGCAGGTATAATAATAAAAATAAAGATAATAATAATAATTGTGGTATTTGTTAAGCACTGATTACGAGCCAAGTACTGTACTAAGCACTGGGGTAGGCACAAGATAATCAGGTCCCACATGGGGCTCAAGATCTAATTAGGACAGAGAACGGGTATTGAATACCTATTTTGCACATGAGAGAACTGAGGCTCAGAGAAGTGAAGTGACTTACCCAAGGTCACACAGCAGATGAGTGGCAGAATTGGGATTAAAACCAAGGTCCTTTGATTCCTAGGCCCATGCTCTTCCCATTAGGCCATTCTGCTTCCTGATCACAACTCATTCACACTTTTCTAAAATGTTAAACACACAAGCACGTGAGCGCGCACGCACATACACACGCGCGCACTCTCAAACAGATACACAAACAGGAAACTTGAAACTCTCAAATCTCACAAAAAAAAAAATATAGGGAAAAAAATTCAAAGCCTGAGAATCAAATTAAGGATCAGTCTTTGAAGAAAGGACTAATAAGTACATGGAAATCACAAACACATTGTGTGAGGCTCTATACAGAAAGGGATAAATGAAAAGGTTCAAACGCACCACTGGGGCTTTTGCAGGTCCCATAATGCTAGAGAAGAAATGCCAGGGGAAATATTTGTCATGAAAAGAAAATTTGGGATAGCTTTGAAAATCTCAGATAATAGAAAGATATGATTTATCATTTGATATTACATCCAACTCAGGGAGTGGCCAGAATATGAGTATATGAGTAAGTGTTTTCAAGCTGTTTTTGCCTTGCATCCTGGAGGGTGCTTTTTTTTAAAAAAATGGTATTTGTTTAGCACTTACTATGTTTCAGACACTGCACTAAGCACTGGGGTAGATATAAGATAATCAAGTTGGACACATTCCGTGTCCCACATGGGGATCACGATCTTAATCCCCATTTTAAAGATGCACAATTCAGGTCACATCTTTTCCATGAGGCCTGCCCTGATTAAGTCTTCTTTTCCCCAGCTCACTCTCCCTTCTGGGCCGTCTATGCACTTGGATCTGTGACCTTTGGACATTTGATATTCTCCTTATCCTCACCCCCATAGCCCTTCTGTACATATCTTTAAATTATTTATTATACAATGAATTATTTATACATATTAATGTCTGTCTCCCCCTCTAGACTGTAAACTCATTTGGGGCAGGGAATGTGACTGCTGATTCTCTCGAATTGTACTCCCCCAAGTATTTAGAACAATGCTCTGCACATAGTAAGCACTCAATAAATACCATTGATTGATTGATGAAGTGAGGTGAGGCCCAGAGGAAGGAAAGTGACTTACCCAAGGTCACAAAGATGACAAGTGGTGGAGCCAGAATTAGAAACCAAGTCCTGTGACTCCCAGGCCAGTTCCCATTCCACTAGGCCACACTGCTTCCTAGAGTGGTTGCCGAGATGGTGCATGCTTGAGGTTTCTTTGGTTCTGTGACGTGGCTGCTCCTGGCTCTGCTGTTTATATGCCCGCTTTCTATTGCAGGGATAATTTCAAATCTAAGTGAACACCGGACTATCCCTGGGGAAAGAGGAGTGTGCACTAGGGATCACCTCAGCTAAACACGAGACCCAAGAAGTTTACTTTCTTCAAAGTTAAAGAACGAATCTACCCCGTCCACGCCAGCCATGACCCTCCCTGCCTCTCCTCCAAAGGGAGAACGGAGTACATGCTTTTCACTCTCTGGCTCCTTCCCTCTGTGTAAACACCCCAAGCTGCCGTCTGGGTCTGAAAGTGCTCACGCTTTCCTGCCAGGCCCGGGGTGATGTCACTTTTCAAATCGGGTCCTGGTTATTTTGTTGGCTTGTGGCTGGCTTATCTGCAGCCAACTTAATAAGTGAGAAGTTTTGCAGTGACATCAGAGAGAGCAGCATCAGTGTGGGGAGTCTTACCGCAGCAGCCAGCAATTCACGGTGTTGACGGAGAGAAGGTTTTTAGTTTATTAAGGTCAGTGTACGCAGCCCACAGCTGGAAAGGATGATTTCTGAGGCAGGGGTATTTGAAGGGTTTTTTTATTTATTTTTTTCCCCTGGAGGTCAATGAGTCCATTTCTACATCCCACCTTTGAACATGGCCAAAACCCATGACGTTATAGATGTAACACCCAAGGGGAAGTTCCTTTGAGAGGACCTACCACTCATTCAGTCACAGAATCAGTGGATATGTCAGGACACGGAACAATCAGAAGCAGTGTGGTCTAGTGGGAAGATCATGGGATTGGAAGTCAGAGGACCTGGGTTCTAATCCCAGCTCTGTTACTTGGCTGCTGTGTGACCTTGGACAAGTCATCTCACTTCTCTGTGCCTCAGTTACCTCATCTGCAAAATGGGGATTAAGACGGTGAGCCCTACATGGGACGGTGTCCAACTTGATTATGTTGTATCTACCCCAGAGCTTAGTACGTAATAAGTGATTAACAAATAGCACTAAAAAAAAAAAAATCAGAGCCCTGATTAACAAGTTACATCAGCCAGTACAGAACTAAGGACCCAAAGACATGATTATTTTATTTATCGGATTTGTTCAGTGCTATGTGTCAAGCACTGTTCTAAGTGCTGGACTTAATCAGGTCAGACACAGTCCCTGTCCTGTACAGGGCTCACATTTGAAGTAGGAGAGAGAAGACGTTTTGAGACCCCATTTTCCAGTTGAGGGAACTGAGGTACAGAGAAGTTAAGCAAGTTGCCCAGGGTTACAGAGCAGGCAACTGACAGAGCCGGGATTAGAACTCAGGTCCCCTGATTTCCAGGCTCATGCTCTTTCCACTCGAGCTACACTGCTTCCCAACGGAAATGGCTGTCAGGGGTGGGATTCAAGCCCATGGCTCCAGGAGAAACCATGGCCTAAGACCACCAGGCCATCCTAACATCTATGGAAAGTTATCAGTCTCTTCTTGTTCTTACTCTCCATCACCTTTCCTCTGCCTGAACCCTTTGCCCTGGTTACTTTGCTGCTTGAGTGACGTTTCAACCATAAATCGTTATAGCTCAAGCATGGTATTGGGAGTCAGAAGCTAGGGATTTGGAACCCCTTTGCTGCCCTCAGCCTATCGTGGGAAACTGGCATGTCATTTTGCTTCTCCAGAACTAATTTTCCTCCCTCTGGAATATGGAAACAACAGTGTTCATCTCCAAGTGTATGGTGAAATAGGACCCAAATGGGATTGCTCAGTCGATTTCAACTATAAAGGCTAATAGAAACATTTAGGAACAAAACAGCAGTGATCAATGAAAAGACAGCAGTTGTTATAGTGTGCCTGGTTGTCATAACATGGGGCAGCAGGATGCCAGAAGGAGAGGAGGAGATTTACTATCTACAGTTTCAAGGAGAAGGTGGAGTTTCTGAAAAATTTGGACCATTTCCAGAGTTGTTTTCCAGCTTCTCTCTAAGAGGAAACCTGTCGCCTTCTGCCAAGGGAGGTTCAAAATGCCCTTAACCCCTTGGGCACTTTGTATCTTGCCAAGTTCTTCCACCTCTCCCTCTCTGATTTCTGCCTAAGGCAGAACAGAGGGGTGGAGAAAACTTTCCAGCAGAGGAGAAACTTGCTGGAAGAGCCCAGTATTGTCAGGAAGTCACCGTTAAAAAGGAAAAAATAGTTGCTCATTCTCATAAGTATTTTGCATCTTTTTTGAGATGAAGTACCTGGAGTGGAGATTGGCTATCTTTACAGCTTTTCCTTCTTATCAGCAGGTGGTGTCAGCAGAGATAGCTCATAGATGGCTGCACATCATCAACCAAAATAATCCAGAGGAAAAGGGACCCCTTGGGTTCCAAGTGGAAAGATCATAGGCCTGGGAGTCAGAGGACCTGGATTCTAATCCCAGATCTGCGATTTACCTGCTGTGTGACCTTGGGCAATTCACTTAACTTCTCTGTGCCTCAGTTCCCTCATCCACAAAATGGGGATTCAATACCTATGCTCCCTCCTCCTTAGAATGTTAGTCCCACGTGGAACCTGATTATCTTGTATCTACCACAGTGCTCAGTACAGTAACATAGTAACAAATACCACGATGATGATTATTATTATATGGGGGAAGGAGTCAACATATACACTTAAAAATCTGATTTTCAAGTCATTCTGAGTCGTCCCACTTCACCACTAGAATGAAAGTAATAATAATAATAATGATGACGGTATTTGTTAAGCACTTACTATGTGAAAGGCACTGTACTAAGCACTAGAATGGATACAAGCAAATCGAGTTGGACACAATCCCTGTCCCATGTGGGGCTCAGAATCTCAATCCCCATTTTATAGATGAGGCAACTGAGGCCCAGAGAAATGAAGTGACTTGCCCAAGGTCACACAGCAGATAAGTGGTGGAGCTGGTATTAGCACCCATGACCTTCTGACTCCAAGGCCTGTGCTCTTTCCACTAGGCCACGCTGCTCTCTTTCTGAACCACCCTGTGGGCAGGGACCCTGTCTCCCAAATCTATTGAATTGGACTCTCTCAAACACTCAGTACAGTGCTCGGCACACATTAAATGCTCAACAAATATGAATGAATCAATCAATAGTATTTATTGAGGACTGTGTGCTGAGCTCTGAAGTAGGCACTTGGGAGAGTCTGACACAGTAGAGTTGGTACACCTGATCCCTGCCCACATGGAATATACAGTATAGAGTCAAATACCATTGTTTGTTCGAACCACTTTCCCAAGCTGGAATTAGAGGTGTTGGGTGAAGGTGGGGTTTGAGGTCCCGAAGTGTGGGAGATGGTGGAAGGAGGCCTAACCACGGACTCCTTGCCCACGTCCTGCCTCTGTTCTGGCACGCCCTCCCTCTTCATTTCTGACAGAACAACATTCTCCCCACCTTCAAAGACTCATTAAAAGCACATCTCCTCCAAGAAGCTTTCCCTGACTAAGCCCTCGTTTCTCTGGCTCCCTCTCCCTTCTGCATCGCCTTAGCACTTGGATCTGTACCCTTCATTCACCCCACACCCAGCCCTACAGCATTTATGAACGTATCTGTAATTTCTTTTCATGTCCGTCTCCACCTCTAACTGTAAGTTCCTTGTGGGCAGGGAACATGTCTACCAACTCTGTTATATTGTACTCTCCCAAGTTCTTAGTACAGTGTTCTGCATACCTTAAGTGCTCAATAAATGCAATTGATTGACTGATTGACAGCAGCAGATCTGTCCCTCTAGGTATGGCCTTAGGGCTATAGCCAAGGTGCCCATTTGCCCTACACATTGGAGGCATCATGGGATATAGGGCACAGGCAACCAGGGTCAGAAAATGTTTTTCATTGGTTACTCCAGTGAGGCTTTGTGTGAACTTGGACAACTGATTTGACCCATTTGGGTTTCAGTTTGTCCTCTGTATTATGGAGATAATAATATCACAGGCACTAGGACATGTTAATAAAATGCTTTGAGGTGCCAGTATGAAAGTCATAAATTCTATAAATCAAATCCATTCTTAGGGTACTTTCAACAAGATTAAGAAGCCTTTGCAAAGGGTGCCTATGTACCATGACCCCCTTGGCTGTAGAAGGGGCCTTTCAGTTGGTAGCTTGAGAAATGCTTTCATGAGATGATCACCTTCAAGGTTTATGTGATTTTTAGATTTTCAAGGTGCGCTGAATGTCCCAATTCATTCATAGGGAGGTAGTGATGGTCAAGCCTTATTATCCCCATTTTACAATTGGAGATGACAGACTCAGGTGAAAAAAAGAGGTAAAATTCAAGCCCTCCCAGGAAGTCAATCACAGAGTCAGGAGGTTAGACTGCTGAGCTTTTTCTTCCTTCATAGGATTGAAGTCAATAATCTAAGACCCATTTTTTTTTTTTAAATATCCAGTACAGGAGGAAAGTACTCCCCTTAATCGAAAAGCTAAATGGATGCTCTTTGTGATTTCCTGAAAACAACTACCCTTGACTGGAGACCCAAAGAGAAAAGGTTTAGTTCAAAGGGAGATTTTAACAAGAGAATTTTGAATGGGAGATAAAGTGGATTATAATAGAAACAGAACTGCAAGTTTAGGTACAGTGTTTCCAGGTAAATGCTATAATTAACATATAAATTGGACATGATATATGATATGTACATTTATGACAGAATGTGCAATTCATATGTTAATTACTTATTACCTAAGGTACTTAATGTAGATTACATAAAGCTTAATGTATGTATTACTATAATAATTAAGGTTTTATTCCCAGTCTGCAGATTTACTCATTACTGTACATTATCTATATAATTCAACAGTATCTTACCTAAAGAAAGCATATTCTTGCTGTAACAAGAATTTTTTAAGGTGGGAGAGAGGGAAGCAAAGGAAAGAAATCTATGGGAAAATGCCAGATTCACTGGAGGCCTTGAGAAAAACTTCTGTTCAAGTAAATACAATAGAGACTCGCTAAGCAAATATAAGGCAAATAATACAAAGAAAGAGATTTCAATTTGTTCTTTGCTTTTGTAGGTTTTGGATGAGAACCGTGGAGCTCTTTAGCTCAACCACTCACACATGAAGGCTGTAACTGGATAGTTTCTTCTGGGCTGATGGAAAGCAAAAGAGCAGTTGCATCACTTCCTGTTAGAGGCCACATGACTGAAAACAGAATCGGAGGGGAGGCGATTGGGAGTCTGGTGATTTTGGCAAAGATGTTACTTGGACCAGGAAACTTTTTTCCCCAAATAGTGGGACTTGGCAGGAGGAGGAGGTACATCACAAATCTGGTGTAACCTCAGCCCCTGCTCAGGTCTCAAATCTTAAACAGCAATTTACAGGGTTAAATTCACAGGTGGGAAG
Organism: Ornithorhynchus anatinus; assembly: GCF_004115215.2. Taxonomy (NCBI): domain Eukaryota; kingdom Metazoa; phylum Chordata; class Mammalia; order Monotremata; family Ornithorhynchidae; genus Ornithorhynchus; species Ornithorhynchus anatinus. The sequence continues at coordinate 20,188,098 of NC_041753.1, read as the reverse complement.
GCAAGACCTGGAGTTTGGAGAAGATCTCTAGGGGAAAAGATAAGCATGGATTTGAGGGTTAAACATAAAATAAGTGTCTGGAAAAAATTTGTGTCACAATGATAAAAAAGTTGAGAGAGGGAGAGAGGGAAAGTGTGGGAGGGGAGGGTCAAATGAGTGTGTGTGTGTGTGTGTGTGTGTGCGCGTGTGTGCGCGCGCACATGTGAAAGGAAAAGGGAGAGAGAGGTAAAATTGAGGGAGAGAGGAAGGGGAGAAAGGGAGAGAGAGAAGGAAAGAGGGATAAAAGGATTTGGGGGAAGGAAGGAAGGAGAGAGAGGGAGAGAGAAAGGGAGAGAGAGATTATCTCTTTTGCATATGTCAGATTGTGAAAACCTGATTTTTCCAGTTACCATTTTCCAAATGGGAGATTTGCAGTTCTCTCTCTCGCTCTCTTTCTTTTTGCCTTTCTGTTTCCATTCTTTTTTTTTTACATTCCAGCTTACTAATGTTAGGCTAGATGGGAATGTACTTTCTATTTAGAAAGTGAATTAAGCTAGATTTGGATAATGGAGCACACATTGGATGACTCACTTCTGCTATGGTGACACACTCACTGTGTATGTGTCACAATTTTCAGAAGCCCAAGATTTATTTCTGTCCTTCAATTGATTTCCACATTAGGTGTGGGCTCCACACCTAATGCCACCCATTAGTTTAGATTTTTTTGCCTTGAATGAGAATCTTCCAAATAAATAAAAATGACCCTAATTCCCATTCACAAATCTCCTTGTGAGGACCCCATTATATTTAACAGATGTTACCAGGTAGAAAGAATGACTGGTTCCTCCAGCTTTAAGAATCAAGACTTGTATCTACCACAGTGCTTAGAACAGTGTTAGACGCACAGTAAGCACTTAACAGATGCCATAAAAAAACCCGAAAAGATCTGAGAGTGAATTCAAGGAAAACTTCAGGGTCAGGTTGAGCGTGATTCACTCACATTTTGATAGGCCTGGGGTTGTGCAGGGGCAAATATGTAAAGAAGAAGAAGGTAGTAGTGATTTTATGTGTGTTTACACCCTTTGCTTCAAGCAATCTTGCAGAGCCGAACCACCACACCCTTCAAAATATTGGAGAATCATGAAATACTATTCAGTACAGGAAGCTGTGACAGGATAGGCAATCGGGATTTGTTAAATGCCAGGCAAAGATGGTGCAGTGCCTAGGAGAGTTGTCAATTATAAGCAAAACACAAAATAGAGTGGTTTAAGACCACTTCTTGAAAGCCACGCCAATCCATCGATCAATGCTATTTATTGAACGCTTACTGGGTGCAGCACACTGAACTAAGCACTTGAGAGAGTTCAATATAACAGAGCTGGTAGACAAGTTCCCTGTCCACAAGGAGCTTTCAGTCACATGGCTCGGCCAATAGCAAATAGGTCTCGGGGCAATCCCTTAGAGAATGGAGATTTGAAGGGAAGGAGAGAGGAGGGGTAGGCGAGTATGCCATCAGCTTTCTGGTATGGGACCTTCTTTGGAAACATAACCCCTGCATTGTAGAACTGACTCTTCATATGCGTCCACAAACATTTGTACGTATAGCTGGCCTTTGTTTCTGAAGATGCTACTAACAGTGACATCTTAACCATGAGTGGGAATGTGGCTGGAAAGACTGATGTGTAACTGACACTAGATTGTAAACTCCTCGAATGCAGGGATCATATCTACCAACTCCTCTGTACACTTCCAAGCACTTAGTACACTGCTCTGCCTGCAATAAGTGCTCAGTGAATCCCATGAATTGAATAATTGATTATTACTCCCTTCCTCATCATTTTCACATAAGGACACCTTCCTGTGCTCATGGATTTGAAGCCTGCCTCTTGGTATTCCAAAAGGGTTACCAAATAAGTCTCGTAAATCTGAGTGAGCTCTAATTTTCAACTCTTCTCATGACCAAATCTGGGCAAATCACTTAGGTACTTCATGACTTTAATTTTTACCTCATTAATTCTTCCAAAACCTCTGTAAGGTAAAGTAGGTGGGTACCATTAATCCGTATCCAGGCTGTTCAATCTACGCAGCAGTTCTGATCATACGCTATAGACCTCGTGTGTTCATGATATCACACCTCAACCAGGTACGGTGGATGTGAAGATGAGAGGATCCTCTGGAAGTTTAGAGTAGGGGCTAGGAGATGGACTTTGAATACAGGTGAAGGAGTGTTCACCAATGCTAACAGGACTATTAAGCACTGAAAAAAAAATGATGCCTGGATCCACTGGGTCTTTCCGTGGTTACAATTTCTTTCTCCTCCATTGTCTTCCCACCTTCTTATCGTCCTCTCTTTTTTCCCCTCCTTCCCTTATTTCTTCCTTTCTTTTGACTTAATATCAAACACCTAGTCCGTATCTTCTTATGCCTACTTTGGAGGTGGTTTAGTGATCCTCAGACCCTTTCTAAACATCTGGCATCCTCCTGGAGTGATCAGTGAATGTCATGATAGGCCCTGAAATATGGTTATGCATTATAGCCTCTGTGTAAGTGGCTGTTTACACACTTATGTTTTAAGTGCTTATGATTTGATGGACTGCCACATTCACAACACTCCTAATTCACAGCTATCTGGAAACATTCTCCAGTATAAACAAAAACAACTGTTTCAATTATTTTGCCAAAAAGCCCTCTCCAAAAGGAAAAGAAAAAGAGGAAAGATTTTTTTTTATAAAGTAAAGGTTACAAAAATATTTTGTTTGAACTTATGTGAGAGCAACTCACAGACATTTATTTGGTAACCATTACAGTGTGTGTATGTGGAAAGTACCTTGGAATGAGTAAGCATTACTCAAAGTGATTCACTTGTCACTGCTGCTTTGGGACTTTGGACAACATTGCCCTGGGAACTGGTCTGCTGACTATTTTTTCTTTCTTCACTCAGGACACGTTTTTCAGGTAACAAACTTTTTTGAGGTGCCCCAATCTTCTCTGCATTCTTCTGCTTTAGGGTAAAATAAGATGTTTTCCTCCTCCCTGTTTGAAGAGGAATTTGATGTGAACAATTTTGTACTTCCTCTATACAACAGAGCAGTGTGAACAATTGGACTGGAAGTCAGGTGCCCTGGGCTTCTTGTGTTTACGTGCAGTATGGCCTTAGGTGAATCTCCTAACCCCTTAGTTTATTCACTGGTTAAACAGGGGTCAAGATAGTTGCCATTTTATTTTTTTTTCCCTGGGGTTAGTATGAGGATTCAAGATATAAAGTGCTCTGATCATTTTGGGAAAAAGTAGCAATTATATATCAATAGCAAATGTTATTTATAGCATAAACTTTTTTTGGTAAAGCACCATACTATTATCCTTCTTTTTCTCTCTATCAGCTACATTTCTTTTCCCTGTTACCCAACCTGCACTTTCACCTACTCACATATCCACAAACCATTCTCTGCTTCCACCCACTAAGGAGGACACTCTTGTGTCTACCCATGAGCCAAAAATAGTTGGCTCAAAGTTGTTTGAGTGCTATTTCTTTCCTGGGGCAAAAAGGGAGGCTAGAAAAGAGTCTTGTTCACTGTGATTCCATTGGGTTCAAGTGACAACTGACCTGGTTTAGGTCAATCCTGGAGCACCCATGCCCATTGACAGTATTCCCTGGGGTCATTTTGAATAATGGTCCTATTATTTGGCGAAGACCTTCAAAATGATTGGATAAACCACCACGGTATCCTATGGACTCACCCATTGTCTAAATGGTTTTCACTTAGTCGCCCACCTAGCACTAAGGGCACGGAGCTGGGGAAGAGAGAAGTGGGGCATTCTGGTGAGTCCACATCTCCCAGACTGGCCTGTCACCCTCTCTGGCTACAGGACCTGTGTCCTCAGTTTTGTGCCATCTTCCTCCTCCCTTTCCAGGATGGATGAGGAATAGCCGTGGCTGTTATTGGGAGGAGTATTTTGAGGCTCATATGGACCTGGTGGTGGTGGCTATCTTGCCCAGACAGGAAGAGATGAGTGTGGCAGAGAGATAGGGGCAGGGAAGAATGCCAATTTTGATTTTTCAGAGACATTCTCTCTGTCTCTCCATTTCTGTGTGTCCCACTATGATTTCACTATTACACTGGAAAGGAGGGATTTTTAGAAAACTTCAGCAATGGAAACTGTAAAGTGTCTGGGCCCCCACATCTGCGTCAGATTGTGTCAGATGATTGACAGATGTTCCAGACCAATCAGATGCTCTTGGCAGGAGCTAATCGGAGGACATGACTCATGAATGTGCTGTAACTCAACCCTTTCAACTGAAATGGCACCCTTGGATGCCCATAACCCAATCAAACACAGTCCAGCATGAAGCAGCATGGCGTAGTGGATAGAGCACGGGCCTGGGAGTCAGAAGGTCATGGGTTCTAATCCAGATCTGTCACTTGTCTGTTGTGTGGCCTTGGGCAAGTCACTTCACTTCTCTGTGCCTCATTTACCTCATCTGGAAAATGGGGATTAAGACTGTGATTCCTATGAGGGATAGAGATTATGTCTAACCTGATTTGCTTGTATTCACCCCAGCACTTAGTACGGTGACTGGCACACAGTAAGCACTTAACAAATGCCATTATTAAGAGAAGCAGCATGGCTTAGTGGAAAGAGCCTGGGCCTGGGAGTTAGAGATCGTGGGTTCTAATCCCAGCTCCATCACTTGTCAGCTGTGTGACTTTGGGCAAGTCACCTCACTTCTCTCTCCCTCAGTTGCATCATCTGTAAAATGGGCATTAGGACTGTGAGCCCCATGTGGGACAACCTGATTACCTTGTATCTACCCCACAGCTTAGAACAGGGCTTGGCACATAATAAGCGCTTAACAAATGTCATCATCATTAGTATTATTATTTATCCATTGTGTGCCTCTATTATTTTCCTGCCCCTGGAGGTCCAGATCTGGTCATCCCTGAACCTCAAGACACTGGTTTCTTTTTTGTTTTGTTTTTTAATGGCATTTATTAAGTGCTGGGGTAGATACAAGTTGACCAGGCTGTATACAGTCTCTGTCCCACATAGGGCTCACAGTCATATAGGAGGAAGAAGAGATCCTCATTTTGCAGTTGTGGAACCTGAGGCACAGAGAAGTTAAGTGACCTGCCCAGGGTTACACAGAAGGCAACTGGCAGATTCGGGATTAGAACCCAGGTCCTCTGGGTCCCAGGCCTGTGCTTTATCCACTAGGCCAGGGTGCTGCCCACTGTTGATTCAGGGCATTTCCCCAGGGGCTTGTATAGCTTGGGCTGAGTATTTTGTAACTAAACCAGTCACTTCAGCCTGAGAAACAATGACTTAGTTCAATGCAAATTATGAGTCCCTTGAGGGACAGGGTCCATGTCTAATTCTCTCCTGTGTACTCTTTCCCAGTTCTTAGTGTAGTGTTCTGTACACCTTAAAGGCCTAATAAATATTATTACTCTGGAGAGAAGCCAGAACCAACTGGGTTTCTTGAATTCTTTGGTTCAGGAACCAATCTCCAGAGTTCCATGTTCCAGTTCAGACTCCCAAATTTATCAATCAGTGATTTATGTTTATTGAGCAATTGTGTTCAGAGCACTGGATTAAGCACTTGGGAGAATACAAAAGAGTTGATAGACACACTCCCTGCCCCTAGAGAGAAGTTTACAGTCTGTGACTCATAGGGGACCCCTAAACTGATCTCCGAAGTCAGACCCCTCCCAACCTGAATTCAAAGAATGTAGAGGAAATAAATCAGACCCAAAAGCATGAGAAGAGAAATGGTGAGTCAGTGTTTGTTGGTTTGCCCTTTCTGCCTCTCAGGTATCAATCAATGAATGAATCAATCAGTCATATTAATTGAGCATTCAGTGTGTGCAGAGCCTTGTGCTAAATGCATGGGAGAGTACAATACAACGGAATTAGCAGGCACATTCCCTGACCATAACGAGTTTACAGTCTAGAGGTATGCAACCAATGGGATCCACACCCTACTCTAACCCACTAGCCAATCCCAAAACTATTTCTTTTCTTCTGGTCTCTAATCCTTTCTCCTCTTTTTTGTTACATCTCTCTTGAGACTTCTAGTTTCATCATTCTTACATCTGTTGATGCTTATTTCCTTTTATTTTTCTCTCTTTCTTTTGCTTTGTATCTGTTGGTCCTTATAGCAATGTATTGATGCTATATTTTTTTATGGTATTTGTAAAGCACTTAGCATATGCCAGGTACTATACTGAGTGCTGGGGTAGAGACAAGCTAATTAGGTTGCACACAGTCCATGACCCACACGGGGCTCACAGTCTTAATCCACATTTTACAGTTGAGGTAGCTGAGGCCCAGAAAAGTTAAGTGACTTGCAAAAAAAGTGGTCCTTCTGATTTCCAGGATTAAGCTCTAAACCTTACTGCTACAGGCTCTTGTTATATCCTGGCTAGACTACTGTGTCAGCCTTCTCTCTGACCTCCCTTCCTCCTCTCTCACCCCGCTCCAGTCTATTCTTCACTCCGCTGCCCGGCTCATCTTCCTGCAGAAATGCTCTGGGCATGTCACTCCCCTTCTTAAACACCTCCAGTGGTTGCCTATCGACCTCCGCTCCAAACAAAAACTCCTCACTCTAGGCTTCAAGGCTCTCCATCACCTGGCCCCTTCCTACCTCTCCTCCCTTCTCTCCTTCTACCGCCCACCCCGCACGCTCCGCTCCTCTGCCACCCACCTCCTCACCGTCCCTCGGTCTCGCCTATCCCGCCTTTGACCCCTGGGCCACGTCCTCCTGCGGTCCTGGAATGCCCTCCCTCCTCTCCTCCGCCAAACTAATTCTCTTCCCCTCTTCAAAACCCTACTTAAAACTCACCTCCTCCAAGAGGCCTTTCCAGACTGAGCTCCTCTTCTCCCTCTACTCCCTCTACCACCCCCCCTTCACCTCTCCGCAGCTTAACCCTCTTTTCCCCCCATTTCCCTCTGCTCCTCCCCCTCTCCTTTCCCATCCCCTCAGCACTGTACTCGTCTGCTCAACTGTATATATTTTCATTACCCTATTTATTTTGTTAATGAAATGTACATCGCCTTGATTCTATTTAGTTGCCATTGTTTTTACGAGATGTTCTTCTCCTTGACTCTATTGCCATTGTTCTTGACTGTCTCCCCCAATTAGACTGTAAGCCCGTCAAATGGCAGGGACTATCTCTATCTGTTGCTGACTTGTTCATTCCAAGCGCTTAGTACAGTGCTCTGCACATCATAAGCGCTCAATAAATAAATACTATTGAAGCTCTATCCATTAGGCCACCTTGCTTCTCTATTTTGAGCATGAGCTAGTATTTATGTATATTCATTCCTTCAGTTGTATTTATTGAGCACTTTCTGTGTGCAGATGACTGTATTAAGTGCTAGGGAGAGTATAATCTAACAATAAACAGACACGTTCTCTGCCCATCACAAGCTCACACTCTAGAGGGATGAGCTTACAGCCTAGAAGGATGAGCTGACAGTGGTATATGTGTGTGTAAAATTGTGAATACACTTCATGACTCACAGGCTACCCCGAAATTGATCTCCCAAGTCAGACCCCTCCCAATCTGAATTCAAAGAATGTAGAGAAAATAGATCAGACAGATATATATCAGATCAGATATACATCTATATATATATATAGATGTATATAGATACATATGTATATATGCATACATATATGTGCGTGTGTGTGTATGTGCCCCAAAATGTGTACATATGGGGGTAGATTAACATGTATGGGCTTAATGTGTATATCAGTGTGTTTGTGTGTCAGTTAGCACAGGTTTTTTTGAGTGTGCACAGGACTGTGGTGCATTTTGCTCCTAAAGTGTAGTAATATGAGTCCAAGCCACAACTCCCTCCCTTTCCCTACAGTTCACCACCTCCCACCCCTTATACCCTCTATGGGGTTCCAGCAGAGAAGTTTCTTGTTCTGGGAGACCAAGCCTCTGGCAAAGGGAGCAGAGCAGGACTCAAGAGCCTGGTTTTACTCCCCCCGCCCCCCGCCCCCCCCCCCCCCCAGTCAGCACTGACTGTCCTTCCTATTTCTAAATCACGAAAACCTTTTCCAGTTGGCATCAACATTGTAAGTAACCACCGACCTGGCAATGTAACCAAAGGCAGCTTAAGTGAGTCAGCTACCGGTACTGGCACATGTGGGTTCAGCTAGGATTCTACAGTTGCATCTTGCTGAATTAAATCCCCAAAAAACCTGCATGCAAACTTGGAGTAGTCTCCCTCCCCAGTGCCTCTCATTGTCAGTTATAACAATTTAGGTATATTCACTCTATTGAAATTGCTAGCTATGGAGAAAAAAAATGTAGGTACAGAATTTAATAATTTTTTTGATTTTGCAGCAGATTATACTAGAGAGTCCAAAGAAATTCCCACTATCAAAGGTTACATTTTACTGTGCCGGGACAAGAGGTATATTCTGGAGAATAGATACTACTTCATGAGTGTGTGTGTGTGGGGAGGGTGGGGGGAGTGATTGCTTGAATATCCATTTGTGTATGGCAGTGGCTGTGGTGAAGGATAACACTTTTCTTTCTGTTTTTAGACGATACTTCGCAGCTAGAAGGAGGGAGCATCTGGGATCGAGCCTGGCAGTGGGTGGATCCTCACCAGGAGCTTCCAATGCAATGAGCTTCAAGACTTTGGCTGCAATTCCCATTCCAAATGGAATCAGTGAGGATTGCGACCCATAATAGTTCCTCCTTTGCACACCATGCGAACGCAGCACCGGCTTCTGGAGGAGACAATCTGGCCGCAGGGTGTCTGGGTTTGGCAGTGATTTTTTTATATGAGGTGAGGTCACCCTGCCAGGGGATGATACAAATAGAGGGCGAGAAGGAATCTAAATGGCACTTGGCATTTTAGGATGGCTTGCTCAGAGTATTCTCCGGTTGTGTTCAGATGGAGATCTCATGCTGGGAATCTTTTTTTTTTTTTTAATGGTATTTAAGAGTCTACTATGTGCCAAGCACTGTACTAAGTGCTGGAGTAGATACAAGCTAATCAGGTGGGACACAGTCCATGTCCCACAAGGGGTTTACAGTCTTAATCCCCATTTTACAGATGAGGGAGCTAAGTGAGAAGTAAAGTGGCTTGCCCAAAGACACACAGCAGACAAATGGTGGAGCCGGGATTGGAAAGCAGGTTCTTCTGACTCCCAGGCCCGTGCTCTATCTGCTGGGCCACACGGCTTCTCTAATCTCCTGCAATAAGGTCAGATCTAGATGGATGTAATTACTGAATAATTGAGAGAACCCCTTGTTGCCCTGAACCATCCCATTATTCGTGTCAGCCCCTCTCTTCTACGCGGGTTTACTCAGAGCCAGCATTAGCTCGATATCTGCAGTGTGCAAACTTTCTGTACTCTACCTTGTTAGCTGATGGCAATCTGACAGCAGGATAAGGTGTATTAAAATCAACCAATGGTATTTATTGCGCGCTTACTATGTCCAGAACCCGACTCACAGCTAGTTCGAAATGCAAAGTAGATTCAGCATCCACTTAAAAATTCCCTAACCACATATTCTCAGGCAGTTGGACTCTGACTGAGTTTCAAAGCCCCAACACTCTGCAGGATTCTCCTGCTTCATTACTGCTTCGATCCTGAGGAAACATGGCAGCCAAAATTGTGAAATGTTTCATTTTTAAACACCAATTTTCGCAGCATCATAAACAGGCAGCCATCTCCTAGATAAAGTGAGGATGGGAATTACCGTTCAAATGAGGAAGTGTTCATTAGGCCAGAGTAGGGGTTGGACAAAGTTTCTAGAGAGGGAGATTAGTGAATGATGGGGAGAGAGTTGTGTGGAACTGAAGAGAGAGAACCAAGGTGAGGTTATGGGGTGAGCAGCTGAGCAATAAATGGCTTAGAAATCAGGCAGAATTGACAGAGTGGATGCCCCAGGAGGTCAGGGCGGAAAGGGATTCAGAGAGGGATAAAAGTTAATGAAGGGAAGAGGTGACAGACGTGTTTTGGTTCTGCTTTCTCGAGTAAAATAGTGGTTTAGCTGCCTTCTGCAAATTAGGGAATAGAGGTCTAAGATGACAAGAAGAGAGAATTGCAGCAGTGAGTAAGGGAAGTGGTTACAGGCAAATAAAAGACTTAAAGAGGGACATGAATGATGGGTTTTTTTAAATGGAATTTTTTAAGCACTTACTATGTGCCAAGCACTGTTCTAAACACTAGGGTTGACCAGCTCAGACACAGTCCTGGACCCCACAGGGCTCACAGTCTCAGTAGGGGGGAGAATAGAATATTGAATCCTCATTTTACAGTTGAGGAAACTGAGGCACAGAGAAGTGAAGCGACAGTCACACAGGAAACAAGTGGGGAGCTGGGATTAGAACTCAGGTCCTCTGACTCCCAGGACTGTGTTCTTTCCAGTAGGCAAAGAGGGAGGGAAGAGGGAGCTCCAGGTGAGACTCAAAATGCTAACCGCAAAAGATAGGCTGAGAACAATTTCCAGAGGTTTTTTTAATCTGGAACAAAGTCAAAGTCTGGTGTAATGGATAGAATATGGGCCTGGGAGTCAAAAGGACCTGGGTTCTAATCCTGATCTGTCACTTGCCTGCTGTGCGACTTTGGGCAAGTCACTTCACTTCTCTGGGCTCAGTTACCTCGTCTGTAAAATCTGGATTAAGACTGAGCCTCATGTGGGTAATGGACTGTATCCAATCTGATTATCTTGTATCTACCCCAGTGCTTAGTCCAGTGCCTGGCACACAGTAAGTGCTTAACAAATACCATTTTTTTAAAGGTATCTGTATATTTTGGACAGTTGATCTTTTCATCAGGTCCTATTCATCTGATCCTTTCTCAAGGCAAATAACCTGCATTCTCCCCTTGGATCCCATTTTACTTGATGTCCTAAAGTCCAGCCTGTTTGGGGATTCTCTCCAGACCCTTCTTTAGTGTCACCATTCAGTTTACATCACTGGAGACTTCTGAAGGTTTTAGGAGTACAAATGCTCATAGGAGTTTTGAGTTAGAGTGTAAGCACCATGTGGGCAGGATATGTGGTACTTCTTTGTTTTGCACTTCCCAAGCTCTCAGGTTACACCAAGTAGGCGCTCAAGAAATACTAACAAGTCTAAAAATAAGGATATTAATTCCTCAGGGTTGTCTGGGGTTAAAGCCAGGACCCCTCTTTCACTTAAAATCTGTGTTTAAGGGTGATTATTCCCCAGGTGCTGTAGACTGCATTTATGAATGGTAGGTAAATCGTTGATTTCCTGCATACAGCCAGCAGTTTAGAGACTCCTAGGGTTATTTCTCCGTGCTCTCTTGTGATTGCAGCACCTTTTAGTTTGGTATCTGCTTGTCACTGCTCTGGAATTCTTTTCATTCTCTTTCCTAAAAACAGTATTAAATAGAAAACAGCAGGGATCGTTGGCTAGTTGGTAGTACACCTAGTTCCACCGGAATGTATGTTTTCACTTTGCATTTTGGCCAGAACGTTGTTAAAGAATTAGACAATGCTCATTCAGTGATGTGAGGTGATTTGCATACAGAATGCTACAATAATAATAATGATGGTACTTGTTAAGTTCTTAACATGTATCGAGCACTGTTCTAAGCACTGGGGTGGATACAAGGTAAGCAGGTTGGGCACAGTCCCTCTCCCATGTAGGGCTAACAAGTCTAAGTAGAAGGGAGTAGGATGTAATCCCCATTTTATAGATGAGGAAACAGAAAAGTTAAGTGACGTCCAAATTCACACAGCAGACCAGTGGCAGAGCTGAGATTAGAACCCAGGTCCTCTGACTCCTAGGCCCATGGCCTTTCCACTAGACCACACTGCTTCCCACTTCTACATCAGAAGAACTGGTCTGTGTGCATGTGTGCAGAGTTGGCTACTGTAACTACTGCAATATAAGTTTTCCTGAATGTGAGGTTTTGTGAGAATGCAACCCCAATGTTCTAAGAGAACTGAGTTCATCTATTCTTTTCAGATCCTTGGCAGAGTCTTTCCTCTGTTGTCGAGTTAGGATCATTGAGAATATATCTCAAAATGGCTCAAAGGAACCATCACACTGCTCTATGCCTTTAGGATCTAGTCGGTAAAATATGAAGTAATGATACTATGCAGATGAACAGGCTCTACGAGTCCAATGCCTCAGAGAAATTAGACTAGATTTAAAAGGTCAGGTTGGAGAAAAGAGCACACACCTCGCAACCACCCATTGCTCTGGCCTGTGCTTGCAATATCCTGTATTTGCAACATCCTGAAGCTCCTTGCCACTAGATTCACCTGAACCTAGCTACTCTGGATGGGACATGTGAGGAGAATGAGTGACAGCAGGATATGAGCAAAAGTTCCATGAAAAAATGCTGAGCAAAAGGGGAAAAAAGACAACAGTGGCAGGTGCTGTGAACCTTAAGCATGGCAACACAACTAGGGACAGCCTTTTTGTGGGTACATTGTGGCTGAAACTGTAGGTCTGCATCGGCCACACAAACGTTCATAGCTGTACTTCACTGTCAGTGGCTTCAATAACCCTAGATACATCATCACTAGGCCATCAGTAAATAGGAGAAGAGCCAAGGAGATTTAGAGGAGTGGATGGGTCTTTTGGAACTTCTCTGCCAAGGCTGGTTGCGGCCAAGAGACTAGCGGTGTAATTTAGGGTTGGTGGCAGCCTATGAGTTCTATTGCAGCTCAAGGTCAATAATCAATAATTAATAACCTTTGTTAAGAACTTACAATGGGCAAGGCACTGTACTGAACACTGGGAATAATACAGGTACATTAATTAGACATGGTCCCCTACCCTCAGAGGACTCACAATCTAAAAATACAGGATGGGGCAGGACAAGATAGAACAGTGCTTTAAGTGCTTAGTACAGTGCTCTGCACACAGTAAGTGCTCAACAAATATGATTGAATGAAGAGATGTATAGGGAAAGATCAGTGATATAGATGAGTCGAAACAGGGAAACCCAGAAGGGAGTAATTAAAAGCTTTATGCCACAACAACTGCTCCAGATTAACAGTTCTTAGTGGCCCACTGCCACAGCTAAATGTGGAACCTAAGAACGTCTGCCCAGAGAGGGTATTGGGAAGGGAGAGATCACCTCAGTCTAGGTAGCACCACATGGATCTCTGATGTTGGGGAAGCTCTGGGCGGTAGACCACCCTCCACAAAAGGCCCTAAAGTCTCCTTTGGGTCACAATATGTCCGAAGACACAGATCTGTTTCCAACCAATTACATCTGAATCGAAGATTTTAGGAACATATATACCTGCAGAGGTTTTCACTGGGAGGCTTATTTCCCCACCTCTCTTTTTATGGCTGCTGGTCCAAAGGCCCTCAGGCAGGAGGTTGCTTGATTACCAAACTGAGATCTGGGCAAAGGGGATTAAGTTCAAGCTAAACGGCCATCTCTTATTCAGCATTTCCTGCTCTTTTGTAGTTTGCAGCCTGGTTCTTGATGTTATTTTAAATGATTTGTGTGTGTGTGTGTGTGTCTGTCTGTCTGTGTGGTTTAATAGTAATATAGCTGGGTGGTTGTGTGGCTAGCTAAGTCATTGCTGCCATATGTGACTGATGATACTTATATATGATTATAGACCCTCAGCCATTCTAGTGGTTTGCAGCGAGAGTGCCATGGATAGTTTTCAGTTTGGGATGCTACTGGAACTGGAGACTCTCTCCTTTTTTTTTTTCCTTCTCGGCATCTGTCAATGTGATGTTCTCCATTATACTGAAATTCTGTAAATTAAACAAGAAGTTGAGGAGCCATATATTCTTTAGAATTTCCTGGATTTGAGGATTGAACAGATGAATAGATGGAGGTAGCGGGTTGGGGGAAGGTTGGGAGGTTGTAGGGCTAGGATGTATAGATTACATTTCTAGTTAATCATTTCCAGTTGCCCATACTGAACTCAGACATCGCTGGGTTTGCATGTGTTTATTACAAGGATAAACAAAGTCCTAGCTACAGCCAACAAGACTGCACTTAAAAACATTTTGTAGAAGTTGGTCCCTCTTCTGATCTTACCCTCTTATTTTCATTCTCGCCAGTTCCCAAATCTCTCTGCTCAGGCACTATTTCACCTTTGTTCCTGTAGCTGGATCAGTGTGCTTTATTTGCTGCCTCCTGATGTATCCCTTGAGCTACAGGACACTGCTGCTGTTTGTTCCTCAGCTTTCCCCCTGCAGCGCCAAATCATTTTACTGTGCTTTTTCTATTACCATGGTGTTCTGGTAATTTCCCTCCATGCTGAGAAGCATCCTGGCCTAGTGGAAAGAGCATGGGTCTGGAAGTCGGAGGACCCGAGTTCTTAACAGGGCTCTGCCACTTGTCTGTTGTGTGACCTTGGGCAAGTCACTTCACTTCTCTGTGCCTCAGTTCTGTCATCTGCAAAATGGGGATTCAATATCAGTTCTCCCTCCTCAGACTGTGAACCCCTTGTGGGACCTAATTATCTTTTATTTATTTAGTACAGTACTTGGCACATAAGTGCTTAACAAATATTATCATTATTATTATTCCTAAAGTAGTGCTCTCTTTTCTCTCTTGGGTCTCCTTTATAACTATGGTGAAGTGAGTCTTTTTACACATCCACAAGTCATTTTATTTGGCCACTTTGATCTTCACTTGCAAGGACTGCACAGAGGTAAGTTATCTCTCTTGGGGCCCTTCTTTCTCTCGAGGAAAAAGGACTAGGATATGTGCTCTCAGTTGGTTTTTCAGAGAGGGCTTGGATATCTTTTTTTGGACTTCTAATTCCTAGGATACAATTCGTGACCAACCACCAAAAAATACTATTGATGTTGAAGAGAATAGTGAGCGAAGTCGAGCTGCCTCATAACAACAAGCGCAGGATTCTTGCGTTCTGGTCCACAGACATTGACATGTCAGATTTTGCTCAAACTAAGCTCTCCGATCAGTGATTCTTTTGCCCCAGGACCAGCACCTGCTGCTCTTATTCTTTGGTGAAAGAAATTTGAATATCCCTAGAGATGGTCCTCGAGAGCAGTCCTCCTGTCCAGCTCAGATAGGATCATCGTTCTTCATGGGCCCACCTTGTAAAGGTACCTAAATCAGAGTGTGGCTGACCTGGCTCTGTACTAGTTGAAAGTATACCTGGAGGTACAGATTGAGTGTTACATTCTGTGTGTTATGTTTCAGTGTCAGGGGCTCTCACTTTGGGCTAGTATGCTGTTTCCAAGTGCAAATTGCTCATTATAATAGTAAGTTCAATGTTGCCTAGGAGCGACCTTACCTTCCCATATAATACGTGATTATAGGGTCCTTTTCTAAATTAGTACTTCTCCAAACAGAGGCCTGTAGGAGCCACTGGGAACAGGTATCTTTTGCAGAGCTCTAAGCGCTTGGGAGAATACAACAGGGTTGATAGATATGTTCTCTGCCCAGAAGGAGCTTACAGTTTAGAGTTGCTGAGAATGTGGCAGCTGGGCCACTGAGAGTTAAGGAAAGGGACAATGATTCATTTGAGTCAGAAGGTAGGGAAGAGATACAGAGAAGAAAAAAATATTCCAGGAGGAAAGAATTGACTCATGTCCATTATCCGTACCTATTCTCTCACTCTCAACTCATTAAGACATACCTACAGTCACTCATCCATTAGAGTGTAAGCTTCTCAAGGGCAGGGATCCCATCTTGTACTTTTATTGTATGTGCTCCAGGTACCTAGAACCCTACTCTGCCAAGTAGGCACTCAAGAAAAAATGCTGATATTTGTCCTGTTGATCATGAGGGCTAGCAGCCATTTGTGATTCTGAAGGACAAAGAACAGGTGACTGGTGACTCTGTCTAGCCATGAGACAGGAGTGAATGGGGGACCATGCCACAGATGAAAGGTGTGAGATTCTTTGACATTTAATCGTGACATTTCATTGGAAAGCAGCGTGGCCTAGTGGAAAGAGCATGGCCTGGGAGTCACGACCTGCGTTCTAATTCTGGCTCTACCACTTGCCTGCGGTGTGACCTTGGACAAGTCACTTCACTTCTCTGTACCTCAGTTTCCTCATCTTTAAAATGGGGATTCAAGACCTGGTCTCCCACCCACTTAGAATACGAGCCTCACGTGGGACAGGGACTGTGTCCAACCTTATTTTGATGCCATGTCAGTGCTTAGTACAGTGCTGGGCCCATAGTAAGGCCTTAACAAATAACATTATTATCATTATTATTATTAGTCAAGCACCAAAGGGCAGGGCCCAGTTGGAGAATTCTTTTTCTAAAAGCTACTTGTATCCAGGCACCCACAACTTTAACTTCAAAGGAAAAGCAAACTGAAGGCCAGAAGCTCATGAAATCAGCTCACCAATTAATCCTAGTAAACTTCTCCCATTCTTTGGTGCCAGACCTCCCCAAGCACTCTACACAATAATGAAATGAACAGCTCTCAGGGGTTGAACAACAAGCCAAACTAAACAACTGAAACAAGCTGAGAATAGGAGCCTGAAAAAGCACCAAATGCCACTGCCTGGACAAGGGAATGACTCCCAGACATGGGAGGCACACTGTTCTCAATGATCCTGAAACCCACCTGCCTTATTTTGGAGAACGTGCCCTCCCCTTCGCCATCTCCTTTCTCCCCAATCTCTATCCCTCCGAAATAATCCAGAGCCTGGGTTTAAGGCGTGCATCCCATTTGGTAATTAAGGGACATTTGTAAACACAGACCTGTATCCTGCCATTGTTCTCAAAGCTTACTCCAGAGTACAGGCGGAGGACAGTGTATCTGCCTGTGGTTTACCAATTGAGAGGTCAGAAAAAACCTGGGCACAGCTAGCAACTATTTCTTGTTGTTGTTACTCTTACCCACTCCTTTCATGCTTGCCAATCTTCTGATTCCTCTGTCAGTCAGTCAAAAAAAGGGGATTATTTTGAGCTCTCCTGAAATCCTAGCCCAGTGACTGTTTCAGGTGCTTGGAATACCTGTGGAAAAAATAGACACATTTCTGCTCAGTTAACTCCCATTTGGTGCTCGCTCAGCTTTTGCTCCAGCACATCATTTCCTTAACAGGTCACATCCTTTTGACTTGACATCTCAGGAAACATGCAAGCATTGTGCTGGACTGGTCCCTTCAGGCACTCAATGAATAGCACTTACTGAGCAACAGTTGTGTGCAGAGAACTTGGGAGAGCACAATGGAATTGTCCCTTTAATGCCACTCAGGGAAAAATGGGCAAGAGAGACTGAGTCTTCTGAAAAATCAGATTGCTTCCCCTCTGCCTTAACCACCTCCTCGTTTCTCCAAACTCCTCTGTGGACATCAGGGAATTGAAGGGTGATATGAAAAGATTCCACTAATCTAGGTGCCACATCAACCTGGTCCCACTCTCTGCCTTTGGGAATGGGTTGCAGAAATGGGTCGAGCTGGGAAGGGGAAAGGTCACGAATGTTTCTGTTTGGTGGGCCTCAGGGTTGCAGATCTTTACATACATACTTACATACCTACTGTGTGCAGAGCACTGCATGAAGCCCTTGGGAAGAATACAATATAACAGAGTTGATAGATGGGTTCCCTGCCCACAGTGAGCTGACAACATACTTACATCTACCCCTAGCCCTATGAGGTAGTTTTAATTGGCCCTCTTGGGTTCAGTGTGTTTGTGTGTCTTGCCTTTCCTTCTGCCCCCTCATCTTGTCCCACCAGGATTATAGTGATGCAGGTATTTCCTTCTCTAGCTGTAGTAGTATATTGGATGTTTTGTTTCAGGTACTTTGTTATATCATTATTTCCCTGTGCCATCACCTCCAACCGTCCCCAAATATTCTTTTTCTTGCCTTCTCCTCAAATTATGATGTCCACAGTTAAAAGTATGAGCACGTATTGTTCAGGCCCTGAAATTAGAATGAAAACAGCCATAGGGAAGCTGTTCCATACCCCAATCCTGAGCCTCACACATGCATCATTCATTGAGCTCATTCAGAGTGCTTAGAACAGTGCTCTGCATAGAGTAAGCACTTAATAAATACCATTGATTGAGTGCCAACAGGTCAAATCAAAAAAGCTTGCATTGCCCTAGCCTGAATAAAATGCTGTTGGGCCAATACAGATAAACCACATTGTTAAATGTTAGAAGCGGCATGGCTTGGATAGAGGATGAGCCTGGTAATCAGAAGGACCTGGGTTCTAATCCCAGCTCCACCACATGTCTGCTGTGTGGCCTTGGGCAACTCGCTGAACTTCTCTGTGCCTCAGTTACCTCATCTGTAAAATGGGGATAAGAATGTGCACCCCATGAGGGAGAGGGACTGTGTCCAACCTGATTAACTCGTATCTACCCTAGTGCTTAGAATGGTGCTTGGTACAAAATAAGTATTTAACAAGTGCCATTATTACTATTATTATTAATAAAATGTCCAATCAAATTTAATTGGATTCCACCATATTCCCCTGCATACAAAATACCTGTTCTCACTCCTAATTAGACTGTGAGTCCCTTGTGGAAGAGGCACCGTGTTTGACCTGCTTGTACTGAATCTACCCCAGCACGTAGTATTCATTCATTCAATCATATTTATTGAGCACTAACTTTGTGCAGAGCACTGTACTAAGCTCTTGGAATGTACAGTTTGGCAACAGATATATTGCTGTATAGTATATTGCTTGGCATATAGTAAATGCTTAACAAATACCACAGTTATTATCACTATCATTATTATTAGAATAGCCAGACCAGAAATTAATCAAATCCTCATTGCTTGGAGTCACAGTCATTCCTTCCAACTGGAAAGGGATATGTGTGGCAGTGAATGTCCGACTTTAATATTCAGAACACCATATAGAAAACCTATTTATCAGTACTCTCCCAACAGTGGTGCCGGTACATATGGGGCTCTATCGTAGGTGTCTCTCTACCATCCTGTCGGGCAGAGCAGTGGAGATGTCAGATTTAACAGAGAATTGCAACATGTCATTCTAAAATGCAAGGGCCCATCCCCTCACCCGAACCCTGAGTCTGAGAAAAACCAAAATAGTTTCCTGGACTTTCAGGTATCCAGAACTCTGAATCATTTCTTCTCTAAGCTCCAACCAACTGTGGGAAATATTCATTTCCAATCTTCTCCTACATCTGGTTTTCCACAAATGAGTACAAAACTCCTATTCATGGGGTATGCCATTCAATTCACATACACTTTTCCAATCAATCAATTTATTGAGCACTTGCTGTGTGCAGTGCACGGAACTAAGCACTTGGGAGAGAACAGTACAATAGAATCAATAGACATGTTCTGTGCCCATAATGAGCTTATTCTCTTTCACAGTTTTCTGGTCTCTCTTGACCCCTGGGCCAATCAAACATCCCCTCTCCCCAAACATCTGAATTCCTCTCCATCTTGTGTCCATCTTCTTCAAGAAATTCAATCAGAAGATTCTTCCTCACTATATAAACGTTACCCAAAGGAAAGATATTCCATAGTTTACAAATGCAGCGCTTAAAATAGTGTTTGGAAGCCTAGATTGTTTATTTTCCTACTTTAATCAATCAACCAATGATATTTATTGAGCATTTACTATGGGCAGAGTACTACACTTAGTGCTTGAGAGAATGTAATACAACAGAGTTATTAGACATGTTCCCTGCCCACAATGAGCTTACAGTCTAGAGGGGAAGACAGACATTAATATGAGACATTTATTATATGTAATTTAAAGATATGTACATAAGTGCTGTGGGATTGAGGGTGGGGTGACTATCAGATGCCCAAAGGTCACAGGTCCAGGTCATAGGCGAAACAAATTAGAGGGAACCAGGGAAAAGAGGGTTAAATTGGGGAATACCTCTTGGAGGAGATGTGACTTTAATAATTCTTTGAAAGTGGGGAGAGCGGTGGTCTGGAGTACATGGATGGGGAAGGAGTTCCAGGCTAGGAGGAGGATGAGGGAAAGGAGTTGGTGACAATATAGCCGAGATTGGGGTACAGTGGGTAAGCTGGTGCTACAGGAACAAAGTGTATGGGCTGGGCTGGAGATCAATGAGGTGAGGTAGGATGGGGCAAGCTGATTAAGTGTTTTAAACCTGATGGTCAGGAGTTTTTGTTTGATGCAGAGGTGGATGGGAAGCCATTGGAGATTGTTGATGAGTGGGATAATAATAATAATAATGTTGGTATTTGTTAAGCGCTTACTATGTGCCGAGCACTGTTCTAAGCGCTGGGGTAGACACAGGGGAATCAGGTTGTCCCACGTGGGGCTCACAGTCTTAATCCCCATTTTACAGATGAGGTAACTGAGGCACCGAGAAGTTAAGTGACTTGCCCAAAGTCACACAGCTGACAAGTGGTAGAGCCGGGGTTCGAACCCATGACCTCTGACTCCAAAGCCCGTGCTCTTTCCAGTGAGCCACTCTGCTTCCCAGGATGACATGGACTGAAGGCTATACCTTTGAAAAAGTCAAATAAGACTTGGATTCATCTGATATCAAAGGGTAGAAATGATAGTCATTTGAATAAGCTCTCCACCCCCTCAAGCACACAAAGAGCAGTGTGAGTAGAAAAAAAAAATCATAATGATAACAGCAAAATATTTTCTGGTATCTTTATTCCATCATGATATTTCAACTCTCCTGCAGGAAAAGGCCCATTAGGCAAACACCCTTTGCCCTCAGGGGCTGCCTGGTCATGACATGACAACTGAGTAGTCAGTGCTCACCTTCCATTGCCAGTTATCTACCCTTATGGATCATCCTCCTTTTAAATAATCTGTGATTATTTCTAAAGATATCCCCTAACCCCCCAACTTTCACTGAGTACAAAGCCTCTCTCTCCCTTGTTATGCTTTCAGGCTTTTCCTTGGAGTTTCCTTCAAATAAAAGAGAACTAATGGAATGTGTAGCAATTGAGGCTCCAATAATACTTCCAGTAGTGGCTGGCCATGGAAAGGCACTTCATAAAAATAATAAATAATAATAATGGTATTTAAGTGTTTACTATGTGCCAGGCACTGTACTAAGCACTGGGATGGATACAAATTGAGTTGGACACAGTCCCTGTCCATGTGGGGCTCATAATCTCAATCCCCATTTTACAGATGAGACAACTGAGGCACAGAGAAGTGAAGTGACTTGCCCAAGGTTGTCCAGCAGATAAGCGATGGAGCTGGGATTAGAACGCATGACCCTCTGACTCCCAGGCCCATGCTCTATCGACTACACCATGCTGTTTCTCCCATTTCAGGCAACTTGCCTCCCCACCAATTAATTAAAGTGTTTGCTAAGTGTTTACTGAGTGTCAAGCACTGTTCTAAATGCTGGGATAGATACAAGTTAATTGGGTACCTCAAGACTGTAAGCTCGCTGTGGGCAGGGAATGTGTCTACCAACTCCACTATATAGTACTCTCCCAAGTGCTTAGTAAGGTGTTCCACACACAGTAAATGCTCAAAAAGTGCAATTGACTGATTGATTAGTTTGGACATAGTCCCTGTTCTACATAAGGCTCACAAGTTTAAGTAGGAGGAAGAACAGATATTGAGTCCCCATTTTCCAGATTAGGAAGCTGAGGCCCAGAGAAGTCAAGTGACTGGCCCAAGGACACACAGCAGGCAAAAATCAGAGCCGGGATAAGAACCCAGGACCTTCTGATTCCCAGGCCCGTGCTCTATCCACTAGGTCACGCTGCTTCCCATGTCAGGCTGGAGACCTGCCTGTCTACTGTGGGAAACTGACCTCCTCCCCTTTCGGTCCCTCATGCGCCGAAGCTGGATTTCCCCTTTTTCTTCCTCCTCGCCATGGCAAGGACTCACCCAACAGCTTGATTAGCTTGCATCTACCCCAGTGCTTTGAACAGTGCCTGGCACATAGTAAGCCCTTAACAAATACCATAAAAAAAACTAAAAAACAGTTAGGCCAATTCAAGGAACCAAAAGGTTCCCTTTCCCTCTACCCCAAAACATTTATGCCTCTGACTCCTCACTGCTTCTTTTCAGTGGATTTTTTATTTTCTGAGGGGAGACTGGCTATCGCCTACATTGCTCCTCTCCATTAGCACAGTCATTTAAATAATTTAGGGTAGAAGGAATGCCCTTGTAGTCCAAAACCTTCGACACAGACCCTAATTACCTTTGACACCCAGGAAAATCTGGCTGCATTAGGTTTTTGAACTTAATTCCCTTCATGCACTGTGAGCCCGTTATTGGGCAGGGATTGTTTCTATCTGTTGCTGAACTGTACATTCCAAGCACTTAGTACAGTGCTCTGCACATAGTAAACACTCAATAAATACTATTGAATAAATGAATGAATGAACTCTATGCTGGCTATGCCTCACCTCATTCCTTCAATTTCTTCCTGTTTGTGATTTTTCACTTCTTTCTCTCCCTTTTTCTCTTGTTCCACTTTTCATTCCATATCATTCAATCAATAGTATTTGAGCGCTTACTATGTGCACTGTACTAAGCACTTGGAATGAACAAGTCGGCAACAGATAGAGACAGTCCCTGCCGTTTGACGGGCTTACAGTCTAATCGGGGGAAACAGACAGACAAGAACAATGGCAATAAATAGTCAAGGGGAAGAACATCTCGTAAAAATAATGGCAACAATGGCAAGGTTCTGCCTTGGCCACTCTTCAGTTCTTTCCTTTTTAGCATGACGTTGGGCACCGCGAGTTTGACGGGAAAGTCTCTGCTCCTTTTCCTACGTATAGCATACAACTCTCTATGGATTGAGGTTAGGAATTCAACATAATTTGACAAGTTGCCATGGTGGGGAGAGAAGGCCCTGTGGAAATATTTCACCAAGTGCAGATTAGTGGATATTTTGTTTTCTTTTCAATACATGATTCCTGGGTTTATTCCACTTGTTAACCCTCCAAAACAGGGTGGCCTTTCCTGGCCAGTTCCTTTGAGACTTGTGTTTAATATGTGGTTTGAGCCTAATTAAATGGAGAATTTATTTTTATTTGGGCAATGAGTATTTTGTTTTTTGTCTTCTCCCTTTACTAGAAGTCCATTTCAATCTCTGGAGACTTGATTTTTCTATTTCTCCCAGGTAGAGATCAATGAATCTGCTCCCCCCACCCCACTTCGTCTGAGCTCTGAAGTGGTTTGTTGCTTTTCTTTTCTGTTGGAAAAGAAAATATGGTCTTGTGTGTGTCCTCTGAATTCCCATAGAGAAATATAGCACTAGTGAGGACTTAAGTCTTTGGATTTACAGTGCAGAGGTCATGGAAAAGCATGTGCTTGGATTTGGTTGACTGTTCCTTTGAAAAGGGAGCTTGGCTGTTTTAGCAAGACAGAGAGAATACATTACTTTGTACTCACATAACAAGTGGCTTCCTGGAGGAGCCCAGAATGCAGCCACCGGCAAATTTATCTGAACAAACACATTATTAACCTCTGCATTTTTCACATGGTGAAGAATCAGTGATAGGTAAAGAACTTCTGCCTCTTCATTTGGCCCTCAGTTTACAAACCCAGACAGCCTTTCAAAACAAATAAAACACCAAGAAAATGTTTCCCAACGTAGAGTGGGGGAAAGCTGGGATCAGCATAGCCCATAAATGTATACAATTGAGAACGGTCTGTGGCTTTCATTCCGTTGATGGCATTTCATTCATATTCTGGTTCACGTGGAGACTTTTAAAATGGAAAGTGTCCTGGGTAAAATCAAGCCACCATGAAGTTCCGTATTCGATAAGTTAGGTGGGGGCTTAGAGCAAATACTACCATTTTTAAATGCACCTTTTCAGTTCTACTCTGGGTTCTGACTATTTGACTTTTCTCTCTCAGATTTGCTTCCATCATAACTTAAAGCTAATAGTACTGTGTGCTACGCTCCACCTCAATGCAACAATGCATACCAGATACAGAACTACTTTAAACTCAACCATGACTTACTTAGCTTGACTACTAGGCAAAAATCTCTGATTTTTTTTTTTTTTGAAGGGGAAGAAGGAGGGGCATATCTTATGCAGCTGTTTCACTGAAAGTGAGAGACAGTTGTCCAATGGCCCCTGGGAGTCATAATGATAATTATGGTGATAATGTAAATAATCCTTCTCCATAACTGGTTGAAAGCTGGGCACCGAGCCATCACTCTCACTCTTGCCTTTACTTTGAGGAACTCAGATTGGCCATCAGTCTCCATGACCGAGTGTGGCAATCAGTTAAGACTTCATTTAAGACAGGCTGCATTGATACCACCTGTTGCTGCTCCTTTTTCTTTCAGGTTTTCATTTTTACTCCAAATTCTGCTGGGTCTGAAATACATTTTGTTTTAGAAAGATGAGTAGGAAAAAAAAGGAGGAAGAGAGAACAACAGGCTCTTGATATTAAAATACTGTAGTCCAACTCCTCTTTCACAAATAATCTACCAGGCTTTTATGGAAAGGGTTTGTGGCAGGGGAGAAGAGTAATATTTGGATGCTTTTTAAGTATCATTTACCTTAGGAGCTCAGAATACTTGAGAACTAGTGACTTTCATTCCACTTCTAAGAGGTAGAGAGAATAATAATAATGATAATAGTAAGAATAAGAATAAGCATTACACACTTACTATGAACCAAGCACTGTACTGACCACTGGGGTATTGGCCTAATGGATAGAGCTCAGGCCTGAGAGTCAGAAGGACTTGTGTTCTAATCCCAGCTCTGCCATTTGTCTGCTGTGTGACTTTGGACAAGTCATTTAACATCTCTGTGCCTCAGTTACCTCATCTATAAAATGGAGATGAAGACTGTGAGCCCCATATAGGGCAGGTGACTGTGTCCAACCTAATTAGCTTAGAACCGTGCTTGAAATACAGTAAGTGCTTAATACCAACATTATTGTTATCAATAATCATGTCAGACACAGTCCCTGTCCTATGTAAGGCTCATAGTCTAAGTGGGAGAGAGAATAGATATTGAATCCCCATTGAACAGACGAGGAAAATGAGGCTCAGAAAAGTCAAGTGACTTACCCAAGGTCACACAGCAGGCAAGGGGCAGAGCCAGGTTTAGAATGCAGCTTTTTGGACTACCAGGTCTGTGCTCCTCTCATTAGGCCAAACTGCTCCTCCAGTACCATTACTATCATTTTCAAAAGTTCCTTAAAAAAAATAGACAAATGTATTACCTGGGTTTAGAAGTGAACACCAGAGGAAAAAAAAACAAATTTTAGCCAACAATACAGCCCCTCTTCAGCAGCCAAGTATCTTGGGGGAAGCATTGAAGTACAACTAAGAGGAGAGGCTTGTAAGGGGGTGTGGTGAGATACTGGTTCAGTCAGCAAATGGAGATAAGCACTATTAAGTGCTACTGACTTTCCCTGACTTGTTAGCATGCTGCCCTGACAGGATCATGGAGTAGAAATGGGCTTTGGCATTGACCTGATGCACCTGTCTCTAGCTCTTTTGATAGTTAATCAGCTGGGCAATTGTCAATCAGTGAGACAATTGACAGTGATAGTCAATCACTGAGAGAAAGAAGGTTATTGTTTAGGTAGACTTTCAATTCTACTACACGACCTGATGGCAGCAGAAGGCGCTGACAATAGGAGAGTGGAACTGAATAAGGAAGATGCTTTGTGTGAGTCATCAGTGGGTTTTTTTTTTAAAAAAAAAAAAAAAGACACTCACCAAGGGTGATCTGACAGCACATTTTTGGAGGCCTGTGTAGTTTGATGGCAAACTCAAATTATGAAGGAGTTAATGCATTTATTTCTGGTTTTTCTACCACATAATTGCAAAAAAGGCTGGATTGTACTTTCTCCATCCAATTATATTCCCTGGAAGATGATTCCTGTACCAAGATGGTGATCCATATCAAGTCTGCTCACTACCTGATCCAGAAAAATTTCTGAGTGAAAGCTTGTAGTGGGAGGAGAACCTGTCCATTATTTCTCTTGTATTTTCCCCCCACACTTAGAACAGTGAATTGCATTCTGTGAACACCCTTATAAATTGCATTTCTATGACTACTAGAAGACACCCAAGTCTTTCCCCTTTTATCTTAAAAACTGACACCTCAAAGTTTATGACCATGTCAGATATAACTGATGTATTCATAAACAAATGTGTTTAAATGGAATAGTTTTAATACTGTCTTCGTCACATGTTTTTTCTTCCCCATCTACTGCCTTTGCCCTTTGAAAACTTAAAACTAAAAAGAAAAAAACTCAAAGGAATGGAAAACACTTACCATTTAAAGCATTCTGGCATGTGGCAAAGTATCTGCTTTATGACATTTTCAGAGGCTTGATCACGGAAAGGGGCAAGCCTTTTTTCTGGTCTAAGGATCAGCTGCACACTTCTGCTTGGGTTTATTTTTAGGCTCTTTTAATGCTTTCCCCATCTGGAGCACAGAAATGTGGACTGCAAGGTCTCCATCTCTTCATGAGATTCACCAATCTCCAATCAAATTGACAATGTGAGAAACCAGGAGGTATAACAAAGTTGGGTCAGCTGCTACTGCACCTCATTAAGAGTCACTTCCAATTTTTTAACTCTTGTCTTCTTCACCATGGCAAGTCTCAATCTTATGTGAGTTTGTCCAGTGCCAGAAGAGAAGAAAAGGGAAACCTGTCAGCACTTTTCATTTTCAATATCTCAACTGCTTTCTTCAGATCATCACATGGAACCATGATTCAAGCTTCCCTTCAGGATGGATACAGATGGATAGTCCCCATCACTGAACTTCCCCAGTGTCCTTCCAATTAAACTGCAGATGATAAAGCAAATGACGACAAATGTGTCTCGTTATTCTTAACTCAGCTTCCCTACCTGCTGTAAGCATGCTGTGAAATACCCTAGGACTGGATTGGCCTGAAGTTCTTGAAGACACTTGGTTGTGTTCAACACCGAGAGATGTAGATCCTTATCTGTCCTCTCTACCTAAACAGAGATCTTGCTTAACATAAATATATTATTATGTTTGTGTGGCAGCAGGCACTATAGTTAAGGCTGAACACAGACTTCCCTTGGACCACTCCCCCCTTCTCAGTTCCTCATAATCTTCTGAAAAAATTATGTTTTGAAGAGGAAAATGCCCCTGTCCTTTCTTGGATGAAAGGTGAGTTTCCTTTAAAAATCAGGGAAAAGGCTTTGAGTATTTTTTGAACTGTGGTAAAGAGAATGGAGTTTTCTTTCTAATTTACATCTGAAAAATTCTTTACACTAACTCTTTTTGTACTTAGTCTTTAAATCAGTTCTCTGAGATAGGTTACTGATCCAATGGAGAAGTTAGGTTTACTCACCCAGGATCTCAAAAAGAGCAGCTGATGAGAATGCGGAACCTTCACAGGCTGTCCTTTGCTTGGAAAACTGGGTCACCATGTCTCCCTCTGTAAATGTGAGTTGATTATTTTTAAAGTCAGAAGGGTAAGTAATGTTTTCTTATGAGCAGAAGATTTTCTCTTAAGGGGGATCTCCATGTTACAAAACTGTATTCATAAGTCTCTAAGGGATCTTAAAGGCCACATTCTCCTGTCTTTAGGCAGAACTTAATCTATATTATTCTAGACAGATAGGTGTCTATCCTAATCCAAAAGATCAACTAGGGAAGGAGATCGTACATTGAAAAAGCCTAATTCTACTCTGCCCCTCCCACAAGACTCACTATGGTATTAAAGATTAGAGACACTACATTAATAGTCCTTATTTGCTGGTGTGTGTTTGTGTGTGGTGGGGTAGAGGAAGGGGAGGGAATTCAAGCCCCCCTCTACCATGTAGTTGAATATCCCTGAGTAATCTGTTATGGATAAGGGAGGTTTTATATGTTCAGTCAAGACCTTGTGGACTATGACATGATGGCATGTTGCTATGCAGACAGGAGAAAGCAAATAAATGTGGTGTTACATCACTGCTCCTCCAAAAATAATGAAAAAAAAATTGTCACCCGCTCTCAAAGGCCTCAGACCCAATATGGTGTGCAAGATCAATTCAGGAATTATTGGCCTTCTTGACCTGCTGTCCTAAGCACCTCATAATCATATGTGAAAATAAATTTACAATATAAGAAAGAACAAGAAGGAAAATATAATGTGGTTTGGGGAGTGAATATTGCAATGTTTCAGGGAGAGAGATTAAGGGAGAGTACGTGCGTATGTGCATTCCAGCCATGACATTGGCAATTCTCCCCTTTATGAGATGTTAAAAGGGAGATTCAGACCATACTATAAAACTGAGGCATGACTAACCAGAAATCAGCCATGACAGTGGCAATTCTCCCCCTATGAGATGTTAAAAGGGAGACCCAGACCATACTCTAAAGCTGAGGCATGCCCAACCAGAAATCTACAAACATAGCAGTAAGACTGCTTGAAAAAGCATCTATTTTATTATTTTTCTATAGTATTTGTTAAGTGCTTATTATGTGCCAGGCACTGTAGTAGATACAAGTTAATCAGGTTGGACACAGTCCCTGTTCTATGTGGGGCTCACAGTCTCAATTCTCATTTTCCAGATGCGGTAACAGAGGCACAGACAGTGAAGTGGTTTGCCCAAGGTCAGATAGCAGACAAGTGATGGAGCCGGAATTAGAACCCAGTTCCTCCTGACTCCTAAGCCTGTGCTCTATCCACTAGTCTACGCTATTCATGTGTGCTCATTACATTTACTTTCTTTGCTTGAAGAGGCACAAAATGTCCTGTCTTGCCCTCTGTCTGACTCTATGTCCTACTTTACTACTTTCATTCATTCAGTCATATTTATTGAGCGTTCACTGTGTGCAAAGCACTGTATTAGGCACTTGGGAAAGTACTACTTCTGTCTATGAGCTCAGAATGACTTTTGATTTTTCCAGCACCTCCTTGATTCCTTGCATGCTGTCAGAGCCACACTTTGGAAAATAGCTCAAGTCAGGAAAGTTATAATAATTTACTCTGTATTCATCAATTGTGTGGGAAGACTGGGGACAGAGGTTGCAGGGAAGATCTAATGTCCATACTTGCATACTTTAAAATCCACTGAACATCACTGCTTAAAAGAAAAAAATTGCCAACTGTAAACCCGAACCTACTTCAAATAATGAGCACAATCCTGCCCTTTTTCAAAAAATGCAGAAGTTAAACTCGTGGAGTTGTGTGGAATAAAGGAATTGGAAATCGTTGCAAATCACCATTATGGTCTAGTTTCTGACCTCAAGAGAAAGTTGTCCTTGCCTTTATTCAACCTTTGCTTGACATGGCCTAGTGGAGACACCCCGGGCCCAGGAGTCAGAAGGACCTGGGTTCTAATTCCAGCTCTGCCACTTGTCTGTTGTGTGACCTTGGGTGAGTTACTTCATTTCTGTGGGCCTCAGTTACCTCATCTGTAAAAGGAGGACTAAGGCTGGGAGACCTATAAGGGAAATGGACCATGTCCAAACTGATTAGCGTGAATCTACCCCAGCCCAGGGTACAGTGCGTGGCACATAATAAGCACTTAAGAAATACCATTAACAACAACAAAAAAAGGGAAAATGAAGCTCAGTATTCTGACAAACGATTCTGCAAGAACCAACCAACCACCCTGTTTTGGTCTCATTTTACCTCTTTGCAAATACGATACTTGTACATTGCAAGCGCTTAGTACAGTGATCTGCACACAGTAAGCGCTCAGTAAATACGATTGAATGAATAAAATGTAGGGGTGGTGGCAAACACCAAATCCAAGTCTCCAAATTCATCAGCAGTCCTGTGCCTTGCACCAAGATGTCTTCTCCTTTGTACAATGCACATGCGGCTCCTGCTAATGGCAATTACTGTGACCATCAAGAACATCATTGTCCTGAGGAAGGTATTTGAAAAGCTTGTTTTCATTTTCTCAAAACTAAGTCTAACATTGACAGATAGGATTTCCTGGACTACCCAAGAGTTTTCTAATGTCAAAAGTTGTGCTGTTGCCATACTTTACTTTTAAATAACACATTTCCCCTTTCCCTGAGTGCTCCCTAAATCTTAGTAGAGTAGAGATTACTCATGCTTTACTGCTTTTTCTTAAAATTGATCTGTGCAGGAGGGTAGGAAAACACTGTCAAGTAGTTGTCAGCATTCCAGGTTTGTTATTCTAATGCAGGGTTAGATGAGTGTGAATATCCTCGTGGGATTATTGGTGACACTTCATTTTGCTGGAGAGAATGCATGCATTAACAAGAGCTTATGCACAAATGTCTGTACTTTAGCCCTGAGATTTCATTCTGACTTCAGAAGAATTAAGCCTAAGAATCTGAGCACATGATTTGGTCCCTTGGTCTATGTATATTGTAAATAATTCAATCCCACCAGGCCCATCCAATAAAGTCCAGTACACTTACAGAAATATGTTATCTGCTATGTTATGAAAGCTAATTATGGGCTGGGAATGGGTCTGTTCATTTCTTTTTTGGTATTATACTCTCCCAAGCGCTAAGAGCAGTGCTCTACAAATAGCTCAATAAACACTGCCGATTAATTGACTGACACCAAATCTTAATGGAGGGCACAAGTTCTTTCTCAAAGGGGCAATAACCTTTGTTCTTGAACTTGAGTCTCTGGATTGGGAAGGAAATGTGTCTGCCAACTCTGTTATACTGTACTCTCCCAAGTGCTTAATACAGTGCTTGGCACATAGTAAGCATTCACTAGATAACACTGACTGATTAAGGGGAGGGAGGTGCATCGAAGCTGAAATAAAGGAATGTGGTTTCATTGTGTACCCCTCTCCAAGACTGCCTTTGAAGGAGTTGTGGATATGGCTTCTGCCAATTGCTGGCTAAAGTGGGAGAAAAGAGTGAATAGATAGGAGGGAGAGAGCTAATTGAGTGCCTTAAAGCCAATAGTTAAGACTTTCTGCTTGAGATAGAGAGGAATGAGCAACCACTGGAGCTTTCTGAGGAGTGGGGTGATGTGTGCAGATGATTTTTAGAAAAATGATCCCATTAGCAAGGGAGCTGATGGAGTAGACAAGATGGGATATGAGCAGGGTCTGGACCAGTGTGGTGGTTATTTAGATGAAAAGGAAGAGGTGGACTCTGGAAATGTTCTGGTGGAAAATCTGACAAAATTTGGTGTTAGGAAAAATCAGGCTTATACTTCTATAACATTTCCGTAAGATTTTCCAGATGAGATAACAATGCACATTACCGCCTGCTAACCTCCTAGGTACGTTGTGAGGATGAATTAGGTATTAGGTCATGTCTGTGAAGCACTTTAAGGCTCCCGGAAAAAGGAATTATAGAGATGTAAGAGGTATTCTTAATTCACAGAGCCTGTCTATTCTCTGGTTCCTGTCTCCCAGGACAGTCCTCTGACAGAGCATCCCAAGTTTCTATCTGCTCACTCATTTATAATAATAATTAATAATTGTGGTATTTGTTAAGCATTTACTATGTGCCAAGCACTGTCCTAAAGGCCTGGGGTAGGTACAAGATAATCAGGTCCCACATAGGGCTCACAGTCGAAGTAGGAGAGAGTAGGATTTAATCCCCATTTTTCAGATGAGGTAACTGAAGCACAGAGAAGTTAAGCGACTGGAGATGTTTAGCCATATTCCATCCCTGAAACTGGGCTCCTCAGCAACTCATAGCGCTCGTTCAGCTTTATGGCATGACTGCTTCTTCCCTGGGCTGCCTGCTGCCTCTCCTGGAAGATTAATGAGAATGTGCTGCTCTTAGGTCCCTGGGGTATCAAATCTACTTTTCTCTTTCTGGAATGTATGAGAAGTAAGGGCTGAAGAAAGCAATTTACTGCTAATTCTGGAGATGATCCTAGGGCCATTGCAATTCACCTCTGGGATCCTCCAATCCCCTGCAAACATTCCCTATGGTGAAGGCAAGCACCTGCAGGGCAAACACAGGGTTGTTTTCTGACCCTGAACCCTGCCATTTGGCCATTGAACTGAGTGGGGCTGGTCATGATATAAACAGCCCAAGGCATTTTGTGAGGAAACTCTAATATAATGGTTTGAACAAAATGTTTTCAGGAAATGTTTTGATGTGGGGAACTGGTTGGGACAATAAGACCCTGTGGATACCCAGTCAGATGCCAAACTGTGGACCATTTGTATTGACTTTGCCCAAATGTCAATTATTCAGATTATTTTTAATGCTGCAATCAATCATACTGACTGAGTGCTTGCCGTGTGCAGAGTACTGCTCTAAATGCTTGGGAGAACACAGTATAACAGAGTTCATAGACACATTCTCTGCTCATCATAATGTGCTTTCAGTCTAGTTACTGACACTGTAGAATCCTAACATCTCCATCATTTTTCTAAAAAACATTCGATTCATGACTCCCCACTCCTCAAAAATCTCTAATGGTTGCCCACCCACCTTCACACCCAACAGAAACACCTTACCATCAGTTTTAAAGCAATCAGCTCCCCCCCTCGTACTTTACATCCCTGACTTTCTGTGGTACCTCAAACTGCACACTTCACTCCTCCAATGCCAGCCTACTCACTGTGCCTTGATCTCATCTCTCTGCTGGCCCCTTGCCCACATCCTCCCTCTGGCCTGGAACTCCCTCCCCCTTCACATCAGGCCACTACTCTCCTCACTTTTAAAGCCATCCAAAAATCACATCTCCTCCAAGAGGCCTACCCTGACTAAGCCTTCATTTCCCATATTCACCCTCACTTCTGCCCTGGGATCTGTATCCTTTAAGCATCTGATATCCACCCACCCTCAACTCCAGGGCCCTTATGTACATATCCTTATTTAAAAATGGTGCCGGGACTAGTGATGATGAAATGGAAGGCAAAAACCTCATTTCTGTGGTGGCCTGGATGATCCATAAAAGAGAGAACATTTTCCCACTTCTGCAAGAAAAGTTTTTTTGATATTTTTCCAACCTCTCACATTTATTCTCCAGAGCAGAGTAATCTGATGGTATTGGGGAAGGCTTCGTTCCAAATGAATGGCAATGCATATGGAAACATACAACGAAAAATGGGATCTTTATCCCAGGGCCTAAGAACAAGCATTAAAGGAATTATAAAATGGATGATTTATTTCTACAGTTGGTTTTTGCTAGAGACAGGTGTTAGCTTTCTCTTTGTACATTTGCTGTTCTTTTCTTGGGAACCAGAAATTTGTTACTTTGCAGACTCTTCTGTTTGGGGCATCACAGTCTGTTGCCATGGAAACAGTAAAGGTGTTGTGGCAATCCCCTACTCAACACAACTATCACTGAAACAAGCAGCGGATTGTAAAGGGTGCTGTCTGTAGAAGCCATTTGTACGGCTGAGGGTACAACAAAAATAGTCACCCTTTAAATGAAAAGCAATCATTTCAAACCTTTTTTTTGAGTGCCCACTAAGTGTCATTGCCTGAAAATAACTCCTGACAGTGATCAGACACCCAAATTACAAGAAATCCAAACATAATTTAAACATAGTTTATCCCCTTTGCTTTGTATGACTTCAACATTTACTTGTAAGACTTGCTTCAGACAGGCTATAACCTAAAACGTAGGTCCTAGTTATACACATAATTCTATTCTTCTTTTGCAAAATTATTAGAATTATTGTAAAGCCACAAAAGATAGCCATATATTTAAGGAGACAATAAAAATGGGGATCAGATCTATTTCCAGAGAAGACAAATGGTAAAAAACCAAGAGACCCTGCAACAAGAAACACAGACCATAGATGCAGGAAGCAAGAAAGCATTTTATGACATTGACCTTGGAAGCATACAATTTATCATTTTATAAAAAAATGAGTCAAGACAGATCAATCAACAATATTAACTCAGGGTTTATTTTTTTCAATGGTATTTAAGTGCTTATTATGCGCCAGGCATTGTTCTAAGCACTGGGGTAGATAGAAGGTAATGAGATTGAAAACAATCAATGTTCCACATAGGGTTTACAGTCTTAATCCCTATTTTACAGCTGAGGTAACTGAGGCACAGAGAAGTTAAGTGACTTACCCACGGTCACACAGCAGACAAGTGGCAAGAGGACGATATCAAGGGCTTGGGAAAATACTATGGAAGTAGATGACATAGACCCTGCCCTCAAGGAATTTACAATTGAATGGGGGGGAGAAACCACAGCTTACTTATAAATACTTGTAGCAGGAGGAAGAAAAGAGAATCAGTGGGTGATTACAACCCAGAAGTAAAATAAGTAAATGTATACAGACACAAGTGCTAAAGAGAACTGTTGAATGACTTGACCTGAAAAACTGGGTCCATTAGAATCAGATGCCTGAAACTGATCTTAAGCAGTCACTTGTCCATCTTCCTTTCAGATAGAACTAGACATAAACCACTATAGCTGTGACTTTGGGTGAGCGTGACACCCAAAGACCTGGAATCATTTTACTCATTCTATATCCATCATGCTTTGGTAAAATCTGACATCCAGTTTTCTTCTCTGCATTTTACAACAACAGAGGAACTAAAGAGGGTCTAGGAGAAAAAAAACTGATCAAAGAGATGAAAAATTGGGCCTCTGAGGAAAAATTAAAGTATTTTTTTTAACCTGGAGAAGACAAAGCCAAACTGGTTATGGTTATGGGGTAGGGCGGGGAGGGTGGTGTGTGTGTGTGTGTGTGTGTGTTGGGTGTGGGGGGAGGAGGCAGAGGGAGTGTAGGGAGAGGTGGTGAGTGTGGAAAAGAGTTGTCTTCATTTCTATGAAAAGATATTCAGGAGGAATCTGACCAGTTATTTTTCATATCCACAGGGGACTGAAATAAGGGAAATGGGCTTAAATTAAAGCAGGAGAGATTTCAGTTTGACACAGAGAAGAGTTTCTTGACTGTTTGGGAAGTAAAACAGCTGTAACAGGCTAGCAAGGGAGGCTGTATAGTTTCCCTCCTTGGGTCTCCTTAAGTAAAACATGGACTGCCAACTGTACTGGATTCTTTAGTCTCTCATCTGTCTGGAGGCATAGAGCTGAGTATCTTCCTTCTAGCTCTAGAATCCATGAGTCCACGAACAGTACTTTACACACCAGCAAAATGGTTTTCAGCAACACATCCCTAAGGAAGATTAATTATGAAAGTGAAGTCACAGGTACAAAATTTTAGTCATAAAGAAATCTTGCTTTAATAGAAAAAAGATAGTGACTGGAATTCCATTTGGCCTTAATTATGATTCCATATTAAGGAAAGGTATGAATCTATCATACTACTTCCAAGGAATATAAATCATGGTTATCAGTTTCAACTTAACTGCTGAAATCAGACTTGAGAAGCCGTTACATGACATAAATCATAAATGTTCTCTTTCTAATTAAAAACTGTCATTACCTCTGTCTGTGAGATAAATGAAGGAAATAAGGAATCTCATAATATTGTTTGGGGTTTTTGTACGTCACAGGAATATGTTACCATATTCTACTACTCCTGAAGCAGTCCACTTTACCCATTTTATAAAAGTTTGGCACTTTGGAAGGAGTCCCATTCTTCCGTCCTTGCCATAGCAATGGGCCAACTTTGTTGAGTGGAGGATTTTAAAGAAGTCAACGGGCTTTGGTGAAATGATATTCATTGTGGGTTTGACTTGAAGGTGTTTGAACCACAGACTATTTGCCAGATTTCTAAGATAAATTGTTTCTTCAGGGAAGCTGTCCTTGCTAGTCATTTCATCATATTCTTCAATCCAGTGTGGTTATTTAGGGAGTACTGTATCTTGTTTCAGTGATGAAAAGTGATTTTTAAATGGTCTGGAAAGTATTTTAGGAAAGGGTTTGGCTTTCCTGATTTGGGACTGCTGATGTATTTTTCTTATATATTTAGCTAAGGAAAATAGTTCTTGAATCAAGTGGATTATCACATAGTGCTAACCTGTGGTGTACTCCCAAATAGTATTGATGTTATACAAATTTAGAAGTCAATGCATATTTTACAGTATGTTAGATCTTCCCATCATAACAAACAACATCAACAAGTCACAAGTCACAGTAAAGTACAAATCCGGGGATGTATAAGATATTTTCAACCATCAGAATATATAGGCCTGATGAAGGGAACATTCGAGGTGCATTTAAATTTTTTTAAAAAAGCAAAAAAAAACATTTAATGAGGAAGCAAGTCAAGGTTGAAAAATATGCAGTCACTGCAAAACGCAGTCAATGCAAGATACTATGGAATCTTAGTCTGGCTCATTCTGGGGAAATAAAAGAAGTCGACACAGTGACAGAGTATGAGGATGTAAGGAGAAGGTCGGGGAAGGAGTGGCAGAGGCCACAAAATGAAGAGAACCTGGTGCAGAAGAGAGCGTCACTACAACTTCTCTCCTCCCCTTTACTAGAAAGTCAATCACAGCCAATTCAGTACTGTGGCAAGCATGTGTGTTGCGTTACAGCTAGAGGTGGATGCATATGGAATGTATTCAGAATCTCTAATGGCAGAAAACAGAAGATCAAGAAATTCGGATATGTTCATGAATGAGAGGTCCGCAATAATTTTTGAAGGAAGTTTAGGGATGTTAGTTGCCATCCTTGACATGTGGTCATGAGAGAGAATGGAGCAGCAGCACAAGGCCAGGCTGTTTCCATAACCCCAGAGCCCCAGGGCCCAACGTCCCGCAGTGAGATCGGCCTCCATACCATCCGGGCTCCCAGCAGCCCCTTCTCTAGCCCGGCAGCAGGAAGACAAAGTGGCAGCATCCCTTTCCAACGTTTAAAATGTTGGGAAGTCTGGAGCTGGGGCAGTGTGGGTCAGTGGAAAGAGCCCAGGCTTGGGAGTCAGAGGTCATGGGTTCGAATCCCAGCTCTGTCACTTTTCAGCTGTGTGACTGTGAGCAAGTCACTTCACTTCTCTGTGCCTCAGTTACCTCACCTGTAAAATGGGGATTAAAACTGTGAGCCCCACGTGGGACAACCTGATCACCCTGTATCTATCTACCCCAGTGCTTAGAACAGTGCTCTGCACATAGTAAGCACTTAACAAATACAAACATTATTATTATTATTATTAAAAGCACCATACCTGGCGTGGCAGGGGGTGTGCCAGGACTGAGTCAATAATAACTTGGAACTCCCTTAAGGTTGGATCACCAGTTTCTGCTACAACCATCTGAACACAGCCTCCTCTGCTGCTGCAGGAACCCACAAGAAAGACTACCTGGGCAACCTTTAGAACCTGGAGAGTCTGCCATGAGTCTCAGGACTGTGTATGTAATCAAAGTCTACTGATATTCAGAAGTGTACTGAGAACAAGCAAGTTCAGAGAATTAGTATACCAGTCCCAGAAAAAGCCCCCAAATGTTTCTCAGCATGTAGCAATGTAACATAAGCGATATACCCAGAGTACTGTATTTTCTTTAGGAGGTCTTAACTCAAATTCACAGTAGGGTTAAATAAATATTGGCCCATGTGTTCATCCTCACTGCTGCCTTGCAACCCTTGCTATGTAGTCACTGGATGGATATTTTCCTACGTCGTTTAATGTGATTCTTGCACGGGGGGTTCTGAGTTTTTCCAGAGTCAAAATCAATGTTGGTAATAAAAGATAGGCTGTGCTCACTTAAGCTCCAATCCCCAGGGGTATTAGCTTTTACATATGTTTTTAAATGACTTGAGAAGATATGGCATCAAGAGCACTACTCTATCACCATCATGGGTATTTTTAACATTTTGTCATTCTAAAAATAATACTTTGGGGGATTTTTTTTTCCTTTAGTGAAGTTCCCAGCTACTTTCTCTTTATTTCTGCTTGGAGTTCAGAGGTTTTCTTTTGGGTTTTATCAAATTACACACTGGAGAAAGGCGTACATTTCACAAACAGATGGATTTAATGTGCATGAAAATTCATGCCTTTTAAAGCAACTAAATTAGTAGTTCCACTTCTACCCCTCCCCCTTTATTAAAGACAGAGCTCTAGGAGAGATATCTGCAATAAAGCAAAACTTTACAGACATCAGTGAAATGAGATGTATTTGTATGGAAATTTGACAGGAGATCAGAGGAGTCTTTAGCAACACGAAATCTGCCAATTTTGAAGAGAGATTTTGAGGGAGCTGGGCTCCAAATCACAGCTGTAATTAAAAATAGGGAAAAACATTGAAATTCTTTACCTCCTTGATATTTTAAGATGCCTACTGACATTATAAACTTAATGCATCTGATGATCAGCAGTTGAAGACCCTCTGCACATTAACTCCATAGACCAAGATGTTCTAATCAGACCAGAATTTTCAACTGGGGACAGGTGAATACCTAAGTCTTTCTTAGACTGTGTCTTCTCTGAGAGAGGAAATTGTGCTGAAAAGCACATTTCTTTTTAATTTAACTCTTCATCAATTTTATTTTCATATTATTTTCTCTCTGGATTCCTGGCATTCATTATCCTAGATTAGTAAAG
This sequence comes from Ornithorhynchus anatinus, assembly GCF_004115215.2. Lineage (NCBI taxonomy): Eukaryota > Metazoa > Chordata > Mammalia > Monotremata > Ornithorhynchidae > Ornithorhynchus > Ornithorhynchus anatinus. The sequence goes on along the minus strand of NC_041753.1, from coordinate 20,149,925 downwards.
TGCTAAACATACAAGGTTGGAAGTAGGTTCAGATGAACATCCCCTAATCTGGATGTGAATGGGAGCTGTTTCAACCTGTTGAATCTGTAAAAACAGTCAAAGGAGTTTATGGGAACAGGCTTTCTTGCAAGATTTTCAGGACTGTTGCCTCCAGACCTGGTGGGAAATGAAATAATCTGAACAGACAGGATTTTTTTTAAGGTACTTTGTATAGATTCAGGCTTTATCCTCTTTAGACCTCTGCCTTCTCTTTACTTTCCCCTTTCCCTTCCAACTCCACATTACTTTGTCTCAAATCAAACATGCAAATTTTCTTGACTTTGAAATGTTCTGACATTTCTCTTCAGTTGTTATCTCTGTCATTTTCTCTCTGACTGCCATTTTCAACCACTCACTTTCCAATGGATCCTTCCTGACCCCTTCAAATATGCCCAGGAATCCCCTATTCTAAAAAAAGACCTCCCTTGACCCCAAGGGCTCCCTCCAGTTATTGCCCCATCTCTCTCCTACCTTTCATTTCCAAACTCTTCAAGTGCTTTGTTTACACCCACTGTCTCCACTTCCTCTTTTCCATTTCTCTCCTTGACCCTCTCCAGTTTGGCCTCCACCCCTTCCACTCCATGGAAACTGCCCTCTCTAAGGTCACCAGTGACCTCCTTTTTGCCAAATCTAATAACATCTACTCCATCCTCATTATCCTCAACCTCTCTGCTGCCTTTAACACTGAAGACCACCCCTTTCTCCTGGAAGCACTATCTCACCTTGGCTTTAATGTCTTCTCCTGGGTCTTCCCCTATCTCTCTGACTGCTTCTTCACAGTTTCTTTCACTGGCTCTTCTTTTGCCTTCCACTACCTAAGTTCTGGGACATTTTCTATTCTCCATCTATCCCCATTCACTTGGAGAACTTATTTGCTCCCATGGCTTCAAATACCACCTCTATGCAGATCATTCTCAAATCTACCTCTCCAGTGCTATCTCTTTCCTTCTCTGCAGTATCACATTTCCTCCTTCCTGCCTTGAGGACATCACATCTTTATTCGGATGACCTTCTCACACCTCAAATTTAAAATGTCTAAAACAGAACTCTCTATCTTCCCAGCCAAACCCTGTCCTCTGCCCACAGTGCTCTGCACACAGTCATTCATTCAATACTATTTATTAAGCACTTACTATGTGCAGAGCACTGTACTGAATGCTTGGAATGTACAATTTGGCAACAGATAGAGACAATCCATGCCCAATGATGGGCTCACATTCTAAACGGGGAAGAGAGCAAAGCAAAACAGAACAAAACAAAAACAAGACAACATCAGGATAAATAGAATTAAGGAGATATACACCTTATTAACAAAATAAATAGGGTAATAAATAATATATACAAATAAGCACAGTGCTGAGGGCAAGGGGAAGAGCAGAGGGTGGGGGGGAAGGAAGGGGAGGGGGAGCAGAGGGAAAGGGGGAGCTCAGTCTGGGAAGGCCTCCTGGAGGAGGTGAGCTCTCAGTAGGGCTTTGAAGAGGGGAAGAGAGTTAGTTTGGTGGATGTGAGGAGGGAGGGCAGTCCAGGAGAGCAGTAGGATGTGGGCCAGGGGTTGACGGCGGAATAGGTGTGAACAGGGGACAGTGAGGAGGTGAGCGGCAGAGGAGTGGAGTGTACGGGGTAGGCAGTAGAAAGAGAGAAGGGAGGTGAGGTAGGAGGGGACAAGAGGATGGAGATCTTTGAAGCCAAGAGGGAGAAGTTTCTGTTTCATGTGAAGGTTGATAGGCAACCACTGGAGGGTTTTGAGGAGGGGAGTGACATGCCCAGAGTGTTTCTGTAGGAAGATGATTCGGGCAGTGGAATGAAGAATAAACTGGAGGGGGAGAGGCAGGAGGAAGGGAGATCCGAGAGGAGGCTGACACAATAATCCAGTCGGGATATTATGAGAGCTTGTACCAGCACGATAACAGTTGGATGGAGAGGAAAGGGCGGATCTTGGCAATATTGTGAAGTAAGGGCTCAATAAATATGATTGAAATACAATTGAATGAATGAACTTTCCCATCACTATGACAATACCACTCTCTCCCCTGTCTCACAAGACTATAACCTTAGAATTATCCTCTACTCGTTTCTCTCATTCAACCTACAGAATCAATATATCACCAAATCCTGTGGATTTTAATTTCACAAGTGAAAAGCAGCGTGGCCTAGTGTACAGTTAGAACATGGGCCTGGGAGTTAGAAGGACCTGGGCTCTAATCCTGACTCTGCCACTTGTCTGCCATGTGACTTTGGGCAAGTCACTTCACTTCTCTGGGCTTCAGTTACCTCATCTGCAAAACAGGGATTAAGACTATGAGCCCCATGTGGGACAGGGACTGTGTCTGACCTGGTTACCTTGTGTATACCCCAGTTGGCCTAAGGAGATTTGGTGTAGGAAGAAACAGTTGTGAGCAGAAGAGAGGTATTGGTCAAAAGACAATGAATGAATACAGCCAAATAACAATAAGTGGCAAAGGTGTAATGCGTTCTGCTAGTTTGTGGACAAGAGTGGTATACAGTTTTGTAGGGAAATGCATCACTCATGGCGATATCTTTGAAACATCTATCCCCTAACCCATTACCTCCCACTGAATCAATGAATTCTATAACATGATTTTCCTATAACATGAGACTGTTCAAGAACACAACTATCATGTTATAGCAGAAATATTGTATTTGCTTGGAAGTTAACTGGATGAACTAGGAGCCTGTCCACATAGCTCTTTTACTGTAATGCACTAGTAGAAGCCTTCCCTTATAGATAAGGAAAAATGAGAAGGCAGTTATTTACAACCATGTCCCAGTTGTTGCGTTCAGACCCCAGAGCTAAAGAGAATTATTAATGTGTGGGGATTTTTTTCCACTTATTTTATTATTTCTGTAGGGTAACTTGTTTTGTGCTTCAGGCTCTGAAGTGTTCAATAAACCTTCTTTGACTAGTTGATTGCAGAGGTCAATTTAAGGTAGGCAATTAATTGTAAACTGTAGGGTAAAAACATTCATTGTTCTGACGGAACATTTGGGTGTATTTGATTTGGCCAGAAACAATCTGAAACATTTTATAAAGCACTCCTCATAACAAATAAGGACGGAAAGCCTGATCAAGCAGCTCACTTGGATGGCATGATTTAAAAGACACCATAAAGTCCTGTAGCCAGAATGGTGACTCTTTTGTTTAGCAGGCTCCGGTTTGGCAGCAGAGGTGACAAAATAGTTTCCAAATATATTATTTCCAATAAAATTATCTTTTTGAAACAGTTTCTTTTTTCTTTTATGTCAGAAAAGCAATGGTGTTTATTAGTATCCCTTTTTATGGCTTCATGAGAAACGCTCTTATTACTTTTTTTTTTCAAAGACTTTGCCATCGTCTAAATGGCCCCACTCCTTCCGTTGCTAGAACTGGCTAAAACTTGTGAGTGTCAGAACCAAAGCCACTAGATTGTTTTTGTCAAAAACTATAAACAAAGTGCAATAGTGTTCCATTCTTGCTTAAATTCTTTCCTACAGAGAGACAATGGACAGCCTAGGGTGTACAATTGAGGCCCAAATTATCCAGATCATTTGCTACTTTAGTCCCAGTCAAAATTAGGGATTATCCATATGTTTCAATTATCCAGTTTATACCTGTCCCAAATGGCCATAAACCATTTATAGATCATTTTTTCTAAAAATACATTCAGGTCATGTTCAAGAACCTCTAGTGGTTGCCCATCCAACCTCCACTAAACAGAAACTCCTTCCCATTGGCTTTAAACCTCTTAATCATCATGCCCCCTCCTTTTTTACCTCCCTGATTTCCTATTACAGCACGCTCGCTTCACTCCTCTAACGCCAACCTATTCACTGTACCTCCATCTCGTCTATCATGTCGCCAACGCATCGACCATGCCCTGCCTCTGGCCTGGAACTCCCTCCACCTTCATCTGACAGACGATCATTCTTCCCACCTTCAAAGTCTTATTAAAATGACACCTTCTCCAAGAGGCTTTCCCTAACTAAGCCCTCATTTCTCCTACTCCCTCTCCCTTCTGCATTGCTTTTGCACTTAGATTTGTATCCTTTAAGCACTTGATATTCACCTCACCTTCACCCCCCCATATCCATAATGTACATATCCATAATTTATTTTAATATCTGTCTCCCCCTCTAGCCTATAAGCTCCTCATGGGCGGGGGAACACGCCTACCAACTCTGTTATATTGTACTCTCCCAAGTGCTTAGTACAGTGCTCTGCACACTGTAAGCACTCAATAAATATGAATGCTTGATTAAATTTAGAGCTGTATATGGTGAACACATTCAGATACCTTTTTGGACGATCACATGCATACAAGAGTACATAATCTGCTTACATTTAAGTAAGTAATTAGTTTATAATTTAAAATCCATATGTGGAGTTACATTCATCTATACTACTCAATGGAAATAAATCAACCACCTTGAGAAGTTGCATGAGTTTTTCAGGCTACTAAAAGACCAGTGTCTTGATTATGCTTTTACTTCCATCCCCAAGATAACTCTAGTTTTTTAGACCCCAGAATTGTCTGACTTAGAAAATGATCCAAATGTTAGGGCAGCTGCTACTTCTGTTTTTGGTATGGTTTGTGGAAGTTGATCATTTTATAGTGTAATCGGCAAGTATGCCCTGAAGCTCTTGAGTGAAGAGTTCAGTGTTCATAAATCAAATGGTAAATATGTGCGTGCAGGCAGGCATCCAGCTCAGCAAATGCATGTTTATGTCTTTGCAAGAGCACACCCCAAAACATCATTTACTTTCTAACCTGCAACATGGACAGGTGAAGTGTTCCTCAGGCGGCACTGTGCTGCCTGATTATTGCTTTAGCTTCTAAGTTTCCCAGAATTTAGGCACTACATTCATGCATGATTATTCAAATAACTTACTTTTCCTCCTTTTAAAACAACAATCAACATGTTCTCCTGAATCACCTGGTAATGGAGGAAATAGTTTGGAGAGCTGTAATGGTTTGGACGGCCTACCTTTCCCAAATTTTAAGTACCATTACCACATCATTTCATCCTTTGTAGACCTGATATCTAAAGGCGTGTCTACAGAAAGTAAAATTGTGCCTTCACCGAGTTTGTTTTTGCTACATTCTGTGAAATCTGTTACCTAGAGCCTCAATCTAGCAATGGAAGAGGTGTGTAGGTAGAGGGAAATTTGGCAAAAGGATGCTTCTGTGTCCCCCTCAGGAACTCTGATATCAACACATCAAGCTGATTGACAGAGGATATCTCAGGATTTTCCATCCTCCCATCACATCTCCACTGCCAGCCTGAGTGACATTAGAGCAACCGCCAGAGACCAGATGAGCCCAAACTATCAGTCATGTGTTCTCTTGGGCCAATGAGGAGACATACACAAGGAAATTCTGCCATAGCATTGCTGCCTTGATTCCAGGAGCTCAGATGAATAATTTAAACATGAAGCATGTTGAAATGCAACAAAAAAAATGATGCTAATCTCCCTTTGGACCTAAAACTGAGCTGTAAAACTCACGAGCGTTAAGGAGAAATGGTTACCTCTTCAGATTCCTTTATTTTCCTCAAATCTTCATGCCGTCCTTAGGTTTATAGACATTAGTAAGAGTGTTGAGGTCATTTCCCTCAACAATGTAGAGAAGCAGCGTAGCTCAGTGGAAAGAGCACGGGCTTTGGAGTCAGAGGTCATGGGTTCGAATCCTGCTCGGCCACTTGTCAGCTGTGTGACTTTGGGCAAGTCATTTAACTTCTCGGTGCCTCAGTTACCTCATCTGTAAAATGAGGATTAAGACTGTGAGCCACACGTGGGACAACCTGATTCCCCTGTGTCTACCCCAGTGCTTAGAACAGTGCTTGGCACTTAGTAAGCGCTTAACAAATACCAACATTATTATTATTATTATTATTATTATTCCCTGTTTCCCCACTCCTCAAGAACTTCCAGTGGTTGCCCATCCACCTCCACATCAAACAGCAGCTCCTTACCATTGGCTTTAAATCCCTCAATCACCTTGCTCCCTCCTCCTTCACCTTGCTCTTCATATCTTATGCACAATTACTCTCCCCACCTTCAAAGCCTTATTGAAGGCATAGCTCCTCCAAGAGGTGTTCCTTGACTAACCCCTCTTCTCCTTTCTTCCACTCCCTTCTGCGTCGCCCTGACATGCTCCCTTTATTCACCCCTCTCTGCCAGCCTCAGAGCACTTATGTACTTATCTGCAATTTATTTATTTATATTAATATCTGTCTCCCACTCTACACTATAAGCTCATTGTGGGCAGGGAATGTGTCTGTTATATTGTTATATTGTACTCTCCCAAGCGCTTAGTTCAGTGCTCTGCACACTTGTAGGTGCTCAATAAATATGATTGATTGATTCCTAAATAATCAGGCAAGCGAAGCTTGCTTAAAAATTAAGTTTTGGAACTTAATAATAACGGTAAGAATAACAATGGTACTTAAGTGTTTACTATTACTATGTGCCAAGCACTGTTCTAAATGCCGGGGTAGATACGAGTTAATTAGGTTGGACACAGTCCCTGGCCCACGTGGGGCTCACAGTCTTAATCCCCAGTTTACAGATGAGGTAACTGAGATCCAGAGACTTTGACTTGTCCAAGGTCACACAGCAGACAAGTAGCAGAGCTGGGATTAGATACCAGGACCTTCTGATTCCTAGGTCCCATGCTCTCATCCACTAAGCCACGCTGCTTGATTGTCAACAGTCATATTAGTTCATTTTATAGTTCCCAGGTGCACTTTATCTGACCTTCGGTCCATTTCCTGCTTCTTTTTGGCTCTGTGCATAGCAAGTAGTGTAAACCTAAGTAGAAGAATTCACTGATAGTCATTAATTCTATGGTGCTCATTAAAATCTTTGGATGTGTATAGGATTTTCCTGGGTCAGGCTCAATCCTGACCGTAGTGTTTTTCTTGCCTTTATGTGCAGCCCACAAGCCCTGCATGGTTGGCGATTCTGCATTAACAGTAATAATAATAATAATGATGATGGTATTTAAGCTCTTACTACGTGCCAAGCACTATTCTAAGTGCTGTAGTAGATAAAGGGTGATCAGGTTGTCCCACATGGCTCACTCTTTTAATCCCCATTTTACAGATGAGGTAATTGAGGCACAGGGAAGTTAAGTGACTTGCCCAAGGACACGCAGCAGACAAGTGGCAGAAGCAGAATTAGAATCCACGTCCTCTGACTTCCAACCCCGCATTCTTTCCACTAAGCCATGCTGCTTCTCAATGAAAAAAAAGTTATATCTGGTAAATGCATCATGGGGGTTAAGTAGTAAGTATACGGATGAATTGTATTAATAGCTAATATTAATTATATGGGCTATAATGACTGTAATTATGATGAATTATACATACGTTTAGGTAGCAATCATATTTGCAAAATGCATTTGGTAATTATAGCAACTTATTGTTGTTACAATCTGTCAGATAAAATGGCATTATTATTTACAACTTTAGAAAATAAAGTTAAGAGATTGTGACAAGGCAGATGTAGAACCCAAATAAGAACTCAGAGCCTCTTAAATCCCCAGTCCATGGGTTAAGACCCATGAAACCGGAAAGAGATGAAAGGAGAACAGGGCATCAAGCAGATTGTTACAGCTGTCAAATCAAAGAAATCACACATACTATATATGAGATTGGTCCAGCTCTTAGAGCAATACTTTGCACATAGTAAGCGCTTAAATACCATTATTATTATTATTATTCTCTACTATTTTGAAGTACGAAACATGTTTCCAGCTCCAAGGGCGTTTGCAATCTAGTGGGAGAGACAAGTAGAAGAGAGCAGATAGGTAAGGTGGCAGGTCCCTTGGAAGTTTGTGGGGAGAAGCAGCATAGCTTAGTGGATAGAGCACAGGCCTGGGAGTCAGAGGACCTGTGTTCTAATCCCAGCTCCTCCACTTAACTACTGTGTGACTTTGGGCAAGTCACTTCACTTCTCTGTGCCTCAGTTACCTTATCTGTAAAATGTGGATTAAGAGCGTGAGCCCCATGTGAGACACGGACTGTGTCCTACATTATTAGATTGTATCTTCCCTGGTGTCCAGAGCCTGGCATAGAGTAACTGCTTAACAAATACCATTAAAACCAAACCAAAACAAAAGAGTGTGTGAGTTCAAATCTATGTGATTTGTTTAGGGAAAATGTGCTATAAGCATTATTCATATTACTGTCTCTCTCCCCCCTAGACTGTAAGGTTGTCATGGGCAGGGAGCATGTCTGCTAATTCTGTTGTATTTTGATCTCCCAAGTGCTGGGTACAGTGCTCTGTGCCTAGTAAGCGCTTAATACATATGATTGATTGATCAATTGATTGATGGAAATCACCCACGACCATATTCTACTATATTCTGTGCCCTGCAAATTTACCACCTGCAAATTTATCACCCATTCAAAATAGGGACAAATTGAGCCCTGACTGAACCGGATCCTCCCTCATGCCTATTACAAGCTAGGAATTCAGGAAGTTGCATGAATACTTTTACGACCATTAGGATACCACTTAGTAAACTTCAATAATACCTAAATCAGACAGTCGAGAACATTTTTGAAGTGTCTGCAGGGTAAAGAACATTGGAGGAGTCCTGGTTTAGTAGAAAGTCAATTACCCAACTCCCTGGAACCCAGGGTAGTTCAGATAATTTAAAAATTCAGCTAACCAAAACAGTTCCGTTTGGTTAGCTTGGACCAGCACATGCTCAATTTTGTTTGGTCATCCAACCAGGGTGCTTTGGGAAGTGTTCTTACAGCGTTCAATTCAGAAAACCAGTTGGTTTAGATAACTGACATTCACGTCAGCTTTCCACTTTAATGTTTGGTGCTGGACTCTACCCACTACCCAATCCTGAATAATGGATGGGCAAATATAGACAGGCTTTGAATTTCTTCTCAAATTGTTGGTGCCAGTGTTTTGATTTCAGTAAATAGTCTAATGCATTTGGCTGGATACTTTGTCCCCTAATGTTTAAACGCATGTGTATTGAACCCAAGGGAAATTGAATCCATATGTTTCTGATTCTTTCATAGCTAACACATCAAACTGTTTTTTTGTAAGAGCTTTTTGATGTTTGAGAAGCCTATGACCTTTTTAAATGAAACTCCTTAAGCCTTTTATTTTTTGTTATGATGTCTTAAGAAATGGTACAAAAGTTTAATTTTGGAACCCAGAACCTGGAATATTTGAGTGGGCCCTGTACTGTGACTACTGTCTTCTGGACAACCTCTGTTGCTCTCTCTCCCTCGTTGTCTTCCCAATCTCTGAGGCCTGCATCTTCAAGATGGCTTTAACTTAGCCAGTTGGGGACAGGAAAATATCTGGCCTGAACTCTCGGAAATGGTTTTATGTTTCTAAATTTCTTATGACTGAGCTTGGTTTAGAAGGGAATTAGAGAAAAGGGTTTAAATTATTAGAACAAACAATACCAAGGGGAAAATCAAGGGAGGAAATCAGTTAAAACAACTTTCCTTCCTTGGCCAAATATTGATCATTAGAGGAGTCTTCTCATCTATTAGATAAATTAATGAGTATGATGTTCACTAAAGGCACGATGGTTAAAACCATGATGATACTTTACAAAGGGTCATTTTTCGATAAAAATGCTGAGGAGCCTGAGAGCTTGCTGTACTTCCCAGTATACATTTGGCCAAGCGAGCCAACATGGAGGAGTCTCTGAAATGTGATGTTTGGGATTTTCCCAAATCCACCAGGGGTTTGAGGCAGCTTCAGGGTATCTATTCCAGGCCACAGGTGACCAAGTCAGTCCAGGTTGGGTCAGAAGGGCTCCTGCTGTTGGGATTCCCGCAGATCTGGGCAGAATTGGGCATTCCAATAGGCTCTGGGCAGTCTTGGGAATTTAGATTGGAACAGATCCTTCCGAGATTCCCTCATCTCATCAGAATTTGGTGGGGAGATATGAGGGAACTACAATCTTCTCAGTAGTCCATTTCACCGTGTGCTTGGACCAGTTGTCTGTGATCAAGCTATGCAAACAAATGTTTCCGAGTGATGATGCAACTCAGGTTCCAGGGTCAGGTTTGGACTCCGTTGGCCCTGGGCAGAAGAATCCCAGGTTGAAAATTCCTATTTTTCTGACCTCCCTGAAACACATGCGTGCACCAACCTCTGTGTGTGCCCTTCCTTCCCCAACTGCTGGGTCACTGGGAAATGGGACCCTAGGAATGGTGGACATAGAAGCAAAGGGATAGATTGAGAGGGAGCTTTCTGTGACCGGTCAATCAGTCAATCGTATTTATTGAGTGCTTACTATGTGCAGAGCACCGTACTAAGCACTTAGGAGAGTACAATATAATGGTGTAACAGACACATTCCATGTCCACAATGAGCCTACAGTGTGGAGGGGAGGACGGACATTAATATAATGTGGTCACCCTCACATGACAATAGGCAGGTCTCCCAGATGTCTCCAAAATGGGAACCTTGCCCTGACTGGCCCATATCCTATGGAGAAAGTGTTAACATGGTTTACCGAGGCCACCCTAAGTTCCTGTGGTGGTCCTGGAATACCCCCAAACCATCAGACCATTGGGGCATGCATGCTAGTGGGGTCACCTAAAGAAACACTGAGGCTCAATCTGCCAGAAACCCAGGCTGGCAAAGAAGTCATCATTTCATTAGATGGTCTGCTATGTTATGCTAGAGAAGCAGCATGACTTAGTGGATAGAACATGGTCCTGGGAGTCCGAAGGTCATGAATTCTATTCCCACCTCCACCACGTGTCTGTTATGTGACCTTGGGCAAGTCACTTCACTTCTCTATGCCTCAGTTACTTCATCTGTAAAATGGGGATTGAGATTGTGAGTCCCACGCTAGACAAGGACTGTGTTCAACTTGATTGGCTTGTATCCACCCCAGTACTTAATACAGTGCTTGACACATAGTAAGCACTTAAATACCAAAATTATTATTATTATTGTTATCATTATTTCTAGGCATGTTGTATTCAGAATGCCAGTTCTCCTCTTGCACTGTCTTTTGAATGTTAGCAGCCCTTCTTCCTGAGCAAAAGAATGGGAAAGGGCCTCCCTCTGTTCATCCCTCCTGTCCTCCTCAAACAGGAAGGCATATTTGCTCTAAGCACCCATAGAGGAGGAGATTCTCCCTACTGCAAGAATCTCTTGTGGCTGCCAGTAGAGGAACCTTGCTACACTCACCTCAAAGAAAGCATGGCAAAGATCATTCTGGGAAGTCACTTTGTGGTCAGGGGACTTGTAGGTTGTGACACTTCCTGGGCCCTGCTCATTTTGGCCAGCTCATGGCCCAGGGAATGCACAATTACCACACAGTTATACGGTGGCATTCACCCAGGGGTAGGGGAGGGGAAGCTGCACCCTGCCTATCCTGACCTCTGCTCCATGCAGGGAAGCTACGGGGCAGAAACAGACTGAATGGTTTGTCTCTCTAAAAGGGAAGTTGAAGAAGGAAACAACTTAAATGTCAAATTCTACACTCAGTGAAACTTACATTTGACTTGAGGAGCCACGGCTGTTTCCTTTTGCCCCCAAACTAGTTTTGAAATTTCTAGGTAAAGTCAGTGAAGCCCAAGTATGAACAAAAAACAGAATTAGACTATCTATGGTTGAAATGATGCTTTTTGGTAATGTACTTGTTATTATCCCCCTTGAGATAAAACTGGATTTGTTTTGAGAGAATCAGATTTTCTTCATAGCCATGGTCTCTCTCTCTCTCTCTCTCTCTCTCTCTCTCTCTCTCTCTCTCTCATTTGCACTCCATTTTTCTTCCGAGCTGATAGGCTTCCATCACTTGTACACAGTCCTTTCTTAAATACAGAAAAAGTCCTAGGGTTGAAAATGTCTTCATTTGAGGCTAGTTGTAAGACCTGGGGTCAGGGAGGGATGAGATTTACTAGTAATGTAGGTTCTTGATCCTGAATCTGGGGACTCTGAATTGCTGTTGGTGTTGGTGGGGTTAGGGCAGCTCTTTTAAAGATTTCTTGTCTCTATTTTATCTTTTCTTGGCCAGGACAAAGTGGGCAGTTGTCTGGAGCCCCACCACTTCCAGGGAGTCCATCAACCATTGCCAGTTAGCAACTCTGGCAGTGGCCCATTAAGCAGCTCTGAGGGCAGAGGGCAAACCTGGTCCTTGAGACACTGGGTAGGGCCTAAGTGACAAGAAGCCTAGTCCTGGTTGTCCCACTTGGGGCTCACAGTCTTAATCCCCATTTTACAGATGAAGGAACTGAGGCACAGAGAAGCAAAGTGGCTTGCCCAAGTTCATACAGCAGACAAGTGGCGGAGCTGGAATTAGAACCCATGTCCTCTGACTCTGCTCTTTCCACTAAGCCATGGTGCTTCTCTGTAATTATGGTATTTGTTAAGCGCTTACTATGTGCTAGGCACTGTATTAAGCTCTAGGGTAGATACTAGCAAGTCAGATTGGATACAGTCCCTGTCCCCCATGGTGGTCACAGTCTTAATCCCCATTTTAAAGATGAGGTACCTGAAGCAGACAGAAGTGAAGTGATTTGCCCAAGGCCGCACAGCAGACAAGTGGCGGATTCAGGATTAGAACCCATGACCTCTGACTCCCAGGCCCGTGCTCTATCCACTAAACCATGCTGCTTCTCCCTCCTACTTAGATTGTGAGTCCCTTGTGGACAGAGACTGCGTTTGACCTGATGAACCTGTATCTGTCTCAGCCCTTAGTGCAGTTCTTGGCACTTAACAAATGCCCTTAATAATTGCCAAAATTATTATTATTATTACTACTATTATTATTACTAAAAGAATAGTGACACAAAATCAGAATGGTCACTTAAGAGGACAGAATTTACCACTGGCAAATGATGGGTGACTTAAAGGGAAATAGGAAGGAGGTAAATAATTTAATAACTATAACACTACTGTTTGGTAGATATACTTGCATCACTCAATTACTTTAGGATACTCCTTAGTAATCCATTAGTAATTAGGTAACTTCACAGTGGATTCTAATGTGGAATCTTCTGATTAGATAGAAAGTGCCAATTTACTTGCAACATTAATAGTGCTTTTTTCAAATTTTGTATTAAAAAAAGTCTTCTTCCAGAGGAAAACCACAGGAAAATTAATGATGTAAAAAGCCATTTAAAAATACATGGTTGGATAAAGGATGTCCTGCTATAAAATTTATATACTAAATAGTGATGGGGAAAAGATGGCCACTTCATGGTTCACAGTTCACTTGCCTGGCACCCAGAAAAAAACAAAAACAAAAATAAGTGTTTCAGAAAGAATACTGACAACTTTTTTCTTAAAATCATTTGAAATAAACTTAGTTCTAATCGTTTTATTTCATAAGAACAATTGATTTCTAGCAAGAATATCATGTATTAACATTACAAAGATAATCCATGTTTTGCTTGTAAATCCCCAAAAGAAACCTATATGAAAAAAGAGATTTTACAGGAAACCCCATTTTTGACTTTTAAAAGCCAAAAGAAGAAAAAAAAATCTGATGGTAAATTAACCAATCAAAATGAAAAGATGAAAGTATGAAGACCTCAAAGTCCTTGTGTTCTGGAAAAATTATGGTCATAGAATAATAATTATAATGAATTTCAACTAATGAAAACCAGAAGCAATGGAAAATAGTGAATAAAGTTGGATAAAATGGGTCAGACTTTACAAAGGATTAAAATCGTGTTCTAATGATTTGCCTTTCTCCTGCCATTGAAACTGAACTGTAGCTGTGACGAAAGTGAAACTGGGTTTCTCTCTTACTGCCTGGCAAAACAACCTTGTAAAATCATTGCCTGATGTGAGAGAATGATAATAATAATAATTATGGCATTTGTTAAGTACTTACTATGTGTCAAGCACTGTTCTAAGCACTGGGATAGATACAAGGTAATTGGGTTGTCCCACGTGGGGCTCACAGTCTTAATCCTCATTTTACAGATGAGGTAACTGAGGCACAGAGAAGTTAAGCAGCTTGCCCAAGGTCACGCAGCAGACAAGTGGCAGAGCCGGGATCCTCTGACTCCCAAGCCTGTGCTTTTGCCACTAAGCCACACTGAGAAGTAACCATTTGGTCCTCACGTGTTTTGAGAGTCATATTCGTCCTGTTCTGCTGCAAATCTTGGGTCTCTTCAGCTTCTAGAATCGCTAGCATTCCTGACAACCATAGAAACACTTTAAGAATTTGAGTAGGGATGGGCTTGACCCACAACTCCTACTTTGTGTACTTGTTTCTGGGGCTAAATCTGAACACTTGTGAGTGAAATCCATCCACTCAAATGTGCTGCTGGACACTGCAGGACTAGGTAAGAGAGTGTTAGTGGCTCAGCACAAAACATTACCACTCCTGCAGAAGCAACTCAGGTATAGAGTAAGGGCTTAAATACCGTAATTAATATCGTTCACCTCTCTCCGCCAGCTTCCTCTACCTTACATATCAGCTCTCTTCCACCCTTATTTTCCAGATCACTCTCTTTATTCCTCCCAAACTCATCCTCCAACAATATCTTGCTCTCAACTCTCCTGCTATGACCCTTGCTCACAGCATTCCCTCAGCCTGGAAGTCCTTCCCCATTCGAATCCACCAGTTCTCCCCATCTATAAACCCCTCCTGTAACCCATCTCCTTCAGAAAGCCTTCTCTGATTAATTCCCAGCACCAAGTTGCGACAACCCAATAGTAGTGCTTACGTTTTTATACCCTTCCTCAGCACTTATGTCTGAATGGATATTAAACTGTACATTCCATTTTCTGATTTATTCTATCTCACCCTGGCATATTCCAACTTTTATCTATTATATCGTTGCTTTCCTTCCTACTCCCACTATCTATGAATGCTTTTTGTCTGTCTACCTCACCCCCCCCCCGCCCCTCCCCACTGCATCGTAAATTCCTTGAGGGCAGGGAATGTGTGTTTTGCTTTTGTTGTACTCTCCCAAGTGCTGAGTACAGTGCTGTGCATTCCGAAAGTGCTCAAGAAATACCACTGAATGATGATGATCTTACTCTTTCTCATTTCTTCTCTTGTATTTTTGCTCCTCTATCACCAATGTATTTACCTTGATTTTGCCTCTCCTGCTACCAACCCCTTACTCATGTTCTCTCTCCTGCCTAGAAATCCCTCCCCCTTCATAGGCTACAGGCCACCTCTCTCCTCATTTTTAAAGCCCTACAAAAATTGTATCTCCTCCAGGAAGCCTTCCATGAATAAACTCTTATCCCTCCACCCTATTCTCTCTCCCTTCTGCATCACCAATATAGTTGGGTCTGCATCCCTTAAGTACTTTACACCTCAACCCACTCCAAACCCCACAGCATTTATGGCCACCTCATACTCTGCTGCTTCCCCTATCTGTACTCTATTTTAATATCTGTCTTCCCTTCTAGTTTGCATTTCCCTGAGGGCAGGGATCACGTCTGCCAACTCTACTGCACTGTACTATCCCAAGCACTTAGCACAGTGCTCTGCACAAAGTAAGCACTCAAAAATACCATTGATTGATGGCTTGATTTTCTTCTAACCCCAACTGTCTATGTAGCATTTGAAAAAGGGGAAAATGGATTGCGGTCAACAAATCAATCATTTTTTCAGTGGCTCTCAGTCAAGTGGTTCTTATGTATCTTTTGTTTGTCATGGTCAATAGTGAAGCCCAAGGGTGTCTAGCTTCCAGATGACCGATGGATTGGAACTGTCACGTTGAGACTTCTCTCCTGTCTCTGAACGTTGTAGCAGCTGTGTGAAGGGTGATCATGGATTTTGCAAGCGTCTGTGGGACCTGTGTTCCAAATGGCAGTAGGGATGCAAAGAACTTGAGCCAGTTCTGAATTTCAAAGACTAAATAAACCTCAGGATGGAAACTGAGCACAGGCATTTTTGTTCTAATTCATTTTCATTTTTCCTTTCAGCTAGAGACAGTCTTTCAGCAGAGGGAAGCAGCATGGTCTAGTGGACAGGGCACAGGCCTAGGAGTCAGAAGGACCTAGGTTAATATCCCGACTCCTGCACTTGTTTGCTGTGTGATCTTGGGCAAGTCACTCAACTTCTCTGTGCCGCATTTACCTCATCGGTAAAATGGGGATTAAGACCGTGAGCCCCATGTGGGGCCGGGACTGTGTTCAACCCGATTATCTTGTATCTACCCTAGCTCTTGATACAGAGCCTGGCACATAGTAAGTGCTTAACAAATACCATAAAAAAGCAGAGTTGTTTCCCAATGGGCCAAGAGAATCAAATGCAAAATATGAACCCTTGGAAGAATTTCATTTTTCTCGAATCTATTTTCTAGTGATGAAAATGGTCTCACAGTTGAGCATGACTTGCTTTCATGATTGCAGCTTTATTTCAACATTAGATGTTGATGCTTGATTTCCCGGCACTCAGATGATCTGAGAAAGTCTTCCATGTCTGTTTTGGAGCTCTCTCTCTCTCTCTCTCTCTCTCTCTGTGTATGTGTGTGTGTGTGTGTGTGTATGTATGCAGGACTATCTTCATATCATTAACCTTTTTGCTGCTTGAAGTTGCAGGTTTACAGCAAGCTGCTGCATACTGTAATACTGACTGATTGCTCCAGCGACCCTAGTAAGGTTCTGGGTCAGACCCACACCCTCCTCCCTCCCCCGACTCCAATACACACATACATACACACACACACGGGAAGCAGTGTGGCTTAGTGTGGCTTAGTGGAAAGAGCCTGGGCTTCGGAGTCAGAGGTCATGGGTTCGACTCCCGGCTCTGCCACTTGTCAGCTGTGTGACTGTGGGCAAGTCACTTCACTTCTCTGTGCCTCAGTTACCTCATCTGTAAAATGGGGATTGACTGTGAGCCTCACGTGGGACAACCTGATGACCCTGTATCTACCCCAGCGCTTAGAACAGTGCTCGGCACGTAGTAAGCGCTTAACAAATACCAACACTTCTTGCCTACTGGGGACTCAGAAGCTGTAACCCTGGGTCTGGGCTCTCATCAGGTAGGTCAAGGGCTGTCTGGCTTATGTCAAGCCACAAAATGTAGACCCACCCTTCTGTAGACAGAAGGGCTGTCCTCCTGGCTTGTTTGGAAATCCACGGAGGAGGAGAGGGCTCCAGGGAACTTGGGGCTCTCAGGGAGTCGAAACGAATCAAGGGTTCTCCTGAGATCACACCCAGATGATCAGAAATTTTAAGGCCCTCACTAATGTCTGCTCCCCGCCAAGGATTTCTAGAAATGGGAGCAACCCAACCCAGTGCAGACATTCTTCTCATCTTTTCCCCCGACGCAGTTCTCGGGCACATCGGTTGCTTGAATTTACTGGTACACACAGTTCTGCATAATGCGTGTTTTCAATACTTGTTTTGATTAGAATGCTGTTAGGGAATTAAGGAACATTCCTCCCAAAATGCTAGCCTATTTGGGCTTAGTATGCTGCATCATTGGAAGAACTGTTCATGTGTATGCCTGTATCGGGGTAGGGGGCTGTGTACCCTGATGGGAAAGTACAAAGCACTGCCCTTCTCACATATGAGAAGCAGCATGGCTTAGTGGAAAGAGCACGAACTTGGGAGTCAGAGGTCATGGGTTCTAATCCCAGCTTCGCCACTTACTTGTCAGCTGTGTGACTTTGGGCATGTCACTTCACTTCTCTGTGCCTCAGTTGGCTCATCTGTAAAATGGGGATTAAGACTGTGAGCCCCACATGGGACAACCTGATAACTTTGTATCTACTCCAGCACTTAGAACAGTGCTTGGCACCTGGTAAGTGCTTAACAAATACCATCATCATTATTATTACATGATGCAACATGCACCGATATGATGACTGCATCAAAAGGAACTATTTTGCTACATGGCCAAATGGTGATTTCCAGTTCTGGTCCCCAAATCTACACTCCCCCTGTCCCCTTTCTTCCTCCCCTGCAACTTCTCCTTGGTGCCAAACTGCAACAGGCTGAGCTGAACTGAGCACGACATCTCCCCAGGACAAGGATAATGGCAGAGATAGAAGGGAGCAGAGGAAGAAGGAGAAGGTTCCCCAGTCTTGCCCAGGCTGGATTGCTGGGTGGGGTCTTGCCAAGAGGGATAGGGAAGAATTCCACCCACAGACTGGTGCTTCACCAGGTCTCCTTTTTCCCCTCCTCCCTCCCGCCTCTCCTCTGCTAATCCCCAAAACCCTGATGCAGCCAGTAGCCTGCTCCTCTCCACTTCTCCCCTCTGCGCCTTGCTCTGCATCGGTCCTTTTCTGACCTTTCCTTCCCCACCCTTCTCGGCTGGAATTCAAAGGTGGAGTTCAGGCAATGCAGGAAATGAACGCTGGGCATGGCTCCCTTGACAGGAGGTGGGGAATCCTGATTTTTCCACTGCTGGAATCCGTGCTAAGAGCTGGGGCTGACGTGGCCACCATCCCTATTAATTAAGGAGGTGGCCCCGCTCTCTCCCCAGCCTCAGTTTCCCAAGAAATGAGGCTAATCTCTAGATCAACTTATTGAAGGCATTTTCCCTACCAGCCACCCACCTTATCCACAGCCTCTGAACCCAACCTGCTTATCTGCTTCCTCCTATCTTCAGCTTCCTGTTCCTTTGCCTCCTGCCTGCCATCCTTATCCAGGTAGTGAGAGTCAACCTTGGACCCTCCCACGTCCCTCCCTCCACTCGCCTCTCTGTCTACTTCCAGAAGTGGCAGGGGAGAGCTGCTCTGGACCTCTGCAATCCCCAGATATAGGGAAGTAGGAGAGGAGGAGAATGGCGGGAGGGAAAGTAGTGATCCCACAGTTGTCTGGTGATAATGCCTCTGGTGTGGGTGCCGTCTTGACTGTCTCAAACAGTGGCCATCTTGAGAGGTCAAAAGATACCAGGATGCCCTGCCTGCCACATATTGCCCTGTGAAGACTGCTCACCTCACTTGCTGTCTGAAGCTGGCCTGGGCCACACATGTATGTACATGTCAGCGGAACAGTTGACTATTCTTGCTTGGGCATTTCCTATGTGAGTTTTTTAAGAAAGCAATCCTCACTCTATCAGAGAACTGAATGTCCAGCATTTTCACAACTCTTAATGAATGGTGAAAAATCTTCAATCAGCTTTCTTCGTCTACCACAGTTATGGTATAACCTACTAGGGTTGAAGCAGAAGAGAGAAGTCCTGAATCATGTCATTGTGTCAACACCATGCATGAGGTTATGACAGATCTAGTGAGCTTCTGCTTGGAGGGAAGCTGCCCTATAAAAAGGTTTTCTCCTTTAGAGAGTCTCTCTGTGTTGCTCTCTGCTAGGAGGTCAGTGCTGGAAAGGGACTTGGCAGTGCATAAGAAGCACTGCAGTTCTACAACAGATTGGTGTGTTTTGCACTACGGCCTGCTAAGCAGGCGAGATCCTACAAGATGATCGGCTAAACGAGCAGTTTATATTGTCTCCCGCTCCAATGTCTTGAGTTTCAATTATGAAATCACTCGATCTTCTGACTGGGCGCCAGGGAGGAGGGAGGCAGGACTTTCCTCCAGAGCTGACCCTCATGGCAGAGGTCGGGATTGGAGGAAAAGGAGTCTCTCCGGAACCGCGTGTGGATTGTGGAGACGGAGCAGACTGGGTGGACGAGCACCCTGTTATGAGACCTCAACCTCGGAGCTGACTCCCATGGCATGGGTGGTGAGGACGGAGTCTCTGGCGCCCTGTTTCCCTGGGAGCCGACCCCGCTCTGGGGTGTCGCAGTTGGGGCTCTCTCGGTCAAGTGCAGAGAGCTGCCATCACCACCACGGCTGCCCCCACCTCACAACTCCTCTGTTCAGACTCCCGCAGCCCCCACAAACAGAGAGGAAGTGGAGGAAAAAACAAAGCTCCTTGGGAAGGGGATCATATCCACCCAGGGTATTTCCCTCCAAATCCCTTGGCTCCTGGCGTTGCCACCCCTCCAGAGGATAGAGTGGCCAGTCTGGCAGGGGCGGGGGATAGAGTCTCGGGTGCGGCTGGGGACATGAAGAGTGCGGAGTGCCAGTCCCGTGGCAGATTGCATCACATGACTGGCAGATGAGTCGGCACCATATTGCCAATCATAGAAATTGGTAGATTGGTGGGGACGCCCAGATACACTTGTAATCCAAACAAATGGTTCTTAGGTAAAACAGGCCCCTGTCATGTGAATTCCGCTCTCTACCATATCAGCCAAAGATGCCTCTGCAGCCCTATCTTCCCCACCCCAGCAAAAGTAAGTACTCTGCTGGTTTGGAAATCTGCTCGATTTAAACTTCTTTCCTCTGTGACTGGGTTGGAAAACCTGCTTTTGGATTAGAGATGTTCATTACAATGTAATACTTATGAATGACCTTCCTTGAACCTAGCATTAGTTTTTTCTTCAACCAATGACCCCCAATTAAGATTTTTAAGAAGAAAAGACTCTGGCATTTCGAGGCACAGACATCTTCATAGGAAATCTGAGTCAACAGACAAACAGCTCTTTGAACCCGCAGAAAGTGACTCACAAAAACGGGCCTTATAGAACGGTACTGTGAAAGAGAGAGAGGTGGACAGGCAGTTATTCTGAACCTCATCAACAGCTGCGGAAACCTCATCTTTTCCTAACCCACCCTTTATAAACTCATTGGTCTTTTCTCTCTAGTGAATGAAACTTGACAGTGATCTTGATTTTTATATAGTTCAACTGATCCCATGTGCTAAAGTGTGGACTGTTCTGACAGGACCTCACATACCAAATCTTTGCTTTCAAGTAAGGTATTTAATCTTTTGGTGGATGGAGGAGATGGGGATTTGGTAGGTTAGGGATAGAAAAATAACTCTCTCTTCTACTCTCTCTCTGTCTCTCTCTTTGGGGTCAGCTCTAGGGGAAACGGTGTGCCAGAAATTCCCTCCTCACTCTGGGCTGCCGCAGCTGGGGCTAGCCTGGCTGAATGTGGAGGATGGCCACCATCACAGTGGCCACCGCCGCGTCACATTCCTCCTGTCTGGGCTGCCACAGACCCCTTCCCCCGCACCGTCCCCCCCCCCCCACCAATTCACCACCCCAGCCCCAAATAGAGAGGAGGCAGAGGAAAAACCAAAGTGGCTCCTCGTGAAGGACTGTGCCCACCTGAGGCATTTCCCTCCATATCCCTCCGCCTCTGGGTCATTCAGCCACTGAAACAAGATGATAAACAAAGGATAAAAGAGGAGAGCCTGTTTCAACATATTAAGGAAACAAGTTTAGATTAATGTAATGAATAGAATGACTTTCCTCCAGCCGTCCTTCTCCAAGGTTTAAGGTGGGTTAGTCACCCCCCCCCCACACATTCACATACATACACACGGGTGTGCAGAGTGTGAGAGGGATTAAGATGATGTGAATATGTATGACTTTGCATGCATTGTTGAAGAATAAGTAGGCAAAGATTATTTTGTTTTTACCAAAATGCTATGTAAGTGTTCACTTCCAGAGCCAACTGTGAGACAGGGAAAAGGAAATGGGAAATTAGCTCAACAGGGTTAATCCTGGAAACAAATGATTGGACATTTCTACTGGTTATTAGGTAGAGATGTAGGTAAGATTGTCTTTTTTTTTTCCCAATAACTTCCACTCAGTCACCTTTTCTTGGTCTAGGTATTTTATCTTCCCCACTCCCTTTCCTTTATTTTTAACTGTTAACGATTATCAATCATATATTGTGAGCCCCATGTGGGTTAGGGATAGGAGGGTAACACATAGCACTTAAGAATACTAGGCACTCCATTGTCCAACCGAGTGTCAGCAGAAAACAGGACTTTCCATTGTAAAACCAGATTAGAAAGGGACTGTTTGATATAGTTTTCTTGTATATACTCCAGAGGTTGGTGTAGTCCTCGACCCATAGTAAGTACTTAATAAATACCATAATAATAATGACAGAAAATACTTAGGGATGACATGAACAACTGTGAAAAGGCAACTGCTTTATTTAATGTAGGTGACTGGCTTTTCTGAGAATAAATAAACCGATCAAGTAAGTAGCTTGCGGTGATGCCAGTTTTCTGGATGAATCTTTAAAAATAAATTTATATCTAAGTGCAGATGGCAGCATTTCCTTTAGCATGGACATTCTTAACTAGTGTTTTTACTACTTGGTGAAAATCCTGGGTGATTAGCTCAAGTGATTTCACCCTAGTATCAGGATATGACTGTGTGGACACATGTACTGTCCTAAGAATTCTACTTATTCACACTCCTTGGGATGGCTAAGAGAAAATTTCTCACTGTTTTTAGAGAAGACTGAGAGAGAATTTCACTTCTGAATGGAAGTGGATGCAAAAATCAGGTGTGAATTCCAGTTATGCTTACTGGAATTGATGCACCACACTAACTTGGACACCAGAGCTTAGATATCAAAATAATCTTCTCCATAAATCTTCGTTAGCTTTCCAAAAATACATTTATGCAGATGACAAATAATGAGATATTTGTTAGCCCCTAAAGTAGAATCACCCCTGGGATATTCAACAACTACTAAATATTCAAAGCCTTATTAAGGTCACATCGTCTCCAAGAGGCCTTCCCTGATTGAGCCTTCTTTTCCCTGACTCTCTCTCCCTTCTGCATCATCTGAGCACTTGGATTTGTATCCTTCAGGCACTTGGTATTCACCCACCCACAGCTCCACAACATTTATGTACATATTTTTAATCTATTTATATTAATATCTGTCCCCCCTCTAGGCTGCAGACTCACTGTGAGCAGGGATTATGTCTACCGACTCCATTGCATTGCACTCTCCCAAGCTGTTCATACAATGCTCTGAAAACAGTAAGCACTCAATAATTACTGTTGATTGACTGAGCTATATCTTCAGATGCTCATTTTACTGGGATGGCATTGTTCAGTTGTAGGAGATCAGCTGGGAGAACAGTAGCATAGGAGTGTTATAGTGTTCTATAAATCCCAGGGTGTTTTGGGGTCCCTCTGGACTGCCTTGGGTATTTGCTTGGAATGGTTCATAAGTCCCCAAGCTTCAGTGAGATTTATAGGCTATGCTCCAGCTCCAGCTCCTCATCCCGAGAACCACCTGAATTTTTTTTCTTTTCCTTAATGGTATTTGTTAAATGCTAACTGTGTGCCAGGAACTGTACTAAGTGCTGGGGTAGATACAATTGAATCAGGTTGGACACAGTCCCATATGGGGCTCACAGTCAATCCCATTTTACAGATGAAGTAACTGAGATACAGAGGAGCTAAGCGACTTGTCCAAGGTCACACAGCAGATAAGTGACCAAGCCGGGATTAGAACCCAGGGTCTCTGACTCCTGAACCCCCACACTTTCCACTAGGCCAAACTGCTTCTGAGTTATAGGAAAATCCTTAGATTTCAATGGGGGATTTTGTTGACTAAGAAGGGACTGAGAAGAACCCATTTCTGTCCAGGTCCCATGGAAATTTCCCCATTTCCTGAAATGTGGTCATTGGGACTTTTTCCAGCTAAGAAATATAGGTTCAGCTCAAAGGGGACCTGCCTGTGCAGGTGTGCGCTGAAATGGTTTTCTGTTGCTACTAGAGGCTTGAAATAATCCCTGGAAGGGGCCGTTCCAGGGATCTTCAAAGCTTCCCTGGGATTTGAGCTTAGGTGTGGTTCAGTCCAATAGCCTATGGAAGCTGCTAGGTGACTAGTTGGTCCAGAACTTCCAGGGATGGAAGCTTCAGAAGGCAGGAGGGATGTCAACAGGTGGAGAATCCTCTGAGAAAGGCAGGATTAATTGAGAAGAGGAAACGAGGTCATAGAGGTTAAGTGTTTTACTCAAGGTCACGCAAACCAGATTAAAAACACTGGAGACTGCCAGGAGGCTTCCATTTGACTCATACGGAAAATAAATCTCCATTTTCCAGCTTCTTCCTGCCCAAAATGGCAGCCTCCTTCATGATGACTTGTTTTAGACTGTGAAGAGGTCAAGATCATCCTGGGTGTTTAACTGTTCAAGGCACATATCCCCAAGAACAGTGGTAGAAGTAGTAGTAGCGTGGCTTAGTGGAAAAAGCCTGGGTTTGGGAGTCAGAGGTCGTGGGTTCTAATCCTGCCTCTGCCACTTGTCTGCTGAGTGACCTCAGGCAAGTCACTTCACTTCTCTGGGCCTCAGTTACCTCATCTGTAAAACAGGGATGAAGACTGTGAGCCCCACGTGGGACAACCTGATTACCTTGTATGTACCCCCGTGCTTAGAACAGTGCTTGGCACATAGTAAGCACTTAACAAATATCAACATTATTATTATTAGTAGTAATAGTAGTAGTGGTACAGCAAGGCTTAGTGGATAGAGTACGGGCTGGGAGTCAGAAGGACCTGGGTACTAATCCTGGCTCTGCCGCATCTGCTGTGTGACCTCGGGCAAGTCACTTAACTTCTCTGGGCCTCAGTTACCTCATCCGTAAAATGGGGT